>NW_026623248.1:1017852-1076162 GCF_030028575.1 Malurus melanocephalus | reverse complement strand
GGAGCTCCCTGTCCCTCCTGTCCTGAGGAGCCCAGGACTGGACACAGCTCTCCAGATGTGCCTCACAGGGCTGGGCAGAGGGGCAGGAGCACTCCCTGAGCTGCTGGCACTGCYCTTCCCARTGAACYYCAGGACACCACTGACCTTCYTGGTCCCCAGGGCACTGCTGGCTCATGGRCTGTCACAGCARTCCAAAGCGGTGGGCCCAGGTTTTGTCCTTGGAGCAGTGGAAATGGTTTGCTGGACACTGGGAGAGAATTGGAGTGYTCATCTCAACAGGATCTGGCATACCCTGGGTTTTGTGAATTACTTCAAACACCATCAGCAATGGAGGGTGCTTTCTCAGCATCCTGCTTTGAGTACAGGTGCCATAGGAAGATTTTTTCTGTGGACTGGCAGCCCAAATGTTGCCTTTACAGGCAGTAGAAAGCATTGTCTGGTGCAGTAGAGACGTCTGTTCCCAAGTGCATGCAAACGTGTTTTGATGTGCTGCCTTCCTACTCCTTGGCYTGTGCTATGGGAACAACATCAATATAGTGGGAAATCCTTTTAAAACATCTAATATTTCATTGTTACTTTGAAGACTGCTGCCCTGGCCTGTGGGACAGAGCTGTGCTGCCATCTCTGAGGAATGTGACCCTGCCTGTCTCCACACGCAGCCATCCTGGATGAGGGCCTGTTCCAATCAAACAGGCGGTGTCTTTCCATTCAACCACCTTCCACTCAGCCACCGAAGGGAACTTTGTTCTGCGTTGCTGTCCAGCTGTTATTTTACAGCTCTGTGTTCCCAGATTAAGGAACTGGTTATATTTTTAACTCCCAAAATGTCTTTCCCATTAGCGTTTCCCCCTTGATCTGCATGGGTGGCCTTCAGCTCCTTGGCCCCAGCTGATGCTTAACCTTAGTCAGAATTTCTGAGCTGGTTTATCCTGTCCCCTGCCCAGGAATGGGTGATTGTCTTGCACCCCATTTGTCATCTTTATTGTAAACTGCACATTTGAGGACTGGCATTTTGTCCCCACTGCCAAATGTCCAAAGAAGTTGTCTCTTCCCCCTGCCCCCGCCTTGCTCTCTCTTCTCCCTCATTAGAAGCTGTTTGCCCTGGGATTTCCATCTCTGTCCATGAYCCCTTTCATTTTTGGTCGGTGTTGACAGATTCAGCTTCATTTTCAGAGCTCACACTTATGCTGAAAGCACCTGGGACTTCCCCTTGAYAGGACAACTCACTTTGAAATGCTGGGATTTGTAGGTAAACCAATCTAGGGACAAGTCTTCCAGCCTAAGGGAGGCTTCTGGAATTGCAGAGTAGGTCCATAAAAAAAGTTTAAAATCACATGAGGTAAAAGGGAATCAATAACTATATAAACATATACTTACCTATGATGAACTATTATTTTTTAAATTATTTTAAGGGGAAACTAATTTCATTATGGGATAGAGTCATSTTTTCTGGGCACCTCACTCTGATAGTCTGAAAAATCCCTCTCATTTAGCCCAACTCCTTTCTCCTCATTGGTAGTTCTTACTTTTAGCTTGTCAGTGATGTTGGACCAGGAGACAGGCCTTTTGGACCAGRCCTGCAAATAAGATTGTGATCCTGACAGAAGAAGGGTGTATGTTCTCTTTTTGTCCTTCTTTTTAGGTCTTTGATGGAATTCCCTAAGACAGTGATGCCCAGCCTGCAGCACACAAGCTGTTTCCAAGCTGGCCAGAAAATTAATCTCAGACTGGTTTTACCACCTTTCCTTAGAGTCCCTCACATCTGAGTGACARACTAATAAATAAATCTGGAGAATTAAATAAGGACAGAAAAAGAAATTAATTGGGAGGGAAGAGAGATGTGAAAGGAAGTGTTAGTGCTGTCCTGACAGCAGTTTGYCTGCTGCAGTGACAGATATTGGTCCTTTTCTTTTAACACCTCTGGATCTCCACAGTGAAKGATGCTCACCTATCCTGACATCAAGGATGTCATTAAACAGCATTTAATTCTGTGTGTTAGCTTTAAATCATCCATACATTTTTGGACCTGTTTACCAAGGACTTGGAAAGGCTTAGGACTTTATTGTAGCAACTTCTTCAAGTCTTTTTATATGGATGGTAGGAAGGATAAAATCAGAGAAATAGTGGGGAAGTTTCTTTGGGCATACTACTAATGTATTCAGCTGAAGTTGTAGTAGCCTTTAAGCAGCTATTTGAATAAGAGGCATGGAGAAAGTAATCTGAAATCATTACCTAAAAGATTTTCTGTTTCCTCAGCACCCCTTGGCAAGTGCTGCAGTCAAACCCCTAATTTGAAGGGAAGTGTCCAATTTGCCTTCACACCTTGGGGTGGGCACCTCAGTCACTGGAGTGACCTCGATAACTTCATCCCAGGGCTAAAGCTTACCCAGTTCCCCACAGAATGACCTCTTCCCCTGGAATTTCCAGTTAGCCTTGCAAGTAACTCACTTCCCTTCCCCAGCGCCCTGTGCAGGCAATTGCATTCATATCCAAGTCCATGTGAATGACTTTTCCAAGGAAAAATTTGTGAAGTGCTGCCAAATGCTTTACTGTTGATTTTGTGCTTTGATTTCTAAAAACAATGAATGATCAGTTTTATTTGGTGTGTTCTTTTCATTRTCCTATAAATCCATGGTGTTTTATTGACCATGGTTCAATTATCAAGCACATTATTCAGGACCCATTATAAATTTTTTKAAGATTTTTTGCTAACTTCCATGGTCTTTGGATCAAGTCTTAAATGCTTACAGATTATCCTTTGTACCCCTTTTATCCTGGGATTTTTAAACAAAATTTATAGGATGTGTATTAGGAGGCTTAATCATATTATTATTCCATTTGGGTTTTTTTTAGTGAACAACTGTAAGTTCCAGGATTAAAATCACTTATGAAACTTATTATTACCCTGATCCCTAAAAACATTTGAGCATGTGCTCAGCTTCAAGCACAGGGTTAATCTTACTAACTTCTTGACAGCTCTTTTTCCTTTWAAACTGGACATGAACTTAAGGGCTATTTTGGATCAAGTCTTATGCAAGCAGTTAGAGTGAACTAAATCCACTTTAATGCAGACCAAGCTATGAAACTGATTCTCGGTAAATCCTGATTGTGGTTTTGGATTGGGGGGGTTTTATTTTTTTTTGTTTGGTTTGGGATTTTTTTGTTTTGTTTTGGTTTGTGGTTTTTTTGAGACTGAATCTATAAACTGCTCCTACMGACACTATTAGCAGAGACCCACTAAATGCTTTAAGCACAAAAATCTCCCTGCCAGCAGAATTTCAGCTCAAGACATTATATTTTACTGTGATGGGAAAGGAATCCATTTTACAAGGCAGAAGGGGATGAACCCAATGAGGGAAAAAAAATCCCAATTACTGCTACTATTAAAGGTCAAATGATCTTTCCCCCTAAGTTTGCAAACTTTTGGATTTTTTCCCCCCAGTTTCTGCTTTCCTCTCCTAAAGTTTTTTTTGTTAAGCTCCAGTTCTGGCCTTCCTGTGAATTTCTTGATATCAGCTTTTGTGTTATTTGCTGTATTCACACCTTCTGAGCTGTAGGTCTTCATTCATGGAGCCTGCGCTGTTTCCACTGAGCAAGTTCTTTCTTGGGSCAAGGGAATATTCAGTAAACACGTMATGGAATAATGGTTGATGACATCMGGGCTGACAGGACACTTCGGATTATGTTTAGGCATTGTAAAATCTCTGGTGTTTGTGAAGATTTTATGGAAAAGCAGATGAAGAGWAAAATCTCAAAGAAATTTTCCTAGYCATGAAGTCAAGATGTATTTGCAAACTGAGTGATTACTGAAGGCTGATAAAGGCTTCAAACCTCAGGATGTGATGCTTAACCAGGATGAATCCTTTCAGGTTATTTTAGGCTGTAGTACTGGAATGTTTTTAATATAGTAAAACTTACTAGTTATACTTCATGATACCTACTGAAAAATGCCTGAGAAAGCCAAAAGATGAAGTTTCTGCTGAGTTCAGAAGAAACTCACTTGGTCACCACWGTTCAGCAGGGCTGGGATCTTTACTCCAAATAAGCTGCTGTTGTCTAAAGCAGTATTGTTTCTGAACAAGAGCAGTATCACTGAGCCTGTAGTGTGCACATGCTACCTTCATCTCCCAATTTTCTGTGCTGCCAAAAGTTATGGATTTCAGAATTTGATCCTGAGTGCCAGTACCTGCAAATCTAACTTTGACTTCTCATCATTCCTTCAAGSGAATAAAAGATGTTGAAATTCAATCTGAAGCAAGAGTCAGAGTTGATTTTGAATTCTCTGCCTTGCAGTTCTCAGGGAGGACAATTTAGCTGGTGGCATGGAAARCCCCTGGGCTTTGCCTGGTGAGCTGCATTCAATCAGCCTGAGCTCTGACAACAATATCCCTCCATGCCGGGCAGATGTAATTTAAAGCATAGGAGTGTAGGTCCCTATAATCCATCGCATTAAATAACTACATTGGCATCCACCACGGAGCTACACTGGCAGCGGCTATGTGGTACTCAAAAACTGAGAATCTGAGGTCATAGAGAGCCCACCACCTGCTTTCAAATGTCACAGATGTAATTCAAAGCTTTATTGTATCAGTAAAAACTGGGACTAATCCCACTGAAGTCAGACATTAAACCTGCGTGAGATCAGAATAAAGCTAAGTATTTATTAGTTGTATGTGTGACTCAGACACTTTCCACTACTCACATCATGTTTTCCTGTACACTCTGGATGCAARTCAACTGTTCAAGAGCAAATACTGCTAAAAAAATCCCACCAGATTTTGCCTTTCATTTTGTGTGAACCAGATCCAGACCATTGCAGCACTGCCTCGATATTTCTCAAAGTTTTTTATGAAAAGGCGCTATAAATCCTTGTCTTTGAGATCCCACGGAAAGGGATGAAAGACCTGTCCAGGATCARCCTCTGGGATGATGGAGTTATCCTCATGAGGTCTTTGCCTGGCTGTTGTGAATAGGGAAGTGTGTTCTGCAGATATTCTCTTACTGCTCTCCCCTTTTTGTGCCACTGACACACTTGAGTCTCCCTGGCATTTAGGAAAAGAGGGGAAAGAGCCACAGGGAGCGCTGAGATCCTCTTCTCAATTCAGCCTTCGTACTGAGGTGCTTTTCATTGTCAGTCACATGCAAATTCTCCCTCCAGCAGGGTCTACATCAGGATACTTCACAYAATTTTTTAGTGAAAAGACAAAAATCACTGAATAACTCTATTCAATGAGAATTTTCCTCTTTCTGCCTATTCCAATCTGCCTGTTCCATTCTCCAGCACCCTCACAGCCCTCTGAGAAAACCACAGGCAGCAGGCCATTCTCAGAAATACGTATCTTCCATTTCTGTGGAAAAAAAAAGTTAAAAAGCCATGGGAGTTTGAAACAAAACTGTTCCCATGAGAACTCCCYTTTGCATAATTGCTGTTATCTGATTATGGTGGGAGAAGGGTTTTTTTCACCTTTACCCCYGCCTAGGACAAGTACCATGTCCTGACGCCAAGTCTCAGGCATCTGAGATTATTTACCTAGGGAATAAGTGCCTCTGAGTCAGATCCTGGGATCAGGGGGATGGTGATGGCTCTATTTTATGTGTTTGAGGGATCTAGTTTTCAAGGAGACAATGTAATAATTATTGCCCCATYCATCCCACTTCTTCTTCCCATTTCCTCTCCAGCTGATCAGATTCTACCTCTTTTAAGTCTTCAGACATGATATCATGGCATAGATAATGTGACTGTAGCAGCTGACCTCTCACTCTCTGCAGGAAAAAAAAAAATCCTTCCTGGGTAGTTATATCCTTAGGACATAAATTCAGGGATCATGCTCTGACCTGAGATTTGGCTCACCTATGGGGTTATTCTGAATGCTCTGTCAGCATGTGTGGAAATGAGCAAATTTGTGTTTTCTGATCTTAATGGGAATCACACTGAGAAGATTTATGCAATAACAAAGATTACAAAAATTATGCTCCATGTGAGCAGTGTGCTGTGTCACATACAAATCTGACTAGAGATATTTGTAATAACTTGAAAAAAGCTGTCATTCAATATTTTAAAACATATTTAATCTGAGCCTGAGAAACTGATTCTGTCATTTTCACATTTGTTTTCACTCTCTACTGTACAAATGAATGACTCACAACTCTTATACTGCTCAGCAGCTTTAGAGCCATGTTTCTGCTTCATTATCCACGAAGATTGCACACCACAAACCTCTACAAGCAGTAAGTTGAGGTGATTATTTTACAAAACATAGTGTGTAAAACAAAACCAAGATTTGTATTAAATTCCTCTTTGAGACACTGAGAACATAAATAAGAAACAACAGRGGTTATTTGCAGTGCTAGGCACAGTATTTTGCTGCATTTTTCCATTTACAGGCTTTTTTKCTTTTGTAAATTGCTGCTAAATATATGTGTACTGGTCATACCAGACAGTTCAAAACTTATTTTAAAACCTAAATCCCTAGAACTAGACAAAGTAATGAGCAATTTTTATGAATTCATGTTAAAACCTTGGCTTGTTTCATGTGGCAGATAATGCTTCCAACTTAGGCTCCCCCTCACACATTCCATGTGGTTTTAGTACTTTCTGAGCCAAATTTTGCCCTCACTTAACAGCTTCATGGTCCTGAGTGCTGAAAAYAGGGGCTGCACAGGGTAACTGAGAGCAAAGCTTCATCATTTGTGCTTAGTGAGTGTGGTTAATTCCTCATCAACACAGTGGGATTAACCCCAATTAATAGAGGTTCATTTTGCTTTTGAATTACTGCTACAGATGATCTAATGCATTTATTTAACCCTTATCATAGCAGGAAAGAGCCTTTCATCTGATTTTACAGTTGAATAGCTAAATTCTCCTTCACTTTCCGAAATCTCTGCAAGATATTTGCCACCCTACAACTATGCCTCCCTGTATTTTTAATCACTTCCTTTGTTTTCCTCACACCCTCCATGGGAATGCTTTTGCTTAGAGGAAAGGATCATGCTACCTGCTTCCTTAGCAGCCTCCCCTGGCTGAAGTAGCTGGTCTGTCAATGACTCTGTCTGCTCCCTGTGRTGCAGGTGAAGAGTGACAACACTGTGTTTTGGAGAGGGTCAGCATTGTCACCACAGCAGCCTTTTACAGAAGGTATGCTCAGATTCACACAAAGCATGTTTGTGTGAACTGAGAAATTTTCGTCCTGTCACAGAGCATCCCTGGCAGTGTTCCAGCCCAGGATGGATGTGGCTTTGAGCAACCTGGGATAGTGGAAGGTGTCCCTGCCCATGGCAGGGGTTGGAATGCAATGATCTTTAAGGTCACTCCCAACCCAAACTGTTCTAGGATATCCTGGGCATCTGAAACCTTGGACATGCAKAAAGCAGCCCTTGATCACCAGCCCTTGATCATGCAACTCAAGACTGAAATCAGAGCAGGAGATGTGTGAAGGTGGGAAAAGATGGCACAGGGCTACCTCACTGTCTCTTTGCTCYTTGGTTGTTGTGTACACAACCACTTCTCAATCATCCTGGCCATGATCTCACTTAATTGTGTGGGTAAGGACTCCAAAATAGGMCCCTGTGATCCAAATGTCCGGAAACATGAGGTCATGACATCAAAAGGCCGGTTCYGTGGCGAAAGTATGGCTTTCAGGTGCCGCTGGCTTCAAAGCTCAGCACTGAAACAAAGGAGAAATCTATMTTTGGGGACATTCATGCAAAGCATTACCGCTTGTTGCTCATCAGAGGTGCCAAAGCAGCTACAGATTACCAAAACCAAATCAACAAAAAAAACTCAAAGGAAAAAAAAAAAAAAAGAAGGAAAATTATCCAGCTCATAAATGTCATGAACTTCAGGAAAAACAATATCTTTTTTTTTTTTTTTTTTTTTTTTTTTTTTTTTTTTTTTTTTTTTTTTTTTTTTTTTTTTGTTTGGTTTTTGTTTCCACAGAGATTAGTTAAATCATTAAACTAGGGATGTCGTTGCTGAGCTGTGCAATCACCTGCCCGGAACTGCAGGGATCCAAAGCAGTAGCGAATAGCTGACTTTCCCGGGAAAGTTTTTTGTTATCCTCATATTGCTTGGTTTTTTTACACCACATCTGTGCTTGCTTCGTCATTCTGCCATCTGCTGTAACGAAATACAGGCAAAGCATTTCAGAGAATAACCCCTCCACACTTTAAAATGCTCCAAGCCGGAGCACAGCCATTTGCTTCTCACAGGCTGCAGTGCTTATTATCCTATCCTCCTCCTCCTCTTCCTCCTCCCCCTGCCCCACATCCATGATGAATTACACACGCTTACCAAGCATGGAGAACACAGAATYCCACTGATTTTACCACAATGTTTCTATTAAATGAAATTAATGTTCGTGCGCTTGACTTCGCTGCACGAATGTGTTCGCTGAGAGGTCAGAAATAGCAGGTCGTTATCATGAAATTTTTAATTTTGAAACTCCCAATCAGGCTCATTTCCTGTTTGGTTTTGTCTGCAGATACACAATGCAAAAGCCTCGGGTTGCTAAAGAATGGAAATAACAGAGTTTGAGCAGAGTGGTTTTGAGCACACACTCTGTAAAGTCCAGTCAAAGTTTCTTCCTGGTGCAGCCGCACAAATCTCTTGGTAGCAGTAAACTCTCTGCACAGACTTCATTCCTGAACACATGTTCAAAGGTGATAAAATAAATGCAGATGGTTTCCCAAAACCTCAGTGGAGCATTTTTTGCTGTTACTAAATGGACTGGAAAAAAWCTAGGGGGGAAAAAATGGAGAAAATACAATTTGACACAGACAGGCAATTTCAGAATAGCGTTTGGACATTTGGGAGAAAATCTAAATAAAATGCRTGTTTATAATGATCTATTGGCAAAACAATATTGACAGAGCATCTGAGCTGCCTAATGGAAGTGATTTTTAGAATTCTTAAATTAAATTGGTGTTGAGAGCTGAATATTTTGCTTAATTACTTAATGCAAAAAAAAAGTCAGATAGGAATTTTGAATCCATTGTGCCATGACCAAAGTTGACAATAAAACCATCCCCGGCTACAGTGAAAAGAGAATTAGACCTTAACAAATTTATTACAGGCTTTGTTTACAAACTTGTTACAAAATTATACAGCATCTTCTGCTTACACAGGATTTACAGGAACGCGTTACTGGTGTGTGGGATTGCTTTGCTCTCTGCAAAGGTTGAGATCTGCAGGTCTTTCTTTGCTTGGGGCCTGATCCAGCTTCCACCGGAGAAGGTGAGATTTTTTTTTTTCCATTGACTTTAGTGGAAGCTGGATCAGATCCAGGGGGTAACACTTCCGCTCATTGTTTTCCTGGGGTGGGAAAGAGACAGCCAATCTAATAACCGTGCACACCACGCTCTTTTCTCATCTCATGTGTTTCAGATGACAGGCATATTTACTCTGAGATATTTTTGCTGGCTGCCTTGTAAAATACTTGTTAAAGTCAAGAGTCAAAGACCAGTTCCTGTTACTGGATTTACAGTGGAAAATGACAAATGGTTTTCTCTGAACCTTTAAAAATGAACCTGCCTTGATTTTCAGTAAGCAGAGATGAAGGMATTTAGAATCCACTCTGATGTTGTTTACATTATTATAAAGCTATGTTTTCTTCCCTGTCTTCAGTAGAATTTCACTGGATTTACACTGATATAAACAAAAGGGACATCAGCACTGCAGGAACAAGGTAGTTTCTGATGAATGGGTTTTCACCAAGCTAACTTGGTCTTCTTGCCCCGTCTTCTCACATGGAGACAGACCTATCTGGCATAGTGAATTAAGGAGATCTCTAAAGTTAATGATCCATAACAATATCATTTCTCAATTGCTCCCAGCATCTGCAAATGTTATTTATTTGAGAATTCAGGGTGTCAAAATCAAACTTTTAACTTACCAAAAAAAAAAATAAAAAATCAGGGCAGAACTCTGAAAAATATGCTTATCCCCCCCGAGCCAGAAAGATTTGTTAAAACTTCAAACTTTCCTAGTAGGAAAACTGGTTAAAGCTCTGTGGGGTTATTTTCTTTCTTTGTTTTTTTTAATGTTTGCCAAGAAATGAGAAATATYCTAATCAGATCAATCAGATACCGAGTTCCTTGTTATATTACATACTCTCTTTCATTTCAACGCCTGCCTTGGTACTGAACCCCTGAAGTTGTTATTGCTTGAAGCAAAGTTAGKATTTAGTGCAGCGAGGTGATGATATTTCCTGTGAGGTAAATACCCTGGCCTCATGCTGAAAATTGAGATGGTTCTCAAAAGCTTCTGGTCTCCCCTGAAGAAAATACCCACRTGCTCCAACCTGGCTTTCCAAGACATGAATATTCCAGTGCTTGGCCTCAAGGCAATCTGTCCAGCTCCCTGGTGGTTTTATGGCATGCAACACTCTCTGCAAGGGATTAGGGGAGACCGCACAGTTTGYTGCCTTTCATGGCCCTTTGCATGTTTGAATCTGGTTTTCCAGGAGTGAAAGCTATTATGAGCAAAGGTATCCTGCAACCTCGTTTGAGGGCTCTGATCTCATTTTCATTTGTGATGCTGAACACACTACGGCAGTGAAAGGTGTAGTGTAAAACCCTCAGAAAAAAAGCTGAGGGTAAAACTTTTTGGACAACTGGTGTTTCCCAGTCCTGGCTGYGTGTTGGATCTATCTGGACACAGCTAACGTGCAGCCCAATCTGAATTCTGTTCCTAGCCATGAACGCTCATTTGCTTCCTGTGAGTGGGATCTCATCCAGGGCATTGCACAGTTAATGTGTAATGGGCCRTCTCTTCAAGTGGTGTCATTATTCCTGTCCTCCGTGGAGCAAGATGACAATCCAAGGAAGAGTTTGACATAAATACACCCTAGTACATTGGTCTGTCCTAAGCAACARCTCATCTGTTTAATTAGGGAGCTTCAGTACAGCTACAAACAGCATGGATTTTAGCCATTTCATCATTCACATACCTGTGAAAGGTACCAGGTTTCACATTTTTCCCCCTGTGCAAGATGAAGAATGGATTGCTGAGGAGAAGGAAACCTTCATATGGGTGTGTGGCTTTGATATCCATGCCAGGATATCATCTTTGTTTACTAAAATTTGCAAGCCAAGGGCTCTTTTAAGGTTAAGACCCCACCAGCTTTGCTTCTAAATTAAAAACTCAGACAGAGAGGAATGATCCAACAACACAAGCCGAAGATAACTGATTCGTGTGAGGAGGAAGAGGCTGATCACAACAAACCATCTTTTATGTATTATATTAACGATCCATTTGGATCAGTTCTTTGCTTCAGTAAGTTTCGGCTATAAATATTTCAGATTTTTTTCATATTTTTTCAATGATGCACTGGCAGCATTAGAAACAGTTGCAAAACAAATGTGCTTCCAAAATACAAATGCATGTTCCTGGATTACTAGCAGCCATTCTGAAATGCCAACAGAGGGAAAATGGTCATTTCACTGGCAAAACTGGCATAATACATAGAAACTTTATTTTAGGGGTACCTGATGCCTGTAAATTTAACATTATCTGCAGGCTACAATACGTATTTTGGTCCTTTTTTTTTTTGGTGGTGAGGAGCCAACACTGCATCCAATTAAGTATGAATGTAAAGAGCAGGGAATATAAATATGTACACAACTCTTGGCATTGATCTGATTTTTTTAACAAGTTTACTAAATGACAGTCACTGTTTTGACAATACTGAATTAAAAATACTGATTTTACACAGATTTTACAGGAAGTTTACGGTATGCTGCTGACAAGCAGTGTCACAAACATAGTCTAGAAAAAACCCTGGAGCTGGCCACAGCAGAGGCACACCCTTCGCTCTTGTTTATTGAGAGAGAAAGCTTATATACTGTAGATTTGCTGAAGTTTAATAAATAAGGTCAACTTATAATATATATAAAACAATATAAACATTTATATGCTACATGCATATCATATAATTTAAAGTAATAATTTATATAGCAAAGAGATGCAGATTTATGTTCTTCCTATTTTCCTGGACAAGGCGCAGACGCAGGAGGTGTCTATCCTTATCCACCTCCAGCCCACCAGTTTGTTGTTTTCTGAAGTCAGTGCTCTGACATAAGTTTGGGATGTCTTGCATTGGGAGTTCCAGTGCTTGTCATCAATGCCCCGGCAGCCGTTTTTTACGGGCTTGGCCTCTTTGCACCTCGTTTCGTAAAAATATTGCTTAACCGGAGAGTTGCCTGTTTTAATTTCTCCCAGAACAGTCACCTGGTGTCCCCTAATGTCGATGGCGGAGGATTTGTCCGTGACCCACAAACTYTCACTGTCACAAACGGAGTATTCCCCCCGGTGGCCCCTGTGCTCCGCGTACCTCTTCCGCCGGGAGGTTCTGTTCACCACCACGGAATTCCCGATGTAATCCTCCATGAGGTACAGCGGTGGCGGCTCCAGCGGTGTGTTGTCGCTCAGGAGGACTCGGGGAGAGTTGTAGCGTCTCTGCTGCCTTAAGAGATCTGTATCCACTGAGATTACTGGCTGGAAGTCTGATTTCACATTTTCCTCTCCATCTGAGTCTTGCTGAGTATCTGTTTTCTGCACTGTGTTTTGATAGTTTTCCTTAATATCTACCATCTGCTTAGAAAGCTTGTTTTTCAAAATGTCTGCCTGAATGAGTTTAATAATAAGAGAATTTATCGAATCTTCTGGCAAACTCCTTTGATCCATGTTGGAAGACTGGATGCCACGAAGGTAAGCGAGAAATATCACATAAAACAAGATGGACATCACCTTGTTCACCTGTAAGATCTACAAAGAARCAGAAAGTCAGCATTAAAATAGTCCAAGAGGGATGTTTGTTAGAGGCTGTAAACATGAAAATTGGGATTTTTTTTTTTTTAGTGACATCTGTGTCTTTAAAGATACATATATAGAGATATAGAAACACAGGCTGTGTGTTTCTTTGAAGATACTATTTGTTATATTTTATAATGAGTGCAACTCTTTTCTATATTTTTGGTTTTTTCAGTGTTTCATTAATATTTTAGGCACTTTTCAGGGTGGCCTTGCTTTTTCTCTTTCCATGCATAGCAGCATATATATCATTTAAGCCCTTTCTCTGCAGAGGTAGGTAGCTCTTGGGATACTAGGGCCAGGGCTTGGCCATACCATACAAGTTACTTCCACAGAGTTCAATCCACAGAGAAATTTTAGTTTCAAAATTGCAGAATTATGCAGAGTAGGACACTCAGTCTCAGTGTGTAAAATGAAAAAGCTCCRACTTTACCTAAATGCTGCTGGGTTTTGTGTGCTGAGATCTCTCAGACCCATAAATTCATAGTTATTAAATATTGAATGGCTTCTGTTTAATGTTATCCTAAGAAGGAAAAAAASTCCTGTGTTTCAACAGTGCTTTAGTTCTCTTTGTCTCTCTGGTAAGGGAAAGGGTTCTCAAAGGRAAATGGTGCAGTCAAGCCAGAGAGCAGTGATTAAGCCTCTATAACWCAAGTGGGAAATTCAGATGCATCCACAGACCATTTTGTAGGGGTTGTTTTCAGGATTGAGGACTGGTCTTTTGGTTGTTTTTATAAAAGTTGCTTCATTACATTTATACAAAACTGACAGCAATTACAAATATTCAAGGACATTCTCCTCCCCACCACCCCCTAAAGTTGCAAAATTCTTGTTTGAAGATTCAGTATTTTGAAAAGTAGACCTGCAAGTGTGCTGCTTCTTTGTACTTTGCCATATACTGCTCTATATGGGCTCCCGTGTCTCCTTCCAATTCTGCCTTCTGTCCACGATCTAGAAGCTCATTTGTCATTTCTTTTTAAGCCTTTCTGTCATTTGGTTTGTGTACTGAGAGCCATGAACAGCTGTCTAGGGAGGTAGTTTCTCTCCTTGTGGACACCTGTATATTTGGTATTTGCATTTATATTKAAATGAAATAAATTTTCAATGTAAAATACAAACTGATGGAAGCACTGTTTTATAAACTTGCTGCACAAAYAGTGGATTGAAGGAGAAAATACGAAACTCATCTTAGACCACCCTCATAGTATGTGATAAACCCACACTATGGTGCTGCTTCAGGTGACTCAGAAAAGCCTTGAATTTGATTTCCCTGCAGTGCAAACACATTCACCACATGGCAGACACCTCTAGCACTCTGGGGTGAAGGACAGAGTCATGGACTATGGGACAGATGGAGCTGGAAGGATCCTCAGGACATCATCTAGTCCAATCTCACTGCTCACAGCAGGATCAGCCAGGGCAGCTTGCAGAGAGCTGTTCCCAGGCAGGTTTGGAATATCTCCATGGATGGAGAATCCACAACCCTCTAGGCAACCAGTTCCTGTGTTTGAACACCGTTAAACTTAAAAAAAAATAAAAAAAAAAATCGTGTATCAGCAGTATTTCTTGTATCTGAATTTATTGCCATCCCCTCTTGTCCTTTCATGGACACCTCTGAGTAGAGCCTGGCTCCATTTTATCCCTCTCCCCTGTGAGGTATTTCTACAGTTCTAAATCCCCCTGAGCCTTTTCCTCTGCAGCATGAACAGCCCCAACTCCCTCACATCCTCTTCTCACAGTACAGTTGCCTCAATCYTTTATCATTTTCACGGACTTGCTCCTGTACTAAGGAGCCCAGAACTGGACACAGTACTCCAGATTTGCCTCACCAATGCTGAGATGAGGGGAAGGATCTCCTCCCTCAACCTGCTGTGATACTTTGAGTACTCTGTGTTTTTCCTGGGATAAATTGTGGAAATATCAGACCTCTTGAGCAGAAAATTTTCCACTTAAAAAAAGCTAAAAAATCACCATTTTCTGTTTCAGACGGCAAAGAAAAAAAAAACCCCAGAAAATATCTTTTACTGTACAACCTTCTATCTAAGCAAAACTCCCTTTCACAAGATTGAGTCCCCACTTCATAGTTTGGAACTGCAGCAAAATCAGAGCTACCCTTTGTGGATGTGTGAGCTGTCCTTTTATGGACAAGAAATGTGTTTTCTCCCTTCTCAGTTTGTCACAGTATGAGTTCACCTAAATCTAGACTGTTGCTTGCAGCAATGTTTTGCTTTGGAGGRGGAAAAAAAGCAYCAAAGATGTTCAGTTACCATACAATTACTGCCATARCTAAATAAATACTAACTTAATGTAGATGGATCTCAGAGCCCAGACCTTTCTGGATAACAAATTGCCAGGCAGCTTCGACTTTCCTCGGTATAGGATTTGCTTTAAAAAAATAGTAAAAATATTATTAAACAGATGTCATTGAGCAGATTTCTTGCAGCACCCGGGATCCACACGCAGTGGGACCCACGAGCCCACAGGATGGTGAGCAAAGCTCTGACAGAGCTCAGCTCAAAAGCCAGAAGCATTATTCATGCCAACATGCAGCTGCACGCAATCACTGCTCTGCTCAGTTTCAAAACTAAGTGGCACTAGCAAAATACACAAGTTGGAGCAGGTGATGAGGTGGGAAAAGTAAGGCTGGAGTTCCTGCAGGCTCTCCTTAATGTCATGCTACACACAAAAAGGAAGGGCTGGGGACCTGAGAGTTGGAGCTGCTCAAATGAGCTATTTTTCTTCTCTGTGGAGGAACCTCATTAACGGCAGAAATGTTGAAATGTATTTTCCTGAACTTTATGTGAAGTGTCTTATGGATTTGGCGGGAAAGATGTTAATTTACTCTGAAATTTGAACTGTAGTTTGATTTATACTTAGGAAATTATTTGCTGCAAAAGTAAAAATGTTTCAGAACATTTTTTTTTATTATTTTTCTGAGTGCAAAACATTGAGAAAAACCACAAAGGTTCAGTGTGATTTTAGTTTTCGGGCAGTTTCTCCAGCCTAGGAAGTTCATAAGTGGCTTTCAGAAGTTCTAGTTCATARTTAAAAATTGTCAAGCTATCCATAAAGCCCAGCACCTCAGAGTATGTCTAAGACACTATTCTAGATAGAAGGAATGGATGCTATGGGGAAACTGCAGCTGGTTTATGGCCTTGGCTGTAATCTGGTTWTAAGACACATTAAAACTATATTTGTTTGCAGGTCTGGGGAGTATTGCATTTGATGAATGGCTCTTTGCCCAAAATGGAACTRCACATAATCTGAAATTTATTTGGCATGTGCATTGTTAAATCTGTGAAAAGGAGACGAAAATGTAAAACGTTAAAATGTTTATCTTTAGATATTTTCAAAGCAAATAATTCTGGTGTTTCTGGCCACGCCTCAGAAGTTCCACAGTGCCATTCACAAAGCAGAACAAGTGCCTACTCAGTGCAGCCCAGTTAGTAAATTATCTATAGAAAGGACTTGGATTGGAGGCAAGATTCCAACATCCATGTCTTGTTTAAGAGAAGACTGACTCAACTTCCCTGTTCCTGAGGCACAGCATTGCATGGACCTCAGCAGAAGCCACTTCAGCACAAGCAGCTCTTTCTTTGGCCTTTTGGACAATGGTATAAAAATCCCCCAAGAATTTAATCCTGCACATGTTTTTTTTTTTCTTTTTTCTTTCTATTTTTCTTTTTCTTTTTTTTTTTTTTTTTTTTTTCTTCATTCTTTCATATTTTTATTTTTTTTAAAGTTCAGATTATTCATTTAGAAAGATTTCATCCAAGCTAATTTTTTCTTGGCTAGCTGATGTTCATGAGATATTTTTGTTGTTCTTCAAGGTTCTTCTTGGAATTTTCCACATGTAAATTTCTGACAAAAGCTCATTTTGGCAGTGYTTGTGGGCGGTTTGCATTAAGCAASTTTGACCTGGGGATCGCTGACATTTGTGGCACAGAGGGGAAAAGCAAACAGCGCAGAAATGAAAAGCTCATGCATTGCAAAGCTGGTTGATCTCCCAGCTGTGGCTTAGCTTTACTCTATTTTAATGGTTTGTATTCCTGCATGTCACTGCAGTGTTAGCAGGGTATTAATGCTGTCTGAGCTAGGTGGCTCAGGGCAGGTCTAAATTTAGGAGAAGCAAATAAGCTTACCTCTTCCTTCCATCAATAAATTCAATCCCTAATAAACTCTGGCAAACCACTTTCTGCTCTTTTCAGACTCACCACTTTGTGTACCAGTGGAAATCTTTGTTTAGTTTTGTTTGTGGTGATTTAAAAAAATAGGCATATTGCTTTGTTTTGATCAGTGTCTGAACATTCTACACAGGGAAAGAGCGAAGCATCATTTAAAATGGTCTGCAAAAAGCATGAAACCCTAGTACAGTGAGAGACTGCCTAAGTATTTATTTGTAAGTCATTCTAAGGACCTGGAATAGAAGAAAAAATGATTGGTGAATTTTACATTCAGCATTGTAATACCCTGCATGATTTATGCAAGTCAGCTTGAAGTGTTTGGSACTTTCTAAAAAGTTTAGGAGCGGCTTCTGTTCTTCAGACCGAGCAACTAATGATCCTTTGTGGTGGCTGACAGCTTTTGCAGACTTTTACCAAAGAGGATAGTGTAATTATTGTCATTGTTTGCTGAACACTGTTTTCMCAGCCTCCCAAGTCATGGAATGCCCTGTTGATTCCCTCTTCCTAATAGTTGTGTTGGGAAGAAATGCAGCCCTCCTCTGTGCTTTGGGGATGTGGAAAAGGTACAGAACAAGAAAAGTATCCCTGCGTTCTGAATGTTCAAAAAGATGGGAATGTAAAATAACTGCTTCTGAAAAAATTTGCTCTTTATTTCAGGATAGTAATCAACTACTTGTACAATATGGATTTATTAAGGTGGATTGCTGCAGAGTGCTGAACGTCCCTAAAGACACTGGACCCTCCTGAACAATTCCCCTTCTCAGGATATGGAAATTTCAACACATACAGATTGAAGCTGAAGCCTTCACAAGAGCCAGACCCTCTGAGAAGCCGAAGAATTCAGAGACAAAATCAAGTGGGAGTGAGTTATGGCAGCCCTAAGTGTTAACCTTTGCATCCTGAGGGCCGACCAAAGTGTGAGTTGGAGTGAGGGGATTTGAAACTCCTCCATTCTCCTGGCACACAGGCAGGGGCGTGCAGCTACACAACTGAGCAGGAGCCCACCAAAGTTTGTTCATCTCTGTGGCAGCTCTYAGGTGAACTAATGAATTCATTCATTACTCAAGGCCATTTTCAAAAGAGAAGACACATCTGAGCACTGAGCCCCAGTAGCCTCCAGTGACCGGTATGTACATAATTTCTTATGGAAATGGATTTCAGCTCACAGAGTCACTGCAATTTCCTTTTCCTCTTCAAATGACCGGCTGAGCGAAGCACAGCCAGACAGCTGCTCACCCGAGCACTTTGAACTGACCCACAATACTGTGGGGGTGACCATGACCCTCGTGGTCAGTGGGGAAAGCTTTCCCAACTGATGACATCTTCCTGAGGGCCAGTTTTGTGATTATTCATCTGCTGCAAGGAGCAGTCTGCTCARAACAGTCAAAGAGCTGTGTCGAGTCACACAGGTGATTGCAATGGCAYGTGTGTCTCTACATTTGATCTTTCCACAGATATCTGTATTTTTTTGGAGATCAGGATGCGGTGGCTGTACACATGCATGCCTGATTCCAAAAGAAAGGTCAGGAGCAGTTTTTCAGTGCTTACCTCACACTTTGGAACAGCAGCTGCTTCTCACACCTTGTGCACAGTGAATTCTGACAGGTTTTAGCCCGGCACCTCCCTCCCCCGCCACCAACACCAGGGCACTTGAGAGCTCCCTGGAGGCCTTTGGCATTGCCCAGCATCCTCTCACAATCTCACTGGGGGACTGGACTGTTAATAATGTCCGGTTCAATATCAGCCATCCCAGCTACATCCCCAGGTCTATAACCAGCTACAGGAGTAGGCAGGCTTCTCTCAGTCACAACAAGGTTCTTTTCCATTCCAATTCCTTCTCTCACTGACGTTTTTGTGACATAATTATGTGTTTACACCTCTCTCTAAGCCCTGACTGCCGTTGTATCATTTTGCATTAAGCAGTTGACTGATTAATCTGTGTATTGAAGAGGTCAGAACAAGGGATCCCAATTTCCCCGGTTTGTAGGAAGAGTTTTATTGAGTCAAAATGTCTGTTTGTTACTTTCTATATCTGCAAAGGAAGGAGCTCTGTGGAATGGACACCAGGTGTGTACCCTGACATCCTTTGTGTTCTCCTCAATGAGCCAGCTGGTTTTGCCCTACTGGGAGAGCAAAGGCTGGGAGAATTGGGATTGTTCACCTGGAGAAGAGAAGGCTTTGGGGTGACCTCACTGGGACCTTGCAGTGCCTGAAGGGAGCCCACAGGAAAGATGGAGAGAGACTCTTGACAAGGGCCTGGAGAGACAGACAAGGGGGAATGGCTTCACACTGACAGAGAAGAGGTTTGGATTGGATATTGGGAAGAAATTCTTCCCTGTGAGGGTGGTGAGGCCCTGGCACARGYTGTCCAGAGAAGCTGTGGCTGCCCCATCCCTGGCAGTGTCCAAGGCCAGGTTGGATGGGGCTCTGAGCAACCTGGGATAGTGGAAGGTGTCCCTGCCCATGGCAAGGGGTTGGAACTGGRTGATCTTTAGGGTCCCTCCCAGCCCAGGATRTTCTGTGATTCTCACATCACTGATGTTGGAGCAATCCATAAATATTTATCTTAATTTTTACTGACAAAGTAGGAGAAATGCCATTGTCCCCATTTTAAAAGGGCAGAAACTGGAATACACAGAAATCAGCTGATATTTGCAAGATCATTCAGATTGAGGTTTTTTGTTGCACTGGCTGGATCCATCTGTAACGCTGTTTGAAAATTTGATCTATCAATAAACGCAAAAAGAATGCCATCCCAGGTGAGCAGTCAGGCCCATCACAGTCACAACAAAGAGATAAAGCTGTAGTTGGGTAAATAATATTCATAAAAACTGAAGTATTTCTTTACATTATTCACTGTATAACTGAAAACTTCCCAAAGTACAAAGAAATCTAAAGGCTATATCCATAGCTAAATCAATTGCTTGACTTAGGTAAACCTGTGCTAATTTTACGAAAAGCAGATTTGCCCAGATGTTTGCACTTGCAATTTTTTTCTCAGAATTAATTTGCAAACAGCAGAATAGAAAGTTCCAGAAGTAAAACATGATAGTGAATAATTTAATCTGATAAACTGTGCGTTGGTTAATCTTTTCAKTACTGTTTGTTAATGGCAGAAGGGCTAAGCAGCAAACAAATTAAATTTGCAGCTGAATTTGAGGAGAGAAGTGAGCAAAGAGATACAATGTCTGCACGGGAGATRGAGACGTAAAAAATATTGGCAGAAAATTACAAAATGAAAGCTGCAGTAGAAATTAAAAGCTCCTGTGCTGGGGGAATATTGGTATTGAGCAGTGATATAGAGAGGGGAAAAGAAACTTAGAAAGGAGCAATACCTTAGAAAGGAGCAATACCAACCCAGGAATGATCTAAAACCTTTRAAAAGCACAGTATTTAATAAATGCAAATACTGAGGCATTTCATTGCAGAGCTGGAAGTGAATTGCTGTTTCTTGTAGCACAACAGTAAAACTGGGAAAGCTGCTTGAAAGTTGGAAGGTATTGTCATACAAAAAGAAAATCAGGAAAGAGAAGCAAAAGTGTCTGAAAGGGTTGAAAACTAGCCTTTGAGGAAATTGCCTTGAAGTTGCAAGCCTTTGCTTTGAGCTGGCAGAAAGGGCATGACAGATCTGGAAAGTGTAAGCATTGGGGAAAGGGAACATTTGCTTTAGGGCGGGGCAAAGGAGTGCWATCAGGAAAACTGGGATTAAGCTGAGGAAAGGGAAGTTAGGCCGATCATCAAAAGCAGTTTTCAAGCTCTGCAAGATGTTTGTAACAAACCCAAAGCCACAGCAAAGAGGCCTGGGTTTCGTGTTTCCTCGCAACACTGAAACTCCATCTAAGTCTTTTTCAGAAACAGTTTGAAGATCCATTAACCTTTCAAGTCAACCTGGACCTACTTTGGTTCAACCAGGCTGATTAATTTTTTTTGTATTAAAGTCAGGCAGTAGTCRCACTTCCTTTTCTTTTTGTCAGAGAGATGCTTTGAGGATTTAAGTTGTCCATAATTTAAGTTGAGAGCAGCCTTCCAGATGAAATTCACTTCTTTCTCCTTCCCAAGATTCCAGGGGATTCAGGACTGATCTGGTAACAGATTGTCCTCATTGYTCTATTTAAAAATGCCAGAGGTGACGTGGAGCAGGAGGAGAAAGGGAAGAACCTCTCAGATTATCAGAATTTTATCTCTCTCCTGTTAGGCTATGAAGGAGCAGCCTCCTGGAGACCCTGTGATGTTGGATGGTCTGACATTTTTTACATTAACATTTACAGTTGCCACTGGGCAACTCATTTTATTAGGAAAAAAATCATAGAAAAACCAGAAGTTTTAAACCACTGTTTKTAAGGTTTTCTGATATTAGGAAACTCAAATGGAAAACTGTTTCAAGCTTTGGATTTTAATACATCATTTTTTGCAGGATTTTGCATTGAAAGCAAAAGTTCCTATTTTATTTATTTTAGAAGCTGAGAACATCTTCTGTCTTTTTTGACACCTTCCAATTTCTTTTTTCTTTTGTGGAGTAAGGAAAACAGTGAAATCAAAAAAAAAAAAAAAAAAAAAAAAAAAAAAAAAAAAAAAAAAAAATAAAGCCAGGGCTGCAAATCCAAAAGTGTAAGAGTCTCCTTGTGAAAAATCTTGCATCCCTAAGCCTAGTTTATGGCTACGGATAGGACTTGCACCCACAAGGAAAGAGAAATACAGGGAATATCAAGAATGCTAGTTAGGAATGAAACAAGCTTCTTTTGGGGTATAATTAATATAGATCCTGGAGTTAACCTGAGATACTTCTGCCATTAAAATAATTTTTAAAAGGCATTTATTTTTTTTTCTGAGAGCTCTTCTGTGACCCTTGAACACAGATGTTTGCACTGAGGGTATAGAATCACTGAATCACAAAACCATTAGGGTTGGAAAGGCAGCCCRGAGCACTGACTGCCACATCCAGTTGTTTCTTGGACGTGTCCAGGGATGGGGACTCCACCACTCCCCTGGGCAGCCCAGTTCCCATATTAGGATTGTTAAGGTACCATTTGCTTAGAAGGAACAGCAYTGCTGCTCAAGAATTTGTCCCAAGCATTGAGCCTTGCCAGGGAAGATCCGCTTCATTTCACCCAAAATTGCACCTGTGTTTGCTTTTCCAAAATCCGTGACTCCAGGTTTCCCTAAATCTGTACAGAAACACATCCATGGCCACTCCGTGAATCAAAGTCTGGATTGCCTCTCCCTATTCCTCAAGGGTTCACAACCCCCCAAGTAAAAAAGTTTTGTTAGGCTTGCAGGTGCAAAGTATCTGATGCAGGGCTCTTAAGAAAAGGACTCCAGGCCTGATCCAAATATTTTAAAACCAACAATAGGAATGCACTGAAATCAGCATYAATTGGACAAAGCTTTTGCGCAGAAAGGGAGGCAGGGAATGACAATGTGACTAAATACAGCTGATGTTTTAACATAGACACAGCCTGCAACTGAATTGTTTCCATCAAGACCATAGTGAGAAATTAACATTGCTGCGTATAATTAACGTCTTTCCCATGCCTTTTGTACAGATGCAGTAGCTTACTCACAACCAGCTTAAAACTATGTTTTTAAATTCATTCTCAGAGAAAAAGGAGTCTTGTATTTCTGATAAAACACAATTGTTTAGGGGGAAAGATTAGTTAGACTTTAAAAGGAGTTTTGGACACAAAGATCTTGTCTATTCTGACCCGCTAAATAAGGTGGTAAGTAGGAGACATCACCWCTACCAACAACTTTTCTCAATGAAATAATGAGGGCTCTCCTAGAACTGCTCCCAGGGGCACAGTGAGACCCTCAAGTCCTTCTTAAGAAGAGCTCACAAATACAATGTGTGCCCATGACAGGATTGTGGTTTTTCCCATTGCATCTGAATCTTTCAAAAAGCCATCCAGGGGAGAAAAGTCATCCTGCTCACTGGCATTAGTTTATAGCAAATTGTTTACATGGAGGCCTGTCCTGAGGGTGAGGACTGTTCTGATAAATACAGCTCCTCTGGAATTTTTTTTCTTGTAAAAATCTGCCAGCAGTGGAACTTTGCTTAGGAGTCCTCTAGTTCATCAATGTGCATGTGGATGAAATTTCCAGTATGCAGTTGTCCTCGAGACATGGAAGTGTTCCAGTTTTAACTCTCAGTTCACACTTTGACATGAGTTGGACTATATTTAAGGGTTAATGCTCAAGGATGGTGAGAGAACTCTGGTCCCAGTTTAGCAGAATATCTGATTTGTAAGTTTGTGAGCTGCTCTGCTGCAGTGCAGACTGGTCTCATTCTGCTCATGGCTGACTGCTCTGCTAAATTGCATCCAAAGTGTCTGATAATTTGCAAATTAGGGTTCTCTAGAAGCCTTTCCAAAGTCAAAGGCAGATTTCTGTGTTCTCCCATTGTACTAATGCAAGTTCTGCACTTCTGCCAGGTCCAAAATTCATCTGAAAATGGCCTTGGGTTTTGGAAAACATTGGTGGTTTTCCTTATCTTTCAGTCCAGATGCCATTTTGCTGTTAATACACAGCGCCTTCTCTGCTCCCCCTTGCCAAAAATCCTTGAAAGGGGAATTTTAGAACTGGGAGTACTTTAACACATGTCTCTCACCAAGCATATGATCTCCAGATATTTGACAGAAAAGCCAAGTCTTAAACTGGGCATGTGAGAGAGGCAAATGAAATGCACCACAGCTGGCCTTACCTCTCCTTACACTCTCAGTAACTTGTACAGCTTTTTAGAAAATCCCTTCTCACTGAAGAAATTCTGGTTATGAAAAAATATTATAGAAGGGCAGGACTGAAGTAATTCTCAGGGTATGAGAACGAGAAACKGAAAGAGCAATTTTTTAGCAGACTTCAGGTCACCTCTTTTTGGAGGCACATTTTATACATTCCACAAAAGGATCCTACTGACAAACCTAACCATCTCAAAATTCACAGAATCACAGAGCCATGGAATGGTTTGGGTTGGAAGGGACCTTAGGGATCATCTATTTCCAGCCCCTCTGCTAACAGAGGGTAAGAGGGGGCTGTTGTTTCACACTTTGGAAAATGAAACCCAGGCAGGTTGTGTGACTTTTCCTAAGTTACACAAACCAAAGTCATGTGGGCAGAAAATGGGAGAGTGGCCCTTCAGACCTTCCTCTCATGAGCTCTGTGCTGGTCTAGCTTAGTTCTACACACTGGATTAGCATTTTACTTCAGGTTATTTCTTGAACTCTGCAGAGCTGGGTTAAATCAGGAGTAATTCCATGCCACATTTCTTCCTGCTGAAGTGGTAGAAAAGGGAAACGGTCCTTATTTGAGTGAAGTCAGAAATAACTGGGAAGCAAGCAGAGGGAGGAAAAAGGATGTGGAGAACATTGCCAAAGGTGTCCGTGGCTGGCTCATGCACAACATCTCAGGTGCCTTGAGGAATTAAGAATAACTTGGAATGAGTTTTAAAAAAGGATCAGGCCAATGTAAATCGGCTGTAACAGTTCAGTAGTTTTCCCCAGGAACTGACAAAACAATCAAGGGAAGGATTTTTAATTCTGCACATAGGAAAAGCCTGGTCCTAGACTTCAATTTGCGCAGTAGAAATCCCTGATTAAAAAGGAGCCAAACACTGTTGTGCTTCAGGAAGTAGGAGAATTAGGGATGCTTACTTTGGACGATGGTGTAACTTTACAGCCTATTCGAGGGGAGATGCACAGCTGCATCTCCCCAGGAGCAGAGAACTGAATATATTGTGAGTCAGTCACAGTTCCTCCCTATCTTCCCTCCACCACCACTTGCACTCCCTTTGCTCTGCTACAAAACTCAATTACTTCATCCTCCTTTTTTTTCTTTCCTTTTTTTTTTTTTTTCTTCACGGAGCAGTTTACTCTCCCATGCTCCCAGCCAGCTCTTTTGGCGAGTGAGGAAGCAGAGTGGGGTGAAGCTTGGGCTCTCTGCACTTCTGTCATCTCAGCATCCCCTCTCCAYCCACTTCCTCTCAGCAGGGAGTATTGGGTGAGCAGTCCCTGCTCCTCTGGCTGCAGGAGGAGCTGCTCTGAGCAAGCTGAGCTTGAAGAGCCATGGGAGCAAAGCTGGGGAAGGGGGTGGGGGGACAATCCTCTCTCCCTTTTGTGTTCCTGACTAGGTACCAGTGCTGGCAGCATGTGGCGAGTAGCAAGTGCATCCTGTGCAAATTCTGTGTTAAAATGGGATAGGTTATTATTGTTGGAAAACTGGTGAGCACGTTCCCTGAAACCTGTGCAAGCCCTTCCTAACCTGCTCGCAGTCTGTTACTAGAAATATGGAAAGGAGCCCATTGCAAAACAAAACAAAGCAATCACATCCTTAGGAACTTTGGGGAGGCAAACATATGGGGGAACTCTTTACAAAAGTTGAGAGGTCAGTCAACATCTTGGGATAGCTGCATGTAAAGGGGATAAAAAGTTCTCAGGCCTTTTTTGACAGTGAGAACACAAAGAGCCTTGCTGAGCTAC
This sequence comes from Malurus melanocephalus, assembly GCF_030028575.1. NCBI lineage: Eukaryota > Metazoa > Chordata > Aves > Passeriformes > Maluridae > Malurus > Malurus melanocephalus. Next base: position 1,050,702 of record NW_026623248.1, on the reverse strand, counting down.
ACGCCRGAGTAAAGGGCTTTTTTGATGGAAGGCAGCTTTTTCTGTGGCTGGCACTGATGGGAAGCCTACACATATTCAGGAAGTATCTCCYGTGCCCTCCCAGGAAAAGACAAAACCACACACCTGCCTCTTTTATGTCCTATGCTCCCATCATCTCACCCTAAACCAACATCTCGGGGCTGAGAGCATCTCAAGCCTCAGGAATTTCTTCCTTGACCATGTCATGAAGGCCACTTTCTTGTCAGCATTCACATGAGGGTACAGTTTGTGATGCCAACCCTCCAGTAGAGCTTTGATTGAGATATAGGGGATTGAAAAGGAGAAGAGAGCTTGGCAGGTCAGGCTTGGGTGATTCAAACTGTCTGAACTGTGGATCTCAAGGGCATGCACAGAAATTGGATTTGCAAGCAAAATATTTTCCTGGAATTATCCAGCAAAGATAAGAAACATATTTTTAGACTGCTAGAAATTAAGGGAAATTGCAAAGGGCATTTATTCCCATTTTAAATTATTAAATGGTATTATGCTTGGAGACAGTTGAGTATATGCAAGTTTTAAAAATTAAAGCTCGAGGCCAAACTCTGCTTTTGGTCACGCAGAAAGCAGGCGACTGCAGACTGAGTTGCATAAAACTGAGGTCATAATCTGGCATAAAGTCCAAGCTGGCTTGGTTTTCCCTTCAGCTAATGTCAGTACTGGTAAGCTGTTATGAGGGAATCCAATAGGGAATGGGTCAGGTGTTAATATTCACAAACAGTATGATTCCAAATAAACTGGAGGAATTTAAGAAACAATGCTGTGTCTTCTGCTTAAATGTTGCTTATATAGAGTTAAAATAACTCTGTAGACTTGTGTGATGCCACTTGAGTTGTACCTGGACAAAATGTGACTTTGTTTGGAAGATCATCCTGTGGCAGATCTCCAGCAATATTGAAAAAAAGGAATTTTCAATTTCAATTTCAATTTTTGATTTCTGCATAACCATTTWGTAAAACAAAATTATGTTCTTGTCCTCTTTTCTGTACTCTATCAGCAAGCTGCAGCTAAGATCAGCATTTCTCCAAATTCTTTCCTTTTCCTTAAATTTGGGAAAAATACTGAGCCTACACTGTGAAGCTTGTTGTGCTGGTTCAGATGGTGTACAGCTATGTCGAAGAAAAAAAGGTAGCATTACTGCAAGAAAGGAGACTAGTTTGTCTACATTCTAACAAAAGAAATGACTCTAATGAGATACCACTGCACAAAAATGTATTGTAACTTCAATGTCTTCCTCCTAACCTGCAATTTTTGGCAGTGGAACAGAGTTTTATGCACAGTATAAAGACAATTAATGAACACTAAATTTTCTTTAATTTGTATACAACTGAAGAGAATTTTTTTTACTACATTAAAGTCTCAGGTTCAGGATGTGAAATKAAAATTCTGGATTATTAAAAATTTTCCTTCAGGAGAAAGAATCTGGGACACCTAGCAGGGAGGTTGAGGAACAACTTGTTCAAGGACTATTTTGTACTGAAAAGTCTTCATTTATAAAACCCCTTGTGAAAGCAGAAGAGAATACAAAAAAAAAAGAAGGTTTTTAAGCAATTACTATTGAGCCTAAAAAAACATAGCTCTCAAAATTTTATTAGCTCTTGTCCTTTGTGTTCTGGGAAGGCAAAATTGCAGCCCAATGAAAACAGAACAAACTAAACGCCACAGATACAAGAATCAGGAAGGTGGAAAGAAGAATAAAGGATGCTTATCATCATTTTCCTTCAGAGCACAGGCAGTGGTTGACTCTTGTAAATAAATACGTGAATAAATAGGACTTGTATTCCTTTTGAAGGTTCCATGGTTGTAAATTTCCTTATAGAGTGCCCTGTCATTTTCTTTCCTGAAAACAGTCGTGCTCCCTGCTTTAGTTGCTCTTTAGGGTAACGTGTTCCATATGTCACAATGCCTTTGTTTAGACTCAACTGTCCTTTCATCCCCCTGACCTAAATTTAAGGTCTTACTGCTGTTGAGGACTAATCTGGGTGGGTTTGATCAGACCCTCCTATTTCATAAATGTCATTTAACTCAACCACAACTTTTTTTTCTCTTTCCATAACAGTAAGCCCAACCAAGTCGTTCTTTGTTAAGTGTTGCTCTTATAAACTCCCTTAAATTCTACCTCTAATTTAACAGTGCTCTCTGACTCAGTTCGTTATTGCACTACTTGTTTTCATTCAAGTGAATTTTTAAAGTAATTCAACACAGAAGCTTAATTATCTTTTCTTTTTTTTTTTTTTTTTTTTTTTTTTTTTTTTTTTTTTTCCTGGTTGGCATTCTCTGGAGTGGATGCTGCAGAGGAGTTGGTTTTGCTAAGTATTTTTTCATGCCCTGCATCCAATATAAATTTCTTCCTGCTCAAACAGTTCTTTTGACCTTATTTCTCAGAATAAATTTCATTTACCATCTTCTCAAGCATTTCTTTTTCTTAATGGCTTCCCATCAGTCTTCTGTGTGTGAAATGTATGTGCTTAAATATTGTCCAGATTGTTCGGTCCACTAATTCAAAAATTCTTACTCCTGATGTTCCCTGTGCCTCACCTCTTTCTTGAAAACTGATWTAGACTGGGGGAGACTCCACTGCTGCTGATAAAGGGAAACTTGTGCAAACTAAGCACAAGTGACAAAAGGAGGGCCCCCTCTCTGATTCTGTTCTATCAGTATTCACATTCTTCAAATATGCAAACCCATAACCCTGACGCAATGCCTTTTCACTGGGTTAATCTGCTTCCTATCACTTCAGCCTCTGTTTGTTCTTCTGGTAGAAAAAAAAAAAMMAAACCAAACATACCGTTTTTAAAATGATCACATAGAAAAGTTGCCCCAGCTCAACTGTGAAATTTTAGCTGAGCCTGTGTCAAAGAGGCACTGGTGTAAAGCAGGATCAGTCAGGGACTGCATTATTAGAAAAAAATCCTTCACAGAAAGGGTTGTAAAGCATTGGAACAGACTGCCCAGGGAAGTGGTGGAGTCACCATTCCTGGAAGTGTTCAAAAAATATGTGGATGTGGCACTTGAGGACACGGGTTTGTGGTGAACATGGAGGTGCTGTATCACCCGTTGGATTTGGTGATCTCAGAGGTCTTTTCCAACCTTAACAATTCTGGGATTCTGGGATTCCATACTTCTTCTTGTCTCTGACAAAACCACATGGGCACAAGGTGCTGACCATCTGTGTGTCAAGAATGGATCTTCACTCTTGCACTGTCTGCTTGTGGAAGGCAGCTCCATCTCTTTGTACATGATTGTGCCTCTGGTTGTTTGCAGGTGGAATCAACCTGGCAAACATTCTGTAGGCCCAGGCCAGATCTATACTAGTGGTTTTCTTTTTGTTTTTCCTTAAATAAGAATCTGTCAGACCAGGTTTACCAGCACAACATGGACACAGGTGTGCTGCTGCAAAGTCCTTTGTGGTACAGCTCATTCTTGCGAAAGGAYATGACTCTAATGGTGGCAAAATCCCTTATTTTTTATCACATCCTGTTATCCCACTAGAGCTTTTTTGGCAGAGGCAACTGTGGCTCTAGACAGCCCCTTCTGTTCTCCTCAGCTTCAGGAAACTCGTGATTTGGTATCTTTAGAGTATTTGCTGTCGTGGTATTCCCATCAAGCTGAACTGTACTCCAATGATTCCTGTTTTGCAGGGACAAATTTGCCTGCCAGATTTTCCTAAAAATCAGACTGCAACTGAAACTCTTGCAGCAGTTTGGATGTTGTTAAACTTTTATGCTGTGTGGATTGTCTGATACCAATGGCTCCAAAATTCTCTCCCTTGGCTGGGCTTCCCTCAGCAGGAACAGCACTTCCATCCTTTCTCTCMGTCCATCCAGTGAAAGTCAAACACCTGAAAATCCTCCCTCAACAGTGRCCAAGTTAAAAGTTAATTCAGAGTGACTTAGAGAAAGACACACAGGCTGCATCACCACATCAGACTAACGTGTTACAGAAATTGCTGGGAATTGGGTGAGACAGGCTATGCATTGCTAAAATGTGGAGAAACCCTTCTGGATTTTGCCAACAGCATCACTGCTGGAGCCTTTGGGTTTCTGCAGCACACAACAGTTGTTTCTCTCCCTGTGCCAGAGCCCCAGTTTCTCCTGCTGTCTCCTCCACCAATTGCAGCTATACAAAATATTCCTTCCTTCCTGCCCTCTCTGCACAGCAGCTTCCAGAGGAAAGGAGAAGAGCTGCAAAACACAGTCCACCCTTCACATCTTGTTAAGCAGGTACTTTCTTATTCCAGAGAAGTTCTGAACACTTTAGATCAGGTTGGAAAAGCTTTGGACAGTCTTTGAATATGGGAAATTGAGCAAATTAGCAGGGAGTAGTTGAGGTTTACATCTCTACTACAATTTTTACACCTGGAGCCCTGCAAAGCTGAGAGGATGTTATTTCAAGTGTACAGAAGGAATTGGTGTTACTTGTACTAGATTTTTTTTCTGCTTGCAAAGAGTTGAAGATGGTTTAAATCACTGGAGCTTGTTTCAGGTAAAAAGGACCTAATGAGGGTTTGAACCACTATGTAAAATTTGAGAAGAGGGATCTCAAAAGCTGAGGGAGTCTCAAAGAGTTAAAAGTCATGACTCTGGCAAGAAAAAGCATGAGTCAATGTCAAAAAGTTTACAAGTTGACCGTCTGAAAATATTTTGGGCTCAGTTCAGCAGATCAAAACAGCTTATTTGACTTGAACTTTGAAGTGAATAAACAAACAAAATTATGTTTAGGAACACAAATTGTTTAATTGTTGGAAGTGAACAGGCTTTCCTTCCACACGGTTTGAATTTAATTGATTAGGCTTTTCTCCTTCAAAACCTTTTTAGTATTTGGGAAGATTGTATGTTGTATGATGTGATTATTACATAGTGAGAATCTCATGGAATTGCTAGGATGTCAATGACTTGAAGTGGATTTTTAAGATCTAACAATATCATCCAAAGGATCTGAGGAACAAGGATTTAAAGGCCTTGGAAGTCTATTATCTCTTATAATACAGGCATCCGAATTTTGTGTCTAGAACGCCAGGTCTTCTGTACTTTGGCATCACTGAGTCATCCCACTGGTTTGTATCCCTGTGAGGATCTAGCCCTAACCTGAAAATACCCCAGTGCTTTGTGAAATGATATCACTCAGTGAAAAAACAGCAAACCTTGATTGTCAGCATGTGTCATGCAGGAGCTGGGTTTTGGTTTGATGCCAGTGCACTTTCTCACCAGTTCTGAGACTGACAAATTTATTTCTTCTTGAGAAATTAAAAAAAAAAAAAAATCTCTCCTCTCTTCTCCTCCTTCCTACCAATCTTTGCTCTTCTCCCAGCTGTCATCACTGTTTACAGTTTGAGTAAGTGAAAATATATATTTACAAGTACAACGTACTGCTGTGTTTGCTGGTATAGACTGCTCAAGGGCATATCTGCGAGTGGAGCACCCGGCTCCATCCAGGAATACACCCCCTCCTCTCATCAGCCTTGCCCCTCCCCTGACTGTTTTGTGAAGCTGGGGTTTAAATCTTTTCTCTTGGATTCTGAGTTTTTTGGGAGGGAGGCTGGTGCCTTTCTTCATGCCTGGACRTGAGAGCTGTTGGATCCCAAGCACCAAGCGCTGCTCCCACCACTCCCCGGCAGGGAAGACCAAACCTGCTGCCCTTATCAAGCATCTCCTGCTCCGAGAACCTGCAGGCTGGATTAACTGAGGTCACRGAGCAGCAGAAGTGTCATGTGCCTGCTCTGCAGCTGACTCGCTTCGCYTCGTGGGGCTCTGTGTGAAAGCAGACTCAGGAGAAGGTTTTATTTTCAGCTGCAGCCTCGTGCTATGGCCCTTCTCCCGACTGGACACGCGCCCATCGGACAATCCCACAGCGTCCTGGTCGCCTGCCAGCCCCAGATGCCAGAAGCATGTCCCCACTTCCTCTCCCCTTACACGAGGAATTCTGCAGGGTCTCATTCACTACAGCGCACTAAAGTTGCATCTCACACAGTTTTGGGGCACTGAGGCCAGATCCTGACCAAGGCCTCCAGATGTTACTGCAATAGTAATTAAAATAGACAATAASTAACCAAATTACGTGCAATACATTTAAAATTGTACTTTCATATGGGTTTATAAAAGTATTGCCAACACCTGTAGTCTTATCAGAGCTAAGCTTCAGCATGGTGTAGATGGTGTCTGTGGCATTCCAAGAGCTCAGGACTTTGAGTCCTGCTGAGACCAAGGAAAAGCTGATGGTTTTTGGAAATTTTGCTGGATTTCTCCCAGAGGTCAGCTAGTCAGAAAGGAGCATCTGGTGGTTAAGTCACCAACCTGTGTTCAGTTCCTAACTCCCCTGGGAGTTGCCTTTACAAGTTTGGGAAAGACATTAAGGCCTTGTTTATGCTGGTAAAATTAACTTTTTTTTCACTGCCACATTACTGATGAACATGCAGCTGCTACATGTAGTACCAGTAAAGACAAAACATGTTTGCTTTAGTCTGAGGTGCATTTGCTGAAGTTGACTCAGTAGCACAGTGGAAAGAGATGTTCGTTTTGTAAATGGAATGCATTTAGTGGTTCTGAAGCAAAAGAAGAGTGCAGTTTCTAAAGCTATTATTCTACCTATGAAATGGGAATGAAAGTAATTAACTTCATCCCAATGATGTTATTGAGAGACTGTGATTACCATACGGACTGAGAGGTTGTATTTGTTACGGGAGTGCTGTGGGAGATGAAAACAGCTCTGTACCAAAGGCTCCCTGGATTTATTCATGTATGGGCAAAAATATATTTAGATATTTGTCTCAACTGCGCATTTCACTCATCTGTGTCACAACAACTAAAAATAAARACTAGGGAAAACTAGCTTATTGCTGGCCACTATTTCCCTAGCTGCAACATATCTGTAATAAAGTTTTACATGAATATGGCTGTAAATGATCCTGCTAGACAATGACCTGGGAGACTCATGCTTAATGCAGGCAGTGATCAAGTGGTCTGTGGGTAGCATGAACAGTGCTTGAGAAAGGTCAAGCCTTTTACTCACCTCTCACCTTCAGGGAGATAATAACCATGGGTTTGCTGATGTTTTAGTAGGTCATGGGATCACAGAACACTCAGAACTTCCATGGCTTTGAAGGCACCCTAAAGATCATCCAGTTTCAACCCCCCTGCCATGGGCAGGGACACCTTCCACTAGACCAGGTTGTTCGGAGCCCCATCCAACCTGGCCTTCACAAATTTTGGCTTGAATATGTAAACCATGATACTGATTTTGCTAATAAAATTTATCCAGACACTAATTTTTGATCGCAGCTCCTTATTTGTTTTTACATAAGGCCACATAGAATCAATTTCAATTAAATAAAAGTGTGACTATCTCAATTCTCTGTAAGTGTTTACATGGCTATGTGTAACCATGGAAACATTGTGTACTGATTGTCTTTGTTATCKCTGTGAAAATGGTTGGGGTGCTCACAGTCATATCAGTGAGTTTTCCTGTGGATCTGCACATCCTACATGTAGTGAAACCTCACTATGATAGCTTAAATGAGATCCGAGTTCAAGAAAGAATATAAATATGTTCAGTTCTTTCACTGAATCATCTCCTCTAGAAAAAAAAAAGAGGGAAAATCAGTATGATGGGAAGGATTTCCAAACTCTGGTGAAAGTGCTCACCCCCTCAGTTGACAAAGATGTTGTGCTGCCTTTGCAGCTTTCAAGATGAGTAACCAAAGAGCTCTCTAATACTCTGGGAAGTGACAGTGACTTTAAAATCCCTGTCCTTTGATGGCCTTTGAAAAATGGCTCAACATTTTTAAATAGGAGAAGTATTTGAGTAGAATTAATGAAATGAGTGCATCTACCAGCTGGACAAGTCCTGCTCCTATGCAGTCTGTCAAAGACACAGCTTTCCTGGACTGTGGGACTGATAAAAAAGAGAATCCGGTATTGTAATCCCTACACAGATAAACTGTAACATTAAGGGATTTAGCACATTCAGTCTGTGTAAAATTACCTTTTGCTGATAATTTTGTTCTGGAAAAAAATATATTTCTTGGCTAGAGGTGGAATCACTGCAATGTTTCAACAAGAACTCTCCTCCCATTTTAACATCTAACTCACACTGGAGAGCATGGAAATTGTATCTAGTTGCTAAAGTATGCCAGTGAAAAAAGAATTTATCACCCTAAAAATGGACATAGGGAAGTAAATTACAAGCATGAATAGTGTTAAGGAGTCATGGTTTCACTGATCCCAAAAGCAGACTGTCCTTGTTCCCCTGTCACACAGGTTACATGGCAGAACCAGAGTCTCTGAGCCTGTTTTTTTCCCAATCTTTTATGACTTTTCCAGTGGTCATTAGTTTGTAAGCCAGAAACACGAATCATAAAATAAATACAAYTTAAACAAAAATAATTCCAATTAATGAGGCTCCGTGCACTTTCTCAATATGCTTTTAGCTACTTTCAGGCTTCTAAGCAAACATCTGTGTATCCTGCATGCAGAACATTTCAGGACCAATCCAGCTCTGAAAGAAGTGAGTGGGAGTCTGTCAGTCTCCTTTTGGAAAGATGGAATTGGCCTGATAAAGCTGTGATAAACACTGGGAGACCTTTGGGAACACTTACTCAGAATTACTTAATGAGTCAGGATGAAAACATACATTCCCTCTGGCATTCCCTAATCCTGCGTGTTTTCCCTAATACCAAATGTTGAGATACTGGAGACCAGAATTTATCCCCTAAACCCACCATAGCCACAGCGAGACCAGGCAGTGGGAGCACTCATCTCTTCCCATCATTCAGCTCAATGCTGTGTCAAGGAGACCTAAATTCTTGGAGTTGAGGACTGATAACGCCTGTGGCTCYTCCACCTTTTGCTCCCTAATACTGCCAGGTGTGACATCCAAGGTGTCACAGATCACCAGTTTGTGAACCTGAACTATCCTGTGTGAACTATCCTGAGGTCTTCTGCATCCTCAGGCTAAACTTGAACTTCTGGTACTTTAAAAGACACTGCTTCACATAATTCCTGCTTTGAAAACCTGGGAATGTATATGAATCCAAAATCTTGACAGTATATAGATATATGAACGCATTTTCAATATCTTTCCCTTTCCTCTTTAAAGCACCACTTTTTTTCCTCTGGGGTTAACATACTTAGACTGTAATTTTTATTTTTTTTTAACCCAGAATTCTCCCATGAAAATGGCAACTTTATGATTGTCTGTCACTCCTACTGGAGCTTGACCGTCTGCTGCAGTGTCTGACTGGTGGCTGACCCACTTGGCACCTTTAAATCATGCAGCAGGGACTTCTCAAATAACAAATCATGGTCTCATTTGCTTGACAGCCCCTAGTTGTGACTGAACCATCAGTGTGGCACAGCAAGAAAAATGCTACTTTATATTTGAACCATCTGGAAGCAAGGACTTCAACAGACATGAATGAAAGTTTTCTTTAAAAGGAAACACGTGAGTTTCTCCAAACAGCTTATCTTTCAAAATAGTGCCCTGAGTAAGAAATCACAGCCACTATGCTTTGCAGAGCTTGAAGAAAATAGGAATACCTTAATTGAGGATGAGCARTGAAGGAACCCAATAATAATACAAAAAAAGATGTAATTCTGCATATAAATAGATCATGCTAATTACCTGTGTGTGATACCTACATGTAACTATAAAGGACATTCATCCAAGTGCAAGCAGTCATAAAAACTAGTAACATTTTCATTAAAACCAGACTAAGCCTGTCTTCTTGTCAAGCCCATTATGCTGCATAAGTGTAATTAAGTGAATTTCAGCAACTTTATACTTCCTAATTTTTTTTTTTTTTTTTTTTTTTTTTTTTTTTTTTTTTTTTTTTTTTTTTTTTTTTTTTTTTTTTTTTTTTTTTTTTTTTTTTTTTTTGGGTCTGGAGCTATTTAATAAGCCAGCATCATTGTAACAGTTTCTTGTTTTTAAAAACACTAAGCCAAACCCCTACAGGCAAAACTCTTGCTAGAAACAAATTCTCAGTATTCATTTCTATCTGCAATTTCAGTTTTCCAGGATATTGAAGAAGAGACAGGGAGCTTCAAATTTATTCTACACTCAGAAAGAAGTGAGGGGAAACAGATTTAGTTGCCTGAATCCTATGTTTTCAAAGGGAGTACAAATGTCCCTTGTGTTTTTTAAGATTTGTATTATCAACAATGGTTATCAATCTTCCATTTTATCTCCCACCAGAAGCGATTTTAGGAGGGTGGGTGAAATATGCCAGGGATCCTGTTCTCACATCCCAGCTCTGGAATCAAATGGATATTTCACCTTCTAAAGAGATTCCACCTCACAGTTGAAAGCTGCATTGTCTGGGAAGATCGTAACCATGTTATGGATTGTGAGAKTCCTCTAAACGTTGGCAAATCTTCAGATTTTCTATCCAGGGGTATTTTTTTTTAATTGTTGTGGGTTTTTTCACGTTGCCTTCTTTTTACTGCAGTTGGCACACCAATAGGTTTAGAGGCATCACGTTTTGCCTCACAAATCCTAATAGCCATAAGGACTGTAATTAATGAAGTGACTCCCACCTCAGCAGAACGAGCCTGCTTTGACTATATCATMATGGTAATCAACAATTAAGCTGGCATTTGCCAGCCATAACCACAGATGTCTTCTCTGAYGTGTGGGAGAAACAGCACTAATGTCAAATACCACAGTGTGGGAACACTTGGCATGCAACACCAGCACCAGAAAATGGAGCATTTGGCCCGGCTCCTGGAAGATTCTGTGATGGAAGTGACATAAATATATAAGTAGGAGAATCCATACATCAGCAAGCCCTGTGCCTGCTTTGCTTAGAGGTGTTGGGGAAGTCACAGCATTTTTCATTGTCCTTCAGCTCCTCTGCCGTGGAAGTATCTGAGACAAACACATCCCTGACTCCTATTTTRAGAAGGCTGCTAAGAAGCCCTCCTTTGATCTCTGTGTGTACAATAAGCAGAGCCTCCCCAGCAATGCCTTTGAGCAAAGAACCATCTTTAAATCACAGTCCAGTAGTAGTGCTCATATTTGGCTTGTGCACGTCTTGCTCAGTTCCAGTACAGTAAGTTCAATAGGCCTGGAGCTCAACTGCAGCACAGCCATTAATCAAAAACCCTATAAAATTGAGTTCCAGGAATTTATAAATGCATAATACAAATATGAGCTGTGGGATTTTTTTCTGTAAACACTCATCTTAGCGATGCTTCTTGTCTGCCCAAGCACCAGCCAGCATAGCTTGTTCTTGATTCCTATCTGCCTCAACTTTTTACCTTGCTTTGTGCCTGCTTCCAGTTCACAGGCTTTGGGAAGGGGGGAGTACAAGAAAACTCTCAGCACCACAAAAGCCTAACTATTTTTTTCTACGGGACAAGTAAACCATGACCCYGTAGGTCTGTGACCAGCTGTTTGCCTGATTTCTGGATCCTTCCTTCCCACAGGTCAGCAGCCTGTCCAGAAACTCCAAGAGTTCAGTATAACCCCAAAATCTGCCAAAACACTCAGGAATCTCTCCACTAACTTCATTGAGATTTGTCTGTAGGGTTCTAATATCCTTACATTCAGAGTGGGCAGAAAAGAATTAATCCTTTTTGCTTTCCCTAAGGAAGGTTCTCTCCTTTTGTGCTTTCCTTTTGTATGAAAACTCTGTACTCTTCTCCTTCACTTCTATTCTGTGTTAACCCTCCATTTTTAGCTGCTACAGATGAAAGTCTGACACTGGAAAGTTTTTCCATTGGTTTCACCTCCTTCTGAGACCACTTGACCTTCTGAAATGCTGCTGGATGATTATTTTGGAGAGGGCTGAAAATGGAGATCACTCTCTTTGCCTTCCAGGACTGACCTGCAGAGGACTTTCCCAGTGAATTAATTTGTTTTCATGTACTCTGCAATGATTTGTTGTGTCTTATCCAGACTGTGATGGCATAAGCACATGTTGGTCTCTGACTCAAAAAGCCTTGTCAAGTGGAGAGAGTTTTCTTGTAGGTGTTTTGCTTGCTTTTTTTTTTTTTTGTTTGTTTTTTTTTTTTTTTTTTTTTTTTTTTTTTTTTTATTTTTTTTTTTAGTTTGGCATGTAAGCACACCTTAGTAATTCATAAAGTACTGAAGATATTCATTGTGGCACAAGTAGATGGAGGTAATATTTAGTTCTTAAATTTTAAGTGCTGATGCAGAACACAATACTGCACATGCAGTTTACAAGGCTCCCACCACTAGCATTTGGACTCCATTTTAAGCCTATAAATCATATCCTAAGTATAGCGCTTGTTTGGGTCTGTTAAATATTTCCTTCTCGTTTGTTCTTATCAACATCCAGTAATGATATATACATATGTYATGCAAGACAGTAAATATGCAGACATTTTAAGGAAAAGTTCAGTGCCGTATCTCTGCTGATTAATGCATAAATGTTTGAAACTAACATAAAACTAGAGCAGTGATAACCTTTAGCATAGCCCAGAGGAAAGAACCCGGCAGATAAATGTGTTCCTATGAAAAGCCCGGCAGCAAAACTCCTGTGCCACCCAGCCTCCATTTCAGGGACTCCAGATAATTGTGTTCCCTAGTCCTATTCATTCCCAGGTGTATTTCACTCAGTCTGAGAGGCAGGAAATTGCATTTTCATCTTTATTCTTCCRCCAGCTGTAAGCTAAACCCATACTTGAAGGCTTTAGCAACAAATCCAKTAAGTACAGGAATCTCCTGCCACTTTGGTCATCAGTCATTTTAACTCTATCCTTCTATTTTCCATGGTTGTACCAGATGAAAGAAGAATCTTGTCTACATGATGCAGTTGTGAGGAGCAGCAGGTGAGGCTTTGCATGGTGCTGTTKGTTCCAGCACCACCAAAAATTAAGAAATGGAGAGGGACCTCAGGTGCTTCCACCTGAGGATGAAGCTGAACGATGCCATTGAGGGTAAGAGATCATAAGATTCAGGAAAACATCAAGGACCTGTTCAGCAGACTTGTGTTTTCTGTCCAAATCCTGTTCCTAATATAACCTTGCTACAAAATGCAGAATAACCTGCACTTATTCACCTTTTTCTAAGTGATTGTTTCATGAGGAAAAAGTTAAGATATAAGCCAAAGTGATCTCAAGTTGCCAGAAGGCAAGGGATTTTTGTCCCTCTCAGTATCACAGTGCAGTAGGACAAGAACTGCTTGGCTGAAGGATCAAGCAGGCACAAGGTGTCCTTCTAACATCAACAGATTGCTTAGAAAACATGTAATTTTCATCACTGGAGGCTGCTGAGAACWGGATAAACATATATTTATTTGCAGGGAAGACTTTGTGAAAAAGAGAATGGTCATCTCTTTATTTACATCTATGACAGTGATTTTCCTGATTGAATCTTCTACTCCTTGAGAACCTCAGGGCTGCTGCAAGAGGAGAGAGAGATGTGCCTCATGTACAAAAACGTGTTTGGAAATTTATGGTTAATAGATTACAAAACTTGCACAAAAACACTGTGATGTTATTTCAAGTTTTGCATTAATGCCTGCTTTGGAATTCATTGTCTTTGCAAACTCACTGGATAGCAAGGAAAAACAGATTCTAAAAAAAAACCCTGAAAACTTAATCACCCAAAAAATGGCTGAAGTTTTTCCTAAACTTTTTTTTCCCTTTACTTATTTATTCCTCATTGTGTAAGAAAAACCCAGAATATGACACTGATTCTGTACCCATGCTGTGTATGGGCAGAAATCCAGGTTTGCCAGCCTGACAGGGAATGCATTTATCCCTGAGCCTGTCTGTCTTACTAAAATAGTTATTGAGATCTGGTAAACAAAATATGCAATGCTGGTTTCAGAGCTTCCATGAATAATTCCATGAAACTGCGTATAATTACGATTATCATAAATATCCTCTGTTTGCATAACACCTCGGTGGATCTGCTGAATTCTCTGCGGCCTCTATACATACAGTGCCATGAAATGCAAACATTGCCTCATCCTAAACAGTCCTCAGCAAACACACTGTGAAAGCTGCGTGTGGAGGGAGGTATCAGCCAGGAATATCCCAGCCTGGGTTTATCAGGAAGAGCAAGGAATCTTTTATGTATGTGTGAGATATGGGACTGTAAGAACAGCAAAAAATCCACTGAGAATCTCACCCATATTTGAAAATTCATAGAAAGCTGGAGTTACCTTGGAAAGGTAAAACTGGGCTGAGAATTAGGCACATTTTAAAAACAYTTGCAGGTAGCAATACTAACTGTAAGTAACCCCTCCTTCAGAAAGCCAGCTAAGCACTCTCATAGAAGTCTAGCACATAGCAGGTGTTGAAAATGGAAATGCAATTTCCCAGCTAGGCAGACATCCAATATTTATGAGCCAAGTCTGTGGAAATAGCAAACTGCCAATAGGGACAGAATAATTTAGCAGAAAATCAAGCAAGTTTTCCACTTCAAGAGAATTTGTCATTCACCTTGTGTGCCATCTTACTCYTACCACAGTCTGAATGTATTGTCTGGTGCTGAAGCAATCCCAAAGATGCTAAAACAAAGACATGAACATCCTCGTGGCTAGAACTGATCTCAGCTACGTCGGTATTTGGCAGAGCCAAGTGATGCATGGCTGAGAAAAAGAAAAAAAAATACATACACACACACACACACACACACACACCTGACAGGGAAACCAACCTGCTGACTTGCAGCAGCCCCCGTCACAGTTCTCAGGCAGTGTTTTAAATCCAGATTAAATGCTAAATGCACATTTTGACAATGGCATGGTTTTGTCAGATATGCTAAGAAACTTCTACCATGGTTGGTGGAAATCTTTCATAAGCAACAAGAGTTACTCTGAAATTTCTGGAGCATGGACAGGTGACCCATGCACTTTTGGACTGAGGTCAGAACCAGAACTGAATAAGGAGAATGGCTCTKGAGAAGCAGATTTTGGACACAATTCTTGCCCAGTGAAAATCTGAGGCACTTGGATTTTCCCTGCAGTTACAAGAGGAAGAACTGATAATTGCCAGACAGAGGGATCTGCGCCTGTCAACACTCCTAACGCAAAAGTCAACTCCCAAATTTGCTTGAGAATTTCCTGTCTCCTTCTGATAAGGCTCCTGTCTCCTTTTGGCAGACTCTCTACATTGAACTGCCAAGCTATGCATAACAAGCCATGTTTCAGGGGTGTTTGCACAAATTTGGAAACTGCTGGCACCGCCACACATGGCCCAGATATCACTGGATCAGTGCAGAGCATTAAGGTGTGGGGAACTAAATGAATATATAAAAAATATTCAAATATTCAGTGAATTCCCCCTTCTGCCTGAAGCTCATTCTGTTACAGGAGGAGGCTGGGCTTGGGCTGGGTTCTTGGAAAAATAGGCCCTAAGTGGCAGAAGAGCTCGAGGCTGGGTCTCTGCAAGGGTGAACTTCAGCCTTTGAGATCTAGCTTTAAGTGAATTATGGCAGCCCTGCCACCACCTCAGTGTGTTTGTTATTCAGGCAGACATGCCAAATAACCTCCATGAAGTGACTACTTTTTTGAGCTGGAACTTTTTCCTGGACAGTTTGCTGTAAGCATTTGGTCAGAGACACAGCAAGGCACTTTGGAGCCTGTTTTGGCAAACTTTCACCTTCCTTTCCCTCTTCTTTGAGATCCTACCAGCTGCTGCCAGCAAAGATTTCTGCATCCCCAAAGATCTGCAGGGTCGCCTCTTGGAAAACRGGGACATCTCTGCCACGTGTCCCTTTTGGTGCCTCTCTGATGGGATGGTCCTGATCACCACCTTATTCCTTGTTTGGCTACATATGCCAAAAAGGCAGGCTGTACTGCTAAAAGTGTGGAATGGGTTTGTCTCATCCTCTCCAAGACACTCCACTTTCAAGAAGTCCCCATACAGATACTTATTTTTACAAATTTACAATAATCACCTTCATCTCAAAGTCCAAAATTCCCTTAAAAGTGCATGAGCTTGAARGAGCGATTCTGGAAGCCAAGCTAAAAAGGCAGAATGAATACTGGCAAAAACATTTTAATTTTTTTCTTTTAATGACAAAATGTTTCTGTTTTCTCAAACTGTATTTAATAATTGTTTGCCTTTTTTCTTTAAATAAATGCATCACCTATAACCTGAAATGACATAAGTCAACATGAAAAACATTTTTATGTATAAATAGAAAGGTGGTTTGTATCAATGAGTCCACAMAATGTATATTGTAGTGCTTTAGAGACAGAAAGCAAAGACAGGTTTGCACATGATTGATGAAAGATGAATTTTGTTTCTACTGAAATCGCTTAGAAATGTTCTGTTCATCTGAGGGAATCAGGTTATACCCCAAGAGCTGAGTGTATAAATGGAAAAGTATAAAGAAATCAACTTCATGATTTTTTATAAAGTTCCCCAAAAGCTCCCCAAGACAAAAGAAACAAGAATGAATRAATGAATGAGTGAATGAATAAACAACTGAATGGATGTCAGAGGGCTGTGCTGGGCTTTAGCAATGTGTTACTAATAAGAGCCAGTGSAGGAGTATTTTAATGTGCAGTACCTGGGTTCTAGCAATGCGTTACTAATTACAGCTCAAGGAATCTTCCTTAAAGCATTCATTCAAACTGGTTTGGGTGTGAGTTCATTATTTGACCACTGCCTGACAAATTCCCACCCCGAGATATTTGTGGTGCAAGGGTTCAGAATGAAAACACACATCCCAGTGAGTAGACACTGGTAGAATCTGRCAATTCAAACACACGTGGCAAAGTTGATCCAGTTATTTTTAAATGTTTTTAAGGGATTTTTCTGTGGTGAGCACTAGCTCTCTGTCAACTGGTTTCTTCAGTGCATGACTTGCAGGGTCTCGCCCAATAAAAAGCCAGGACATTTTTCTTTTGGGAAAAACYCCCACATACCCATGCCCAGTGAGGAGGGCTGCATTTTTCAGATGCACACCCTTCTACAATCAGGTGATAAAAGGAATTTACTCACTTCAAGCTGTGTGCAAGCGCARGTTCCAGCTTGTTGTGGGTGAAGGAGCCTGAAAGCTTTGGTCCCAGTTTTCTCCAGCAGCATGATTATAACTCTCAGGGACTGCTGATCCCTCTGAAACAGCTGGACTGATCAGCAGATCAGATAATTGCATTTCTTTTCCAATATCAGGGTTTCATTTTTTTATATTTTCATTATAAACCTTTGTGTTCTTTGGGTTTACAGAGGCACTAAATAAGAGGACTGTACAAACTGGGCTGTCAGCGCTGAAGATCACAGGTTTACAATGTGAACAGTGCTTCCCTTAATGCTGTGTGTGATAAATAAACAGGACAACAAATTGATCTTTTTTTTATGAACTAGAAGGGAAAGCAATCTTCAAATKATTTCAGGGCAAGTAACCATCAAAACAAAAAAGAAAAAAAAAAATAAGATGTATGTGCTCTTCCAGAATTCCCCAACATTTTAGGCTGTAAGATTAAAGTTTGGCATTTCTTCACTGTTGGTTTTTTTTATTATTACTTTTTACATGAATAAAAACTTCTATTGAAAGGAAATTAGATATTGCCAAGACCAAAAGAAACAACATTGAAGAAATGATTACACAATTTTCATTGCAAAGAAGTAATTCTGAGGTGAAGACACAACCATTGCTCTAAAAATGGCCAAACTTCTAGGAGGCAGCACAGCAAGGGTCAGAGTTACTAAAAGTTGTTCAGGAACTGGAAAGGCAATTAAACAAAGCTGTTAAATCATCATCTGATTAAGCAGATGGAGATGCAGTACAGAAGTCTGATAAAGTATTTCTTTTTCTATGCCTCTAAGGAACTTCGAAAAAAAAACCCCTTGATTTTAACATTAAAGATTGCTTCAATTTCTGTATTTTTGAAAGAGGAATGCAGTGATTTSCCTTAACTCCTTTCTTTTTGCCTGAGCTCTGTCTAACCATCACAAAGGCACAATGCATTGCAGAAGAAGAAAAATGAGAAAAAGATCATATGCAAAGCATAAAGAGAAGAAAGACGATGATGAGAAAATAGAGATGCCAAAGGTCCTCAAAGAGCCCAACCTTTCCTGAAGTCAAACAGAAGGGATTCAAACAAGAATTTGCCTTCTCACAAAAATAAGGAACACATTAGAAAAAGGACATAAGCTACAATAGTTGTGGGTTTTATGTCTTGGAGGCTTGGTCAGAGATCGTAGATTTACTTCACTATCATGGTGTTAGAAGAAGAGCAAGACAGTCGTAAAGAAATTTTGAAAGGTATCAGAATCAGATAAAGCTAAGAAAAATATATTGGGAGAAACCTTTTTTACAGAAGGTATTTGCTTCTTTTTCAGGAAATTTCAGGGGTGTTTATGGACCTTATCTACTCAGATGGTGCTGGGGTACAGAGGTGTCAAACTCAGAAAAAAAAAATATTACAAACTCCTGATCTATGTTTGGAGGGGGGAAAAARAAGTTGCCAGGTTGCACAGCAGAAACAAAACAAATTGCATGYTTTGAAGGAAAAGCAGAAGACAGCCACAGCTGACTGGATCACCAAAGCACAAACCCATAGGAATATGCAGACACAGGATATAATTGAAAACTACAGGAAAAAATTGACAAAAGGCAATCAGAGCCAACTTGTAAAAGAAGCATCAAGGATTGCATTATGCATGGAAAAACAGTGCCCATTTATGCAGCTCCAGCTTTTGGAAAGACTTGTTTTGCAAAAGAAAAGCAAAATTGTTCTGCAAAAGATGGCAAAAGAGGACTGAAGGTGTTTACCAGGAAACTGAGAGTATGTGCATGGTTGAAGAAAAGAAATATTGATTTGAACTGTTGGATAACTTTATATAAATATATATATATATGTATATGTGAGAGCCACATAACCATAGAATGGTTTGGGTTGGAAGGAACCTTAAAGMTCATCTTGTCCCACCCCCCTGCCATGGCAGGGACACCTTCCACTRTCCCAGGTTGCTCAGAGCCCCATCCAACCTGGTCTTGGACACTTCCAGGGATGGGGCAGCCACAGCTTCTCTGGGCAACCTGTGCCAGGGCCTCACCACCCTCACCGGGAAGAATTTCTTCCCAATATCCCATCTAAACCCACTCTCTGTCAGTGTGAAGCCATTCCCCCTTGTCCTGTCACTTCAGGTTCCTTATTCATATTTTTGGGGCTCTGCATTATCTGTCTCATTAGTATGCAGAAGGTAAATTATTTGTTCAAATGTCCTTCAGTAGGAAGCTTAAAGCAAGGATACCCACTTACCTAATAATAAGATTAAGACCAAAGGTGGTGTGAAATCTCAGAAATGAAATGTAAATAAAGCATAATTAAAAAAAAAATCTACTCAGATAAAGAACAAGATGTCTTCAGTCTTGTTCTGTGKACAGTTATGTACATACATATATGCACACTTTTATATTTATGTACACATCTATCTACAATACATATATGTATAATTACATTTACACGATAATTTCCAATATTTAAAGCAAAAAAGGTAAGTGATTCAGACATTTTCCAGAACTATAATGATTTTTTTCCAGAACTATAATGATTCCAGAAATATAATGATTTTTGTGCTACTTTTTTCCCACTCAAAAATTTACAGGTGCTGCTTTTCCATTTCAAAACTGTCATACAAACAAGGTCCAAATTACCTATAAATAAATYCAATTTAGCATAATATTAAAAGGTTATGACAGAGCTAATGGACTTTAAATGGAATACAGACTGCAGTGTTCAATGTAGGGTAGGAAAGACTAAGGCAGACAATTTCCTGTGACATAAGTAAAACTTCAAATTAATTTCTTTCCTTTTTCTGTTCAGAATTGTAGTTTTCAAGATAGTTGAACAATTAGGTGACCAAAAGATACTGAAAAAATGGCTTTGCAAAATCATTTATCTTTAGTGTAATTCAGCCATTGTTGAGACAAAGTTTTGATGTTGATAATTGACAAAGYTGGGCGGGTGATGAACAAACTTGACACCTGGCTCTTTTCATACTGATCTCTCAGTCTTTCCAGATGGCAGAGTTTACTTCTGCTCCCATCTGTTCCTTTTCAGTAAGAAAAAGGGAGGAAAACCCAAAATTGCTAAAACATTTTATGGCTTTTAGAAGTATCTTTGAGGTTCTTTTCAAGTCCTTTACTCTGGACCACATTCCTGTGGAAGGCGGCAATGGCATCTGCAATTATTTGCCTCAGATCAAAGGTAGGACCCTGGGTTTCATTTTTCAGATTTGGTCTGACATAATTCATCTGGATGAGAATTCCATGGATGGAAAAATCAAAAGAGCTGCAATCACCTCACCAACACCTTCTTGCAAAAAGAAAGGAGAAAACAAGAAAGRAAGCAAACAAACAAGAGTAGTATCAAGCTATGATTAGAAAATGTTTGACAGGTCAGAGCTAAATTTCGCAGAAAACTTTGCTGGTTCAGACTTGGAAAACTGTTTCTACATTAAGAAAACTTTCATTTGTTTGTTTGCTTGTTTTTGGTATAGAAACAACCACTCTCGTTTCCCTGGCTTTTGGCAGTAATTTCTATGTTGATATCTCAGGTCTTGACTCTGGTCTAAATTTTCACTGCCTCAAGATGAATTTATTCCCTGGGGGGCCATTAGGTTTCTTCCATGTAAGTGGGGTTAGATTTAGACCTCTGTTAAATTAGTTATCTCCAGAGCTAGAAACTGGCTGTTCAAGAAAATTGAGCAGGAAGAAAATAGAAGCTGATGGGTGGGAAAAGATAGAAAAAAAATGGAGTGAAATCAATCAATGGAAATCTGCCAGGTAACTAGGAAATAATTTTGGATGCTACTTTGTAGCCTGTAAGTTTCCATCTGTTGCTAAACAAATATCAGTTAATCAGGCCAAAAATCAGAAAACAATTACAATAAACAAGTCTCCCTTATTAGCCATAATTATTTAGGGTATTTATGAATAAAACTTTAAATAATTGAATTTATGGATCTGGCTGAAGGAAGGTTGTGGTGCCCATGTGCACTCTGCTCTGGTGAGACTCCACCTGGAATACTGCATCCAGTTCTGGTATCCTCAGCACAAGAAGGGCGTGGAGCTGTTGGGGCAAGTGCAGAGGAGGCCATGAAGATGGTAATGGGGCTGGAGCACCTCCCCTGTGGAGATAGGCTGGGAAATCTTGGGCTGCTCTGCTGGGAGAGGAAAAGGGCGTGGAGACGTCACAGCACCTTCCAGTATCTGAAGGGGCTACAGGGAAGCTGGAGAGGGACTTTCCATAAGGAACTGGAGTGACAGGGCAAGGGGGAATGGCTCCACATTCACATGAAAAGGGAAATTGAGGTTAGATATTGGGAAGAAATTGTTCCCTGTGAGGGGGGTGAAGTTGTCCAGAGAAGTTGTGGCTGCCCCATCCCTGGAATGGGGATGGAAGYGTCCCAGGCCAGGTTGGATGGGGCTCTGAGCAGCCTGGGATAGTGGAAGGTGGCAGGAGGGTTGAAATGAGATGATCTTTCAGGTCCCTTCCAACCCAAACCATTCTATGATTCCTGTATGGAATCAGGAAGATTTCTGATTCGAGTCATCCTAAAGGATCATATTGTCCTGGGAAAGCTGGAAAAAGGCTGTAACTTAGTTCATGTGCCTTGCCAAGCAGTCTGAATACCTGAGAGAAGCCCCAGGGTCTTTGGCATTGACCTGGCAGAGTGAGGGACGGTCCTCTGAGCTCACCCTGCAGTGTGCTGGCTCATCAAGTGCTGTCTCTGCTCTTCCTCAGAGCTGCTTTCCACAGCGGGATGTCTTAACACCAGCCTACAGGGTGTCTGTGGGAGATTTGTCCCTGGAGAGCTTTGCAATGCYACCCAAGCAGGAATAAGGTTAACTACAACTGTTGGTACAGTTTTGCCAATAGGTTGGAGGGTCTGGAGACTGTGAGGGAASGTGCAGCCGTGTTAATTTGTGTGGTGTTACCTTCTGGAACTCTGTCCAGGCTGCTGCCAGGCTGCAGACACACCAGTGACCTTTGGGTAATGGTTCTGAGCTCTTCACAGAACCGCTGAATGATTCAGGTTGGAAAGAAAACCTCCAAGCTCATCAAGTACAACCTGTGACCAATGCCCCCTTTGTCACCAGCCCAGAGCACTGAGTGCCACGTCCGGACCCATCCATGGAGACCTTCAGGGTTGGGGATTCACCATTCCCTTGGGCAATCCCTTCCAGTGCTTGACACCCCTTTCAATGAAGAAATTCTTCCTGATATTCMGCTCTGTTCTCTTCTCTGGACACACTCCAGCCCCTCAATGTCCATTTTGAAGTGAGGGGCCCAGAAATGGATCCAGGACTCAAGGTGTGGCCTCACCAGTGCAACCTTTCTTTTGAAAAAGAGCTCTTCTCCAAGGACAGGTTATTTGTTAAAATATTTCTCTTGACTTTCCACAGCTATGCCTTTTATTTTCACTTCTTCATATAAGAATGCAATCTCTAAAAGGTAACTGCTAGAATTTAACTATAAAAAAAATAAAATTGAAACCAAACCACTGGTCTAAAATGGTCTCTTGCCAGCTGTCCTACAGCCACCCAGGGCTGTGTTGTTGCTAACAACTAGCCCATGGGAAAGCACTCAATTCTCTAGTAATGAATGGCACTCAAGTTGGATGGGGGATGGT
This sequence comes from Malurus melanocephalus, assembly GCF_030028575.1. Classification (NCBI taxonomy): domain Eukaryota; kingdom Metazoa; phylum Chordata; class Aves; order Passeriformes; family Maluridae; genus Malurus; species Malurus melanocephalus. The sequence continues at coordinate 1,028,104 of NW_026623248.1, read as the reverse complement.
ATGAAAATTTTAAGTGGAGTGGTGGAAGCCCAGTCACTTGATGAATTTAAAATTAGACATGACAGAGCTTTGAAGAATATTCTGTCTGGCTGGCTGGGAGCTTAGAGACACAGACCATATTAGGAGATATTGGACTGTACTAGAGAAAGATTTTTGTTGGGTTTAATTCTCCAGTCCCCAAGAATTTGACTTTGCCTCCCAAGTGCATGAGGCACTCCCTTGTGAGGCAGAAGCATCAYGCCCTTGGGTGCTCCAGGTTCCTGGGCTTCACTGGCTTTGCTCTTGTAGCTTCAAGCACCAGTTCCCTGCTCTGTGGATGGCTGGTGGATGGGTCAACAAGAGCACAGGGCTTTGATCAAGGAAGAAAATCTGGAAGATTTTTAAACTTTGTTGTCCAGRGAGACTTAACTGAGATTTATTAGAACAAGCAGGAGAATTTTGTTTCTGAGGAACTGACAAATTGAACCAAAAAAAAACAAAACAAACAAACAAACAAAAAAAACCAACAACAACAAAAAAAAAACCGAACAACCTATTTGTTGCAATTTTTCCAGCCAAAAGACCTCTTATCTAATATAGGCATATTCTCTCTGCTTCTCTGATTTCTACGGCTTGACATACAAAAAGTCTTTGGATGTGTGTTCATGGTTTAAAAAAATCCCAAGGAACAAACCCCAAGATGCAAATTCAAAGTTACAGTCTCACTAGTTTTAGTAGGATTGCCTGGGTGCAACTGAAGCAGAATTTGACCTGCAGTCARGTGGGCTTCTATGTTTTCCCTGATCCTGGGTAAATCAGAAATGCATTGGGATCAATGGAAGTGCTGCTGTCAAACCAGAGTCAGGAAAGGCAGAGTCTGAACCACAGTGGTTAAAACAGCTAACACTGAAAATTCATCAGCTTCTATTTCAGAGGAATGAGGCAAATGAGAACAACCTATGAGCAAAAAAAAATTAACAGGAAGATTTCCTAATAGAGGAAAACGACAGGAAAAATAAAAATCACTGGACTTTAAAAATGTATCTGTTTCTCCAAAACTCAAACTTTTCCAAGAGAGACCACTCCCCATCCTAGCAGATGTGAAATGCAGCTTTAGCTTCTCAGGGCAAGATTTAACTCCATGAAGCTTTTGTTTWGTTTTGTTTTGTTTTGTTTTGTTTTGTTTTGATAAAACAACAACAACAATGAAAACTCCTCCCCAAAACTCTTCTACTCATCTTGCAGTAGTATTTATATTGTTTTTCTTTTCTTAAAGCTTGGGATGGTTTGTCTTTCAACAGAAAAACTAAACTTATTTCCTGAGTGTTTCAAGCTTAAAAAGGCAATTTGAACACAGCAAGGGAACACAAAAAGGCAGTTTGAGCACAGACATTTTCTCTGAGCAGAAAAGGAAGTCTGTGCCCAGATTAATTCATTAATACTTTTTGTATTAATAAATTGATTCAACACTTTGTCATCTAGAGTCCATCTAGGAAAAAAAAACCACACACATAAAAGTGTCCATATATGACGAGATCATTGCCATCTCTCTCAGAAAGAGTTTTACCCTGGAAAAATCATAGAAACCTGGAATGGTTTGGGATGGAAGGGACCTCAAAAATCATCTTCATCAGAAAGTAAAATTAAAGAGTAAAGATGAAGAAAAATGAAAGAAGGAATGGACTGTAGACAGATAAAAAGAATGAAAAGGAAAAAAATGCTATACAGAGSGTCTGAGATTTGTTAGAAAAATGAGCAGAAAAGAAGAGATTCAGAGGAGAAAAGCCTAAGATAATATTTCTAGGAAAAATCAATCCAGAGCAACTATATTAAATGTTAGGGAGGGAGTTGGAGAGCTATAATATTGAAAATTAGCTAGCCATGATTACACCAAGGAAGTAGTGCTTGACTTATTAGATAGAAATTCTTTTACAGTAGATGGGAGACATAAAAGAGAAAAATAGAGGGTGCAAAAAGTCAATGCAATTCCAGAAGGCAGACAAGCAGAGGAAAGAGGTCWCTGATTTTGGAACATCACTTTTATTCTTAAATGCTCTGGTGCCACAAAGTTGTGGATGAAATTGAGGGAAATCAGAAAACTGAAAAAACATTTAAAAATAGAAGAAAAATCCTAGAGGAAAAAAGCAGTCCTATTAACTCTATAAGGAAAGAATGGGCTTAAACAAAGGACAGCTTAAGTCAAATATGTGAGGGATATATTTAGTAAACAGTAAAAAAGAAGGAAGGTTGCTCAAGGTGTTAGGGGATCTAAATGGGATAACCTGCAAATATGGATAAACCATCCTTTCAGGAAGTTTTTTTTTAATGTTATGGAGTTATCTGCATCATCCATTTGGAAAGTCACTCACGTAAATTCTGACTCTGCAAATTGTTTGAGAAATGAGTGGAAGAAATAGTTTTACCTCCCACAGGAGCTGAAAACACTGAAGTGGGTAAAATATCTTCTAAYTTTTGAATGTAGAAATCCAGGAAAAACCCCTCAGTACATGAAATGACATGTCCCTCTTAACTACTGTGGTTTTGTCTCCATCAGATATTTGATAGRTAAAAGCCATAATATCTGATCTTGGTTTGGAGCAGAAACCAAATGCTGCCCAAATCCCATCTCTTGAGGGGGCAGAAGCTGATTTAGTTCTTGCAAGTGTGTCCATCTCCTGAGTGCTGCAGAAGTCACAGGAGAGGATGCTGTCTTCGAACTTGTCTAACCACAGAGCTTTTCAGAAGAAGTGGTTGGCTTTAAATTTCACACTCCCAGCCTGAATTCATGCAGAGTACAAAGTACTTCCTTCTGCAACTCTACAGTTCACTGCCAGTTACCTCTGACTATATCAATTTAGACTTTTGGCAAATGTGGGTGAATTTTTTGTAGGGCATTGCCTAGAAATACCTATTTTTGAATTAACTAGATTCTCACATGCTAACTCAGCTAATGTAAGATAAAACATGTAGAATCTATAGCAGGGTAACACTCAAGATACATGAATTTATTGCTGGAAGGTGTGAAAGAGCAACTGAGAAGCAGCACCATTTATTGCTGTGGTTCCATTATGGGCCACATGCACAGTGGAAGCACAGGAAATATTGGAGGGGCGCTGCAAATCTTACTCTTGGGTTACAATCCTTCCAGAGTATTTTCATCAGCTCTGGTGCAGGTTTGTAAGAGATAACACAAGTGGACCTTGCTCCACAGCATCTGTRCATTTTCAGAGCTACACAAGCAATGCCTCCGTCTGAAGCCATGGGCAGAGTGGCAATGAGCTCTACTCTGCCTAGATGGAAACGTGGAAAACCCTGCTGTGCTTCCCATGTGCATTGAAATGCAACCAGCAGGCTCCTCTGTGAGCCCGAGGTGGCAGCCAGYACACACAGACACACAGCCTGCCTCGCTCACACACAGCTTCGTCACACAATCCCTCCAATGGGGATTGCCAACACAGAGGGCAAATTGGGAAAGACCCTTCCTCATGTGTGTGAAGAGGTGGAGAGGAGAGAGACGCAAAGATCAGTAGGGAGGAGTATACATGGTCCTGCTGTAATCTTTCAAGTGCTCTGAAGGAAAGGGCACCTTTCCTGGCTTGCTTGTACCATGTGAAGGAGAAAGGACACTCTGAACTAGACTGGATGCTTGAGTGAGGTTTTTCTTTTAATTCCTTGAGAAGTATAATCTCCTTTGAGGCTTTCTGCAGAGGACTCCTCTTCCCCTGTGGACTTAAGGCTCATGATACAATCAGGAACGTAGCTGTGTTTATTCCTTCTAGCACTCRTTTCACAACCTTGAAACTACCCCACATCCACCCTTAGTCCTTGTCTCTTCACACGCACATCCCATCTGTCCCCTCAGCAAGCGACTGATCCCTGCATTCCCCACAGACARATGTACCAAGAGGCTCCCACACAGAAACAGCTGCCATCCCCTCTGCCATCCCTGCCCATGCCACTGCCCGGGCCACTGGCTGCTCCTAGACCCCACCAGGAGACCTGAACATGGCCAGGCAAACATCTGCATGGACACCCAGATGCTCCAGCCCCTTGCAAGCAGATTTCCCTGTCTGTGCTGTGGCTGCAGAGTCCAGGAAGGCACAAATGCTCCATGTTCTGCACACTGAGCACAGCTCATWAACTCTTGCCTTGATCCCCTTCCTGCAACAGTCCATCAATTCCTTTCTCTATCTCAGCCAGCTGACAGGGTGATGCCAGTGTTTGGTTTTTCTTTTCCCAGTGGAGGGAGCAGAGTGGTCAGAGGCCAGGGCAGCACTGGTGGCAGTGGCTGTGGTGTGTGGTTTCACTGAATCCCAATGTCTGGGACTGCATCTCCCCCTCATGGACAGCTGCTTCACCATCCCCTCCACCTGCAGCCTGCCATGGTGGGAAGTTCACTCCCACCAGAGGAGAAAGGTGCTTTTGGCAGACTGCAACCAGCTGTGAGAACTGCCGGGAAAATTATCTAGCTAGAGAACTTGAACTGGACTCCACAATGGGAAACCAGTGTGAAAAACAGGAAAGCAGGTTCCCAATACAACCTGTGGGTGCATGAACACTTACTGCCTATTATTTTACAGGCTGCATGTGTTTACTTTAGCAGGAATTGGTCCTTGCAATGAACAGAAGAGGGATCTATGAACCATGATCCATGGGACTGATGTTATGTAAGGTCTGGGCTCAGAAGCTTCAACCTTTAAGCTCAGAGGTTCTGTGTCATGTGATTGGACTGACTTCTTCCAGTAAAAGTGCCACAGGATTACTCACATTCTCACTAGCTATGGATGGAAAAAAAGCGCTTTCCTACTCAGTGTAGAAGACCCCAAAGTCCTAGGCAGGACACATGATTTGAAGATGCTTTGGACCAGATTTGAAGAACAGCTGTTATCAATAAATACAATTGTTTTGAAGGGAAATAAGCTCCTAGCGCTTCTCTGTGACACCCAAGACACATCCTATGTTTACAGCCTTCAACCAACTGCACATTACTCCAGCACTKCTTCAAGCCATGGGGAAAGCCAGTACTTTCCCCTTTCCTTTGGCTGACATCTGTWGGCCTTCTGTGTACTTCAGCCCCATGGTTGTTCCTACAAGAGCCCTGTTAACTTGTCCCAGAGGAGTCTCTCTGCCCTTTTGTGCCATCAGCAGTGTTCAGAAGTTTTAATGCATGAAAATAAGGTGCATTGATATGCTTCTGAATGAAGCTGGTTTAAATATTGTAGTCAGACCTACCAGGATTTTCTCAGGATYATTCAGCTGTTCTTCATAAAAAGCCTGCAAAAAACCTCTAGGGGAGAGCCTGCCTGCTGTGCAAGTCATGCAGAAGGYAGGTACATCCAGAGCACGTTGGGTCCTATCGCTACCCACGCACCAAACCATTTTCCCRGTTAGTCATCCTTTCCTACCTCCTTCTCAATGCAAACATTGCTTTCCTAGCACTCACGAAACTCACCCCTGGTGCCGGCCTTACGTAAGTGATTTCGACATGGAGAGTCGTGCCACGAACGCAGTGGACACGTGATGCTCCACTCAGCCTCTGGTAGCCRCCCTACACATCAGCATGGCCTCCTGGGTGACCCTTTGGGACTTCCCCACAGGCATTCGTCCCTTACAGCAGCCCAGGGCTCTTACACGCCCCTCAAGGATTCCAGCTCCTTGCTGGGTTGTCCTCATCCCAAGCAGCTCAGCCAGTCCCTGAAGCAGAGCGCTCACTGAGTGTATTCAYGCCGGGCCCTCACACAGAGCAGCGTCCCGTGTGCTGGTGCACCTGTCACCAAGGGCTAAATGGATTTACTTGTGCCTCCTGCTCGCTCTGCCCTCGCACTGAACTCCCAACCTGCTCTCCTGGYGCACTGCATGGGCCCCTTGCACACTCACACAGCCTCCCTCACGCTAAGAGTCAGATARCGACAGACGGCTTAAGCCGTCATAAACTTTTTCTCGCTCCTCATCACTCTTCCTTCCCCCATAAGCGGTTTTCCTTCTCCCAGACCCCACACCCAGGTCTGCAAACCTCACCTGTGCTTCCTTCATTTCCTTCAAGCATGCTGCATGCACAAATCTCTCTTATCAGACACTTTTCCCTCCTTCCACCTTCCCTGGCCCATCCCTGGCAATCAGGCACAGCCTGGCAGTCCCTTCCTCRCTCCCTCATCACCGTGCATCAACCCACGCTGAGCTCCTCACCCCTCGTAACAGGAACTGTCATTCCCATCCACTTCCACCTCCTGCCCTACCGCTCCCAACTCCACTTGCCTCCCCACACACTTCACACTTTTCTTCTGACCTTAGTACAGCCATGTGGCTTATACAGCCCTCCAGGTAGTTTTTCCTCCCATTCCTTCTCCTCCCACCCCTTTTATATCTTTAGTCATTTCTCCACCAGCACATTTGTTCCATTGCCTCTTGCTGTTTCGCTCAGCCAGTACCTACCACAGAGATATAAACACATTTGTTACGTCTGTTGCAACAGAAAATCGCTCCTTTTTGTGTATGTTCTCCTCCTCCCACAGTCTTCCATTATTCCTGACTTGCCATTCCAACTGTTTCCCCTGTAACATATTGCCTGTTCTTTCCCTGTTTTACTCCAGCTCCCCAGTAAAGAGGCATCCCCTGCTCTGCTGACCAAACCACTGCACCTTTGCACCTCTTCCTCTCTTTGCCTACTAAGAAACAGTCCCCCAAAATTTCCCCTCACTCTCTGCTCTCTCRCCCTGTATCTCCTCTAAACCACCTCTTCCCTAGGCATCCTTACACAAAACATAGCTCTTCATTTCATCTGCATTCATTCTTCCTGCATTCATTAATTTTTCCCCATTCTCATGCTTCTCAACACCTGCCACGACTTTACGTCCTTGCCGCAGGTCATCCTGCCCCCATGATTTCCACTGCCTTAAATTTCCTCACACCATGGCTTTTTCCCCAGTTTCCTGCTTCCTCCTCCTTGGAAGCAGGCAGCACACTCCAGCAGGCTTCCAACCTGCTCTGAAATCTCTCTAATCAGTTATCCCTTCCCACACTTACAGGACCCTTTCCCCCTTGCCACACCCCATCTCCATCCAGCTCATTTTTCCCTGCTCTCGGCACATGTTTCCATCACCATGCAAGCCTTGCCTTTCACAGTCTGATACCTTCCTTGTAAACACGTCCTCGTATCTATTTCTTGACAGAATCAAAGGTGTCTCCTTCTGACGCCCCCCACAAGCATCATGTAGCTGATTATTTTCCATACCTTTCTCCAAATAGCCAATAGTTCACATTTTAATTCCTCCTCCAAACATCCTTTGTGCTTTCACCTTTCTCCCTCCACTCCCACTCCATACCCAGCCTCCCCCCTACAGACGTTCTCACCCTTGGCTGTCCCTTTCATTTCCTCACCCAGCCTCCAGCCTGTACCTTTACCCATCTCTCTCCAGTGTTACTTCCTCTTGTGAGCTCCTAAACTTTCTGCCACCCACAAAGATCCTCTTTTTCCAGTTGATGTGCAGCAGTTTCCCTTTCAAGTTGACACCTTTGCATGTCTCACCTGCCCTGATTACCCCAGTGCACAATAATGAACACGAGGCACCTTATTTCTGCCCTACAACACCTTCCCTCCAGTTTTTATCTACCTTTAKATGTATTATTTAGTTTTTCATTCCTTGAAAAGAAGAAAGAAGAACACCCCAATCCACAGCAGAACAATACAAACAAAACCTCTTAAACCTACGTGTTTTGCATACCTCAGCACACAGCACCCTTGGACACAAAGCACTCCCCTCCTGGCTCTGCTGGGACCTCCTCTTGTCCGCATGTTTTGGGCCCACCACCTGCAGCCATGCCTGGTTTTTGTCCCCCCACCGTGCTCAYACACAGCCCCTGGTACTGACACGTGTATCTCAGACCGGTCTTTTTTACTACCAGCAGCTGGAACCATGCTGAACTCTTCCATTCTCTGCTGCTTTTGTCTGGCAAGGCTTTTTTTTTTTTTTTTTTTTTTTTTTTTTTTTTTTTTTCCCTTTTTCTTGCATCCCATTTATAAATGATTCTTGCACCACTGCTCCATTTGCAGGCTTGCACATATCAGGTATTTCTGTGCCTGAGGATGCCTCTCCTACTTGTCTGGATATTTTCCTGAAGGCACAATGCAAAGGCAAAACTTCACATACCATTTGCACTCCTCATGCAACAAATCACACGAGCCTGAGAGCGAAGAGTGTTTTCTGAAAGGCTGTAGCTCATAACAATCATCTGGACCATATAATACACATCCCTGTCTATTTAAAAAGGGGGGAGGGGGGAGAAGCAACCCCCCTCACGCWCACACACACACAGAGTCATCTCTAAATAACTGGTTTTGCAACATAGGAACTAGAGAATGTGCGCATAGCAGCCCCATTCAATCCAAAATACCCATCTCTCCAGATACTGCATATTTATAGTTTGAGAGATAGGACCAGCACACGGCTTTCCCGTTTATTTTAATGAAGGATTAAGAACTGATCAGAAAACTATCTAAACCATTCAAGGACTTTTTCCCCTCTTGGCTAAGAGCAGTTTGGTGTCTCCATAAGGACTCGCCAGTAACTGACGCTTTAAGCTGCATTTCAGCTGTTTAGATGAGAAACAGCTTTCTATTTTGCTCTCTAGATGTGCATCCCTGTTCATWAGTTGTGTGCTGCATTCCTAGAAGGCATTCACCAAACGCTGGAAGCTGCAATGCAAGAACAGTTTCCTTGCCATTCCATCACAGAGTGAGTGTATCTTTTTCACCTAGACACAGATGTGCAGGGAATCTTTTGATCTCCAGCTCTTCCCAGAGAWTTTAGTGTTTGGGTTTGAGGAGAATGAGGATTGATTCAAAGGTCATGAATAGGGTTTCCAGTGTCTGGCACATGCACAAAATAAGAAAGCTCCAGTGAGGCTGGTTACCTGAGGCAGTCAGGGTCTAGAAATTGGGAATTTGGGCTTTGCTTGTCATGGGCTCTAACTTTGCCGGAGGGCGAGCATGCTACGTGTGCTGAGGCTGGTTCTTGCAATCCACGGTCAAGATTTTCAGCCCTTTTTGTTATATCKGAACTTGCTGATTTCCCTCTTAAAACAAAACCAAAAGTCTCCTTTGCTTTTTCCTCTTAAATCAGATTCCTGTAGCACCTCGTATTTCTCCTCCGCCSTTTTCTTTCCAGGGATCCGAACAACAGCGTGAGGAGCAGGAGGAGAGGGGAACCTCAGGGCTGAAGCACTACAGGGCAAGTAGAGGTGGGGGGAAGGAGTAGGCACAATGGGAAACGCAACATTTGGGACACATCTACTGCTTACGAGACCCCCACCTCCTGCTCATTATAGTTCTTTAAAGGACCCCTCTTCCCCCCCTCCCCTCCCCGCCCTCTTAGGACCCTATTAGAAAACGTCAAATTTCCCTTACCGTGGTAGGAGTAACCATGGCATCCGTGTGAATGTTTCCAGAAAAGTCGACATGAAGAGAAAGGTGGATGTAAATATGTTCATTCAAAGTCCCAAAGTTGGTCTGCTTGGGCTGTGCAGAGTTGCTCTATGGGAGAGGAGCCTTAAACTCTGAGTCCCGTGAACATAATCTGCTCGATTATAACAAACCAGCTCAGCCAGATGGCTCTGTGCTCCGTGGATTAACCCCTTTATTGCCACACTCTACTTTCCTTACCTACCACTTATAACAACCTTGCCTGGCTGGGAAAATTCAGAGAATGAGCCATTTTTTTGAAAATGACAAAACTGTCGTAAAGGTCATTTTCCCCCTGCTTGCTCTAAAAGAACCATCGTGTGCCTATTTTGTTTCTTTTTTTTTTTAAATCCAATTGACGGTTTTATTCCTCTTCCTGGCAAAACCTCTTCATATTATTAAGAACAGTATTAGCACCAGGGAACATTTTAGAGAATTCTTTTGTTAAATCACCACCATCTCTTCCAGACTGCGATTCTCAGCAGACGAGTGTTTTATTGCAGGAATGTCTCTGTGTTTGCACTCTAATGGTCCATCCACTCCCCCATTCCCGCCCCCCTGTCCCCCACGCTCCCTCTGTCTCCCACATGCACACACATGCACACACTGCTCACACTGCCAGCATGTGCTGCTATTCCTATCCCTGCTCACAAGTCATAGGACATGTCAAACAGGTGAAATAGAGACACAGAACTGCAATGCCATAAGCCTCTGCTCTCTCACTCTGGCTTCTCTTTTTTTCCCCCCTATTATTTGCAAATCTTTGACAAATTTATTCCTTCGGTCAGAGTTTCTGTCAAGGAAGCGCCCCCCCCC
>NW_026623248.1:1016706-1017809 GCF_030028575.1 Malurus melanocephalus | reverse complement strand
TATCCACTGTTAAGGACAGAACTTAGGAAGGATTTGTGTACAGTTCCTCCTGTTTTGACTCGCAGATTTGTGCATTAAGGATGGCAAGTGCCAAAAACATGGAAAGTTCATCAGCAACCAGCAGCGACTGGTTCCCAAACTTTTTATTTAGAGAGATCGCTCACAGAGATGGCTGATAAATTTAGCTGCATGCCTCTAAGTCTCCCTCTAAATTTACATGCTTAAGTCATCTTTCTTTTCTGTTTGATTCAAGCATAATTGAGCAAGTCATAACCATAAGAAAGTGGTCATATAAGACACCAGGTGACACTTTAAATCTTTAGGGTACCARATTGTTTCCTTAAAGAATATTTCTTTTACTAGTTCATGAAAATTTTTCTTTTGCTATTTTACCAGGGWAATTTTCCTCTTTCCCCTCTCTGTGTAAAGATTTAGCCCTCTCTTGCTGTCAGAATTTTGTACCATCTCCTTTATGACATTTTAATCTACCTAGAGAGTTGTCACAGTTTCATTGAAATATCTTCTACCATAGATTGAAATACAGATGGTCTCATTAGTTGCAGTTGTCCTTTATCTGAATTTTTTCAAGCATAAAATGATCTATTTAAGGGATTCTGCAATTTAAATGGTCCTGTTAAGGGATTCCACAATTTGTATCTGTTTTGTGTGTTCTGCCTGAGTCACTTTTTGCCCAGATGGAGAACAAAAGTCATCTTCCACCGCTGCCTCCTAAGAATTCTCTACTAAAACTTGCTGCTCTGCCAATAAAAAAAAACAAACTTCAAACTTGAATAAATCTAATTCCAATGGTTTTTGTCTCACTCTGTGCCTGAATTCTGTTTGCATCTAATTTAGAGCTTTTTCAGCGGAGAGGAGGGAACTCAAATTAAATCCTGTGAGTCCCCCACCCAGCCCGGGCACTATAGTCAGATCTGAGAAATGCCTAAAATGTGACTCAGCTTTTAATCTCCTGAAGTAGACAAACAGTGCTAGGAATAGAAAACTTTCCTGTGGCTGACGAACGTTCCTCTGGAGGTAGGCAAAGGGTTAAACATCTGAAGGCAACCATAGCCCGGGAACTTCGCATTTGCAGGGGGATACCA
>NW_026623248.1:1008336-1016560 GCF_030028575.1 Malurus melanocephalus | reverse complement strand
CTTACCTCTGATGGGAGGCTTACCTCTGATGGGAGGCAAACCTCCCAGAGCTTGCAYGAGTGGAGGGGTTTTGCCCTGTGTCTGGGTCTGTGGGCAATCAGACGCCTTGTAATTTGAGATGTGACACCTTAATCTTGCCAAATATGTGTGCACTGCAAAAAGCATTGTAGACAGCCTGTTTTCACAGCCAGGGAAAATGGAGACGTGTTTGGTCTTTGCACTTTTCCAACCTTTCCCCTACAGATGTTTCTGTTGTTCTGGGGCTGCTTCTTTCTAGGTATTTTTACATCTACATCTGTTATTCTGTGGATGGGGTGTTTTTTTTCCCCCCGTGCTAACCCTTAGCATAGGTGGATTTCTCTTTAAAAGGTTTCTGAATTTTTTATGAGAAGCAATCCAGCTCCCAAATGGTCACCTTATTTTATCTGCTGCCCTTGGATCTGAGGTTCTGACATGGCAAAAAAAAAAAAAATTTAAAATAAAGGAAAAAAAAATTACTTTGAACAAGACCTTGTTCTATCTTGAAGAATCTAAAACATTGCTCAAAGCATGCTGGAGATAGTAATCTTTGAATTCTGGGGATTTTAATTGGGACAATTACAAGACATTGATCTGATTAATTAGGCACTTGACCAGACTTCAAAACGTGATATATTGTATACTTTGAAGATATGTATTTCTCTTTACATATTAACAGATACTGCTGTGATCTCTTTTGATGATAAAAAAATTGAATATTTATAGGGAAGATACGCGTGTGAGTATGCAAATGCATGAAAATTTTATTGGGTTTAATGCATGCCTTGGGTCATTCTAAAAGCAGGGAACCTGGTTTATAACGTTTAGCTTTTGCAACAGCACCACTTTGTGGTTGAAATCCCAAATAGATCCCAAAAAGGGACTATAGGGGCACCACATGTGCCTCACCAAATTTGAGCAGTTTCCATGGTGGTTGGTTTTAATATACATTGACAAATGCACTTATCTGAGATGGAAATATGTTCCAGCCATATGGTCCTCTCTTCTTAAGACAGTTGTTTTGAAGTCAAGGCAAGGAAGAAGTGGAAGCCAAAGATTACCTCTGAGCTTTTTGACTAGTATCTTCAGTACAATAGGCTGTTCTCCTTACAAATGTCAAGTTTTTTTTTGCTCAAATTTCCAGAATTTAATAAGGAGTCTGATATCTCTAGAAAAGATTTCTTTCTTAACTTGAAATGTGCTGCAAATGTCTTGTTAAAAGTAAAAAGGAATCCCATTATGGTTTTGGTGGAAAAAGTGGTGGGAAAGAACAGAAATAATTTATTTAAACATAATTTAAATATTGTTATATGTACACAAYGGTACCATTTCAGAGCTGTTCCTCCTCCTGTCCRGGTGGAACCCCCYGGGCATCAGTTCCTGCCCGTCCCTCTGGGGCCATTGCTGGGCCCCCCGGAGCAGAGCCTGGGCCCTGCTGGGAGCCCTCCCTGCACACAGGGACACACAGGGCTCAGGGCCCCTCTCAGCCATCTCTTTTCTTGGGCTATTTCTGCTAACTTTTGAGTTTTCTCAACTCTCTTGCACCTAGGCTAGACAAATGAGACAGAAATTCTAAGCAAGATTCACAAAGAACTTCAAATTTGGTTCTGTAACACATTTCTTGGAAAGTTGTCTTCTGCAGCTTTTCCTGTTTCTTAAAAATAATTATCACAGCTCATAATAATTAACATGGTAGGTGAAAGATGACACAGTGCAAAGTGTGTACCCAGAGCTGTAGGCATGCCAGGAGGGAGGATGGGAAAAATGAACATAAATAARCAGGAATTCTGGTCACACCCTGAAAGCCATTATTCTTCAGAGCTTTTCCTAAAAGGAACGCATTTTACAGAGTCAGCTTTTATGCAGTTTGTCTTCAAACCTATTTCCTTGGCAGAGAATTAGCAAAGTGAGATTAAATGAGATTGTAATTATARTATTAATTAAAATAGCATCTGGATGCACTAAAATGCATCTAGTAAGTACAAGTATTATCACTTTCTTGTGTGAAATACTTTACACACACACAACATAGCAGTAGCCAGACCAAAATTTAAAAGTGCTTTACAAATATTTTTCATTTCAAAGGACATGTAGAGATCTGTACTCTTCTGTCAAAATAAAGCTATGTATTAAAGTGGCTTACAAAAAGGGACTTGCACCTGCCAATAGATACCTCTGTTTTGGCAATCGAGTTATGGATGATTACAAATCTCTCTACTTTACTGTGTTACATCAATTATAAACTTAGATCATGTTTTAGATTTATGTAATATTTGCTTTTTTTCCTATGGCATCCATTTTTTTCCAGAGGTGATCTTTATARCAGGAATAATTCAGAAACAAGGTTAGTTGATGATAAGCAGCATTTTGGGAGGGAAAACATATTCCTTTTAGATATAGGAGTACTTTGAATCCCTACTCATTTGTTATGATTCCAAATTAGTTGTAGAGAACTTGCATGACTATCAGTAAGAAAAATGCTAAGGAGGAAAAAAACCTCAAATTAAAACCATATGAAGAAGTTTGGTTGCATTACTAATGCTAGAACTGGGAAAAAGTGCCTTCAGTTTTTAATGACAGAGGAAGAGGAGATTTGGCGTCACAACACCATTCTTTTGTGATGAAGATAAATTCCATGCTGGAACACACAAAAAGGTACATAAAGTCCTTGGTAAGATGTCAGCTGGGATGCGGGACCCAGTTCTGATGCTGAAATCAGAGAAGACCTGGAAAATGACAGAAGCGATGATTAAATGGGTCATGTAGTTTAAAATATGACGAAAAACACCAACAGAGTAATCAATCAGGGCTCATAAGACTGTAACTGATCCTGCACAGGGCAAGGGAAGCTCTAGGTGCTCTCTCTCTGCACATCTCTCCCATGGCTACATGACTTACACCATCACGGAATGCAAATATTTTCAGGAACATCTTGTACTCAGGGCTCTGGCATAGCTTTTGAAGAAAACTCCCCAGAGAAATCCTCCCAGAAGTTTCTATTACACATTCATATGATTTGGTGTTGGACACTAAATGTCTTTATCATGGGGAAGTTTTCCCAGAGGGAGGTAAAGCACAGAACTAGTTTTCCCTCCTGGACTGGTGCTTCTTCATCTTTTGAGTGCAGGGGAACTGTGATAGCTGAAATAAGCTGAAAGAGGATGAAAGTAAAGGCAATAAATGAATATTTTTCAAAATAAAGATAAAAATAACTACTATGAAGTCAAGCAGCTCCAAATTGAAGGGGCTCAGAGCATTGCTGTTTYGGCATCTGTTGGATCCAAGGAGGTKACCCATCACTGAAATGAAAGGCTCAGCTCCTCACAGTACATCCAGTCATGTTCCATCCATATGGAAAAGTGTCCTGACCTTTGTGTTTACATTCCTAGTCTTAGAGTCAAATACAGGTATTCTTAATGGTCACTAGCAGAAGAAATAGAAAATAGGGCTAGGCAAAGAAGAAAGGTTGAAGAGTAAAACACTCTGTGAAAAGAGAAGYTCACCCACTTTCAAGCAGCAACACAAGTCAGTGTAACAATGGAGATGCAACTGGGCAATGATATTTTGCATAAACTGATTTAGTTAGAGTTCTTCTTTTTGTCTGCTGGAATAGAAAAAGTCTTAGTTCAAAGTACAGCTGGCAAGGCATATTTAACAGCAGAAGTCAGCTTGTTGAAATCAGAGGGACATTTCTCAGCACTGGCTTGTGTCCCCTGTAGTTAATACTTGTGTGTTTTGTCCTTACAAGGCAATTTTATTTGAATTAAAGTGATTTTTATTCAAACTTTTTATCTGATGGATGCTGATGCCCATTTGGCTGAGCTTCTACATTTTAATTCCCTAAAACCTTAGTGTGAAATCACATCTGCTGGAGAAGGGGCAGGGCAGCAAACRTGGTATGGATCAACTTTCAGGCAGCCGAAAACTGAAAGTCCSATTTGAGCCAATGCAGATGTACAGGCAGGAGGCTGGAAACAACTGTGGACCAAAGTGTTCTCTCGGTCCATCCTGGCCTTTTTAATTTTTTAATTTTTTTTTTTTTTCAATAAAATACTTCCCAAGCCTAGTACACACATGTACTCTTTGAGGGTGTATAGATAAAATATTTACTGCATCTTTCTATAGTACTGAGTTTAAACTCACTGAGGTTTTCTGGGAGCTAATTAGGAAGTCCCTGGATTGTTTTGGGTCTGTTTCAAATGATGGTGGCCCCAGCAGCTTCCAGGTCTGGCAGCTGGACCATTCCAGACCTATTCCCAGTGGGTTGCTCCTTGGCTTCTGTAGGAAAGGGATGTGCTGATGCTCTGCATCCAGCATGAGGGAAGGATCAAGGGATCAGTCAAAGGGATCAGTCAAGCACAGTCAAAACCACTCCTTAGGAGCTGTGTGAACAGGCAACAGGGTTTTTGCRTACTCAGAGCCTTTTCTTAATCTCAATTCAAAGAAAGAGAGTATCTTTTTCTTTTTATTGTCACGCATATATTTTTTAAACCAAGTAAACAGGCAAATGTTTTTCACCTACATTCCATTCTTCCCCAGTTCTACTTGGAAGGAAAAATTCAGCCTGTTCGGAATCAAAGGAAATAAGGAAAGAAACAAAGGCATGGAGGATTTTAAAATTATGATTTCTTCTCAGTCTGAAAACTTTATGGCTTTTGACCCCAGCTCTCATCATGGGAGTGCTGGGTAAAAAAAAGAGGCTGACTGGAAAAATCCAGCAYGTTCTTTTGATTGAATTGTGCTACTGACACTTGAGGCTGGTTGTGCTTCAGGCTGTCCATGCCTGGAGCTAAGTTTAGGCTAAGTTCTTAGTTTATAAGGAACTCTTTTCCCTCTGAGGCAGCTCATGCCAAATTCTGTTCTGCTACATACTCATGGCAATTCTCTCTCTACCCAAATATCATCGATGTTTAACCCACGCCTGTGGTTGTATAAAACGTTCCTACTCACATGTTTTGCTGTCTGTCCTGTGTCTCATTCCAGTTCTGCAGCTGAGCCATTCCTTTATCAAGGACCAGAATAGCAACTGAGGTTTCTGCCCTGCAAGGGAGGGAAATGAAGAAATCACGCATTGAGCAGAGGACACAGAGAGTGTTTATTGCAGGAAGATGGGGATGGTCACACAATCATCCCTGACTGGCACAGCCCAATCCGTGAGTCATACAAGCTTGGTCACACAAACAGCAATAGGAAAATTTATAGGGCTTTAGGGTTGTTACAAAATTATGGCATGTATGTTCTCCCCAGTGCCCATGCTGGGTTTGATTTCTATCTTTCCTTTAGTGGTTAATTCAACATTTTTTCCCCCTTGCTGAGAAGTTCCTGCTGGAGGCAATTCCCCAGTATGGCTTGTCTCAGTAGCCAGCAGTATTTGTTAAAGACAGGCTCTATCCCTGAAAGCTTTGCTTTTGTTATAAAGCAAGACATCATTTTGCTGTAGAATTGCCTGAAATGTGTGTAAAGAGTTGAATCTAAAGGTACTAAAGAAAGTTTTAATGGCACTGCTTATAGTTTCAGGATGCATCTTGGCTTTCTGTTAATTATCATGTTTTCTGCCTAAATATTATGAAGTGAGTAAGATTAAATATTTATCCTGAGAGGGAATAAAACTCTATTGCATGGCTACCTCTTCTGAAATTAGAGATTATTCTTGCATCAAGGCAGAGTCAGTATTACAGTCAGACTTCAGCTGATGGAGACAAATATTTTGGCTCTCATCAACCCCAAATAAAGCAAAACTCCAGGAATCCCTGATTTCTTTAGGGAAACATGACTTTACTGAGCTAGGCCCAGGAGGTTAAACAAATCACTTGTTTAAATCTGTCTGTACCAAACTCCACACCCTCAGGGATTAGATCATCTTCTTCATTGTACCTTCCCTGTATATACCCTTAAGTTTCGAAAATTCTTTTCTATRCCCTATTCTATACTTCTGTTTTTTGAAATACCTCAGGAAAAGAATGGATGTTGCACTGTATCTAACMAGGTAACAGATCTGGGAGTCTTACCCAGCCAGTAAAGTGAGCAAAAATCAGAAAATCCCAAAAATGCTCAGCTAGAACCTACAAACTTCCTAGCATGCAACACAGTTTTAAGCCCTCCCCCCACACAGAGGCTTTTGTCCTGTGATGTGATACCTACAGCAAGTGGGAATTGTTTCACTTGGGAAAAGCTGACCACGCAGCGTCCCTTACTTTACACTGAGAGAAATGCCACATGTCAGTTCTGCTGCAGTCTCAAGTTCTTTAAGGCRATTTCCATGCTTCACCATGTTTTTCCCAGGGATGGAATCCTGAATCAGCTCAATAAAATGAAGAACATAGAGAATTTCTATGTGATTATCCTTGGGTTGCTTGTAAGTGTCCCTGCTCACATAGAAATGGCTTGTGCTGTTAAAACACCCCACAAACACACTGCTGTGGAGTGTGGACAGCCATCAGTGCTTGGGTCAGTCTCATGGATGGCTGYGTGGGATGCACCGAGAGGGTTCTTAAACACTGGAAGGAGCTGCCCAGGGAGGTGGTGGAGTCCCCATCCCTGGAGTATTCCAAGGAAAGCCTGGGTGTGGCACTCAGCGCTCTGGTTTAGTTGCTGTGGCAGTCTCTGGTCACAGGCTGGACTGGATGATCTTGGAGGTCTTTTTCTCAACCTCAGCGGTTCTGTGACTCTGGGGTTCTTTCTGTAGGGATGATCCATCCTTTCAACTGCTGTGCACTGGGCAGGGCACTGTCACTGACCCCGTTTCACAGAAAATGTCACCTCCTCATGCTCTGCACGCGTGGCTTTGTGTGTGTGACACAAGCTCTGGGGTCCCAACCAAAGATTTAACACATCCTCACCCTTTTATAAGAACAGTTCTGGGGATTGTGGGAAAAAAAAAAAAAACCTGGGCTAGCAGCGTGTAGGAAGTTGGAGGCAAACAAGACAAGCAAGGGATGGAACAGCTAGCTGGAAAAGTAAATAGGACAGAAGAGAGCAAGAACAGCTGAACTCAGAGGAATTTAGAGAAACAAAGATAATGCTTSGTGCAATTTGAGGCTATAAAATCGTGTCAACATGCAGAGGAAGGTGATAAGGCATGACTTTACCTTTTCTCCAGTGGCCTGAGGCACAATCACTTTTGCAATTATTTACACTGCCGCCTACTCAGGCCAGTTTTTAAAAGCTACCACTCAAGAGTCATCCTCTCTACTCAAAAATCACCCAGAGTCCAGCTCTGACATGAAAACATAGTCTTTTATCAGTACTCCCAAATGATCATGAACATTTGGTGCTGGTACAGAATGTTTCCAGTATCTCAATGGAGATATTTGCTTTGCCACTGTATCTTAACAAAACAAACAAACCAGCAAACAAACAAACAAACAAAAAACCCTGAAAAACCCCCACCCCAAAAATCCAAAACCAACCAACCAACCAACCCAAAACAAAAAAAAACCCAAACAGCAAAAAAGAACAAAAGAAAACAACAAAAAACCACAACAGCTTTGATTCTGTGAAATAAAGAAGCAAACAAAAATATTTCAGTAATATTTTACATGAGGAAAAGTTTCTACTACTGAAATTCCTACTTCAAAGATTAWTTTGGTTTTGCAACTTTTATAATCAAAAGGATTCAGTTTTTAAAGTCCACTTAGAAACTTTAAATTATCAGTAAGATCAGCCTGGATCAGATGCTAAAAGAGTGTTCAGTCTGTATTTTAAACTAAAAGATAGGAAAACTTAAATGAGAATATCATACTATTGAAGTACTTACCTTACATTTATGTACTGATTGCAAAAATTGTATTTTGATTGACAGATTTCCACAGAGTATGAAATTGTTAGCATCCTTTCATGACTCTGTTCTGGCCTAGTGCAGTAGAAACGATGCAGGAAATCTGATCCCAAATATTTTGTAATAATTTTTGAAGTAGATCCACAMAACTGGGCACTCCAAAGCTAATATTCAAGCAAAAATTCCACTTTGCAGCTTTGCAAACATGGATTAAGCACTGGACCTCCTTCGTTCTGGATGGATATGACTGAGACAACACAGACAGAAAACCCTGAGAGATCACAGCAATGGAAAGGATGCACAAACAGTCCTTCCTTCTTGCTCTGCTGGGAAGAGTCAAAATCATCCTTTTTTTTTTTTTTTTTTTTTTTTTTTTGTGACTCCCCTGTGCCTGCCAATGTCATACACAGGGCAGGCAAGACTAACATT
>NW_026623248.1:993259-1007758 GCF_030028575.1 Malurus melanocephalus | reverse complement strand
ATATAAGGAAAAAAAAAGCAAGATAAATAGTAATATATTAGTTCTGCTAAAACTTTAAATATATTTTAAGCAGAATTGTCTCTTCTGGGTTGATTTCACATTAATCAGGATCTCTTTCTTTTTTTCTACAATATTCCTGGGAACTCTGGCTCAGGTTATMTCACAATACAAGTTTCCTATTGCAGGCCAAACTCATTGCATKGGTCATATTCAATCCCAAGATCAACCAAAATGTTGGTCACTGCCATCAGGGGGGTAAAAYCTACCTCAGGTCAGTTCAGTTCTAAACAGTCTTTAAAGCATAATGAGTGCTAATTCTCTGCCTCTAGGTTCTAATTACGTGAATGAGAAATGGTGAGCAGTGTTTTGTCTCYTTGAAAAAATGTTAAGCAAATTTTATTAATAGCAACTTCATAAAGTTAATACTCTTAAAATGTTACAATTCGTACTTCTGATTCATTTCTCCATGTAAATTTATTTGCATTCCATTTTGGCAGCAGTTCCAAAATTTAGGGAGTTTTACACTTAAAACTTTTGGCAATTTCTGAACAGTATTAATAAATTTATGATTTGAATCTTAGTATTTGCCTTTTTTTATTCTCTGTTAAAATTTAATTTGATTTGTTTTCTTTTCCCTTAGACCACAGATCTTTGCATTCTATTCCTTGAAGCTTTTGCCTTCATCTCTCTAGATGCTTTTCCCCCCTCATATCTAATTGAAACAAAATGACAAAACCTTAAGAGAGTGCTTGGAGACATTAGAAGATGCTTTAGAAAGGTGCTAAGCTGTGTTAGGTCAACAGCAGGTGTAAGCAGCTGCTTCTTTTGCTTCAGTGGAGCTCTGAGAATTTTTAACCTTAAAATTKACACCTTTTTGCTTCTTTTCCCTGAATAAATCACCAGCTAAGTTTTTCCCTCCCTAAATGCAACTGCAAAATTTTATGAAGAAATTATTTCTTTTTGGGAATTGAAGAAGCTSAGGATTTAATTAAAAATTTATTGATTTATTACAGGAGAGGATCTTTGCTTTTCCAGCATACTGGCTCTGAGCTCTTTTTCCTTGTTACTCCCATGACTTTTGTCTTCTTTTAGTGCTGGGAAGGGGAGCTTATAAATTACCTGGTGACTTTCAAAGGTTTAGTTTTATCACACCTTTCAGTGATGAAGAATTGTTTGGCCCTCAACAAGCATTTATGTCTTTCAAAAACTTTGATTTTTATAGCGAGTACTTATAGGTGGCTTATACATGCCTACATCTCACTTGATATTAAAGCAAATATATATATATATATGTTTACAAAACAAATATAAGACTATTAAAGGTAACTGTGCTTAATTCTAACTATTTCTTCTGTCTGTGATATTTATATTCTTGACTCTTCTCGACTCTTCTCTCCACACTACCTCCGCCTCAAGTTCATAATCAATGTGCGTAAGGAAACACGAACATTCCAATTTTAAAAGTGAAGACACAGTTAAACCATCTGTAGTAAGTTCTTCCATGGGAAGGGCAAATTAGAAGCTGAGAGGAGCTGGGAATTGCCATGGGATGAACAAAAGAAGGAGATAACACCGGGTGGTTGGTCTCTGCTGCTGTTGGGGATGGTGTCAAAGCTCTCAAAACATTCTCTTCAGTTTCGTGCGGCACCTCTGAATTTCACCCGGCATTGGAGACGAGCGTCATCCAAGTGAATTAAACAGGAACAAAACACCCTTGGCTGGCTGGGAGCTGGCAGGAATCCCATCCATTGACGGCTGCCTGTGCTCAGGCCTGGCTCCGTGAGCAGGTTTGACTCGGAGCGTTGCGCTGTTGTTGTTGGCACGGGGACGGAGCAGGAGCCGGCGAGCGCTTTGTGTAATCACCACTCCTGGATCGCTTTTCCATAAACAAACCACAGGCCCGGTCCTCTGTGGGGGTCACTTCAGTGCTCTGTGGGGGTCACTTCACTCAGCTGCTGCTCTGGCTGWGTAAAGGTTCCTTGCCCCATTAAACCAGGGGGTTTGCAGTGGTGAAATCACAACCAAACCYTTCAGTTTTAACAGCAGGGCTCGGCATCCTGCAGGGTCAGCTCCCTTGGTAGCCAAAGTCAATCAAAGATCAAAACCCAGCTTACTTCCAAATGTGTTTCTGGATTTTCACCAGCATAGCCAAGAGGGGAGCTCAACTCTCTTTGGAGAGTTTTCAAGATGTCTATGACTGCCTAAGGTTAAAGACACTGTAGGAACAAACAAACTGGGGAATGGGCTCAGAGGCTCTCTGGAGAAGCTCCAAGTAACTTGGTCCTCTCACTTGCTATAAAAATGGACAAGATTGTCTTAGCCACTCTTCTGTGTGGCCATAATCCTGGGACTGTGCCATGTCTGACAGGACAAGAGGAAATGGCCTCAAGCTGCACTAGAGGAGGTTCAGGTTGGACATCAGGAGGAATTTCTTATTAGAAAGGTTTGAAAAACATTGGAAGGGAGGAAGTGGAGTTCCCATTCCTGGAGGTGACTGAAGAATGCCTGAATGTGGCACTCAGTGCTGTGGTCTGGTTGACGCAGTGAGAATTGGTCACAAGTTGAACTGGGTGACTTTAGAATTCCTTCCCAACCTCAGTGATCCTGTGATTTGGTGTTTGAGAGAGAGTCCACTTTTTTTTTTTTTTATCTTAGGAAAAAAAGAGAAACTGAGTTATCATTCAGGGAAGGCTTTTTTCACTCTGAGCAAAAACTCCCAACTGACAGCACAGGCTTTTTTAAGTTTTATTCCTTGATCACAAATTATGCCCAAGGAAAATTTGACACTCTGAGGAAGCTCACAGCAAACCAGCTGTGCATATATGGATTTCCAAATATTGATCTGTGTTATTCTGCCTGGCTTCTCCCAACTATAAAGTYAATCCTTAATGACATTTTATTTTTCCTAAAAAAACCAGCAAAGAAGCAACTTTCTTGCTGTAAATACATAAACTATGGATATTAATAAATGTAAATAGTAATTATTGCTAAATTCACCTATTTGTAAATGTAAAGAGATTAATAGTGTGTTTATATAGTTATGTTTATTTAAAATAAACATATTTATTACTTATAAACATTTAAATAATATTCATGCATTCATGCATGCATTCTTTCTTTTATATATATATATCTTTCTTTCTTTCTTTCTTTCTTTCTTTCTTTCTTTCTTTCTTTCTTTCTTTCTTTCTTTCTTTCTTTCTTTCTTTCTTTCTTATTTGTTTATGTATATATATTCTTTCTCAGACTACTCTGCTATCTTTCTGTGTGGTATATTCCAAGTGAAGAAACATATTTGTGTTAATTTGCCCTATATCCACACTCCCTAAATGCTAGATCCTAAGTCAGTCTCAAAACACTGTGTTTAAAATCCTAACACTATCCTGATTTACAGCAGCAGAAGATCTCCTTTACTGTATCTCTAAATTAAAAAAAAAAATCATAAAAACCCCAACAAAACCAAACAAACCAAACCAAAGCAAAAAATCTGATCTAAAATATAAATAAAAAWCTCAATAAAATGCCACAAATAAAATCAAAATAAAGACTAGGGAGAAAAGTTGATATTTCCATGTTAATCATAAAGAAAAAATGATGGACTGAATAATAAAAGAAAAATTCAAACCAAATTTCTGGATTTCACATGTCCAGGGGAGCTCAAGGATAGTTAATTCTTTATCTCTCCAAACTTCATTAAASCTAAATCAAAAAGCCCAAACCACTAAAGAATGAGACACAGCAAATGCAATTGGGAATGATTCTAAAGTGATGACTAAMTATGGGGTAAAATATCACAGTGTTACCATGGTGGGTCTCCCCTTTCAGACCTCAGAACATGGGAAAATGGGTTAATAAGCTTATCTTTTCCAAAGTTAGGATTATTAGTCGTKTTTCCCTAGAAAGCTTCTATCTGTCTAAGAGTTTCTCACCAGTGTGAAGTTCCTGTGAATTTGCCACTGCTATTAAGTTGTGATGTCGTGTATGTTTTTSTCCAAATCTGTGATGTTCTGGCTGAAACTGCCTAATGAAGCAGGTGTGGTTTCTCCATGCCTGAGAGAAACCTTGATCCCACAAAAGTGTTCTTTCAAACAGGATTTCTTTAAAATATCATTGCCAAAATTCAGAACGTCAAAACGTGACCAACATTTCARTTTTTGTAAGTAAAATGCAGTGTATTGGTGACTTTCTTTAAGCCTGTAGCACAAATGCAATCAAAGCAATAAAAATCTGCAACGCAACCCAAAGTCCATGAATTAGGGGACTCTCCTGGGGTGYGAGGGACACAGAGTTTAAATCTCCTATTCTTCAGGTGAGAATCCTAAACTGAATTTAGTGTGAAGCACTACTTCATCAGCAAAAATCTAAACTTCTTCTTCCCTAGTTACAAGTAGTGTTCAGAACTTTAATTTGTTTGTTTAGTTATTTTTTTATGCTGATGTGTAGGGATGGAAAAATCATTTCCTGTCCCAACCTGTTGTAAAAAGAAAGATCTAGACAATAAAAAGTTAGTAAGATTTTCTTCTCCTCTGCAATTACCAGTCAAGTGAAAGAAAATTATTACAAACCCTTCTTAAACTGTAAACTGAGATAAAATTSCTATTTTAAAAGCCTATTGTTTTTAGCAATTTTCTTTTAATTCTTTAGACTGGGTTGGTTTTTTTTCCACTCTTGTACTTTAGAAAGTTACTTAAATGAATCATGAATTCAGACATTCTCAAATTCATCTTCCTGCTACAACAGACACCAAGCCTGTCAGGGAAATTGAAACCAGGGAAACCAGCAGTGCCCATAATGACAACGGGAGGACAATTCCCATTGCCCTTTTAACAGAAAAAGTGTCAAATCTCCTTGCTCTGTGCTTGCAGRGGTTTCTTTTGTGTATTCTTTCATTTTAGACTCATACATATCCAAACAAACCCTTGGCTCCAACATTTTGAAAAAACTGAAAATATTTGAGGCCCAAAGAAGTCAAGATGGAGATTAATATCTTCCTGTTTAAAAAAACTAATACAAAAGAGATTAAATTTCTCAACATTCAACTCAGTAATAATCAATGGTTGTGAGTTTGGCCTCATAAAAATTTAGGCTTAATTTAAAAAGGTATCTGATTATATTCTTCTAATGGCTTTAGTTTCCATCAGTCAGGGCTTAAAATGGACTGTGCATTTATTTCCATTAAACTACAAGTGCATTTAAAAGTTAACTGTATTACTAAATCCAGTTAACTGGATTACTAAACTCGTTACTGGGATAGTTTGGGGATGTTCTTGGGACAGAGACATCCTGTCTCAGAAAGGCTGTTTAAAATACATTTTACCAAGACAAAGCTTCTGTTTTTCACCCTGTGGACTCAAATTTGGACTTCTTGAAATCTGTGGTCCCGTCTGCAGGGCTGGGTCCTTGGACACACATGAATTCTAAGCTGTAGCAACCAGCACATTGAGCAGCATCCAGGTTAGGACAGAAACGTGACATTAAAACTCCCCCCACAGGAATTGCTTTCTCGTGTTCAACAGCAAGTCATGAGAATGTTTCATTTCACATTAGTGTGTAAAGGGATGATGGGGGGGGGGAGAATGTTTCCATGGCATTTTTTTTCCATGGGGCTGGGAAATGGGATACAGGAATGAAGGTTAAAGCTGAGATTCCTGAGCTGGGGAGGGAGCTGAGGGCCAGYCCAGGGATGACACGCTTAATGTGAGGCATTCTTCTCGGTGGGAAGACTTTGGCACACATTCCAGAGAGGCTCGAGCTGGCATTGGGACTTGGAAATATCACAGCCCCTCGCACTTTGAGAGGATACTTAAATCGACATGTTGGCCCCCTTCCAGGAATATTACAGCATATTAGTAGAAAGGCAAGGATTTCCTTTCTAAGAAGTCATTGTAATTTTTGTAATTCAAGACGTCGCCAAAAATGGGCACAAATTTGCACTGTATAGCTGCAGCCCTTTATGACTCCGTTTTTCATGCTATATCCAAACAGAGGGACAGACTGCTGTCAGAACACGCTGGACTTTTTATCCAAGTCTCCCTATTTCTCTTGTCATAACAYCCTGGACTCCAGGAGATACTCTCAGGCCATTGCCAGCTGAGCCTCTCCTTTGCTGGCACCTCCTCCTCCCTGTTCCCCTCCATCCAGACTCAGGGAAATCCTGTAGGTTCCCACCTTCTTCCTCGACATCTTTGCCTCTGCTAACATTAACTCCCACCACTGATTTCTGCCAGCATGGGAGGTGAACTCAGGCAGCCCATAAATTTATGCTTCAATGATTTCCTCTGCTTTATAATTAGACTCCCATTCATTAAATAAATCAAGTGCAGGTGCTATCTGTTGGCTCAGCAGTGGCAAAGCAGGTACAAGGAAAGCTTGCAGCTTTCTCTCCCCTGCYCCCACAGCTCAGCCAAGAACAGCCAGCCTGCAGGGTCCCAGCAAAGGGGAGRCATCCAGGGATTTGCTCCAGGGGGAACTGCTCCAACAATTCGGTACCAAGATACCAATCCTGCAGACACATTACTGGTGTGATGTTTTCATGAGGAAAACACTTCCATGAACTGCTGCTGGTTTAGGTACTCACAGTGCAAAAGATGCAGTCATCACCACCCAGCTATAGGAATTGCATTTCCAAATGGGAATAAAGAGAAGGAACAGTATTTAGCTCCTGGCACAAAGCCCATTTGGTGAAGAAATGCCAGGATACTGGAGCAAGAAAGGAGCAGAGCATTCTTGCACACACACTGCCATCTAAATGCATACTTTTTTACAGAAAGGTTYGAACAATGGCAGGTATATTATCAAAAATTGCTATTTCAGAGCACATCTGTGGAAAGCTAACACTTTCAATAGATGCCAGTCATATTTGAGTAACATCCCCAGTCATTTGAACAGTGTCCAATTTTTGCTTGGGACAAGAAGCAGATCAGTCATTCCAAACTGCAAAATGCCACAGCACCATTATCATGGGACCCCRTAGAGCCTGATGCAAATCCTGCATTCTGAATTTTCACAGCTGCCAATGCGAGTGGGTTTTGGTGCACAGAATATTCTTGGTTTAATAAGCTGGCCCAGGCAGTGACACCACGACAGTGCTATTTCCTAATACCTCCAAACCATCCTTGATAAAGGAATGGCTCACGGGATTAAGAATAATCAGAGAATTACGACAACAGAAAGTCCCTGCCAAACTCCTTGAGGCATTGCACAGTCTAGTTAGAAACAAACTAAAAGACAGCTAAAATCACTTCATAACAAGCTCTTAAATCAAGCTGATAAAAGCAATTAGGTAAACAGCAGGAAGGGAGAAGAGTGATTAAACTAAAGGAAAACACTGGCACAAGAACACATGGGTATAWCCTAGACAGGAATACATCTAGGCTGGAAATTTGATAAGCATTTTGAAGTTTTCAAGGACAGAGGTTCTTGCAACATCTGTTCAGCAGGGGTAAAGGGGAAAGGAGCCAATAATCTGAGCAGATTTTAAGGTAGAGTTTCATKGTATTTTTGCTGGGATTGTATGATGTTCCAAGAGACTGCAGTAGTTAGGGCTTAGTGACCCTGGGAAATTTCTTTCAATCCTCTATCCTGTGGTTCTAAAGAAAGTTTAAAAAAATAAAAGACCAGACGAAAAACTGCTTCAGAAGACACAACTAAGAGTATAAAAATGTATAAATATCCAAAGGGAGGGCTCCGAGSAGGGCCCAGGCTCTGCTCCGGGGGGCCCAGCAATGGCCCCAGAGGGACGGGCAGGAACTGATGCCCAGGGGGTTCCACCYGGACAGGAGGAGGAACTTCTGCCCTGGGCAGTGACCGAGCAYGGAACAGAGACCAGAGAGGGTGTGGAGTCTCCTCACTGGGGATATTCCAGAACTGTCTGGACAAAAACCTATGCCCTGTGCTTTGGGATGACCCTGCTGGAGCAGGGGATTGGACCAGATGACCCAATCATGATTCCTATGGGATGGGGCAGTTRTGCCAGCCAGGCATTAATGCTCTTGGAAGAACTGCTTGGTAAAGAGACCCATTGCTGACCCTGAATCCACTGTTACCACTGCATTGAGTCCCAGCTTGTTGGAAACTCTTCATCTCTCTGAAAGATAAGCCCTCCTGAATTCCATTCTTGTAAAGCTCAGGGCCACCCTGTCTGTGAAGTAGCACCTTTCTCTTTACTCAGCTCTAATGCTGCAAATTCATCTATTTTGATTTGTTGGCTGCTCTGTGCATCTCACTTCCCTCCCACACCCCTCTGCAGAGCTCTTCTCTTCGGCTCCTTCATCTGAGCCATTTTATCTTTGTTGAAGGTCTCCTCTAAGAGACTCATTTATTGATATTGCTTAGTCTGCTAATTGCCCAGGAGGATCATCCATCTTCTCCTGCTGGGATGTTCAATTAGCCTGAATCTCAAGACCACATTTTTCCCAACATTCCCCATCCTCCTTTTTCCTCCTGTACCCTCCTCCCCCACTCTGCCCCATGTCATCTTTCAGGAAGCAATACACTGTGCCCTCCATTTACCTCTCTGGCTTCAAGCCCATTTGGAAACTGAAATCCCCATTAGAAACAGACACAAATGATTAAACAAACCTTAAAACAGGAACAGGGTGTAGGAAAGTAATTAAATACTCTATAAATGCTGTAAAGCTGTAATGAAACTGCCATCCCATCGAGTCAGTGTCTTGTGGAAGGTGCTGCCCAGGGAAGAGTTCAATCCTGGCACTGAGCCACAGGCAGAATTCCTACTGGCTCGCTTGCCTGAAGCCAGAGGAACTTTGGCAGTGTCACTCTGGGCATGTGTGGAGCTCAGATTTCTTCAGTAACCTGATTTCCTGCCACAAGACTGCCAAAGCTCTTCTGGAGCTGTAAAGATTCACTTRCCCAAGGGAAGGATGTTGAGGGGGGGAGCTACACTGAGTTGCTCCATACAAATTGCCTTTTAAAGAAGAGGTTTTACATGCCTCAAAACCATAAAATCACTGCTTGACAAGCCCCATTCTAAGCAAAATAGATAAAATATTCTGGAGTTTTAGGGCTAGTTTGCCTTTTCTGCTTTTAATTTTGTGGAGCATGCTGCTGTCTGAGTTATTCGGCCACAAGCTTTTCAGGGAACAAGTACTTTTTAAAATATTGAACAGTTAATTGATCATAAGACCTACACTACATAACAGCATCAAATCATGGTTTGCTCTGGCAGTTTTAATCCTTTTCCTATCTCATCGCAGCCAATGGAGACCAGGGACCAGATTAAGACTGAAAACCCCACACCTGCTCTCAGCCTGCTCTTAGTAGCACCAGAATTGTGCAATTCTGACTGCATCAGGGCAAAACTTGAACYTACAAACACTGGAAAGTGAAAAATTCACTGAAATCAGAAGTTTTATACTAAAAGGAGAACAAAGTTGGTCTGTTTTACAATTTCTCGTGCTTTTCTATATGTCTTACTTTTTCTTCCTAACTATATATGCTTAAATTTACATTTTTACTAATTTCTGTTTAGCCCACAGTAAAAACGACTTGATTTCTCTGCTCCTTTTTGTCCTTTTTGTCCTTTTTGTCCTTTTCGTCCCTCCAAATTAACATTTTTGAAGTAGAGTGTAAGTAGATAAAAAAACAGACAGAAAACAGAGAAAATTATCAGGAAGTCAGTTATTAAAGCAGTTTTTTTCAAAAGTCACAAAGCAAATAACAGGCTTTACTTCCTAATTAAATGATATTTCATTGCAAGTTTGTTTGTAAGGAAATTACATTGAAAATTGGGAGACAAGTGTTTATCCAAAATGTATCTCTGGAAGACCTTGGCTGTGACTGGATAGCACAGCCCAAGTATCTTTGTGTGAGTTAAGATAAATCACTGTGTAAGCACTYGCAAGATTTTGTACCTTTTGCATGTGTGAAATGGACGCAGGAAATCTGTGAGGTTTGACATCTTGTGTTCTGATGTGTATTTCACAAACTAAAAGAATAAATGTTAATGGAGGTGAAATTCTCTGAATAATTAACAAAGCCTGGGAAATAGTTGGCTGTTGAAATTGCCTCATTGAGCCCCCGCAGATCCCCGGCGCAGGAAAGACACACGAGGCAGGCAGGTTCAGGTGCTTCTTTATTAAATCTTCGTAGCTCTTTTAGGCATAGTTATTTTAGCTCTTTCTTCTTAGTGAAATCAGCTCCCTCTCTTTCTATAGTGATATCAGCTCCCTCTAATCCCGACTGCTATCAGCATGCCTTTCTATGCACTTTCCCATCTTCCCGGGTTCTGAGAACACACCAATCAATGAAGCCCTAGACAGATTACATAACCAGAATATTCTCCAATGTCCATGTAGCATGTTCTAGTCTTTCATTGGTRGATGCTTTCAYCTATCCAATCCCGTTCATCTCCATGGCTGATACGTCAGCCCAGCTCGAGTCTGCCTGTTTTGACCATGTCTGAGTCCAGGCTGTTTTCCAGCCCAACCCCCCCACACAGCTCTAAAAATGGCCAAGGCCACGGCAGTTGSTAACAGTAATTATGTTAAATTAATTAAAAAATGTTAACTTTCTTTTTTCCTTTTGTCTTGTCCAATCGCTTCTTGGTGTATTTTTATTTTCTTGCGACTTCCAATTGCATTTTAAGGACTTTAAAAGGGGCATGGTTTGGCTTGAAAACTGAATGATTTTATGTAAGTCTCTTCTGTTGCCTTATTTTGTATTCCTAGCTCATTTGGCCAGCTCTAACTCACCCTGACTTCAAAGGTCATCTGGGGAATGGCTGCCAAGACACGTCACATCACCTACAATGTGACGTGCAACCAAATTCTTCCCATGCCTGTCCTCTCCCTCAAACATCTCTTTTCTTTCTGGCATAGCTGCAAGATGCTGCTTTCAGCCCAGCAAAGATTCCCTGTGCTAAAATGGGGTTTGTGCAGAACGATCTTTACAGTACCATCAGCATCAAATGGCCTGAGCCATTCACAGCGTCTTTCTTTGGTTTATTTTTCTTTTTAAAGGCTTCTTAATTTTCCTCACAGTTTTGCACATGGATTTTTGTGTCTGCAGCTGTTTAGAACAGTATTTCTTCAGGCATAAAATGAACCTGCTGATCCTTAGATCCTCCTTGGTCAGTAGACTGAGTTCTAGTTCTGTTTAGCTAAGCCCTGGTTAGTTTATTGCCCACAAAACAATACATTAATTGTGCATAATAATACTTAAAATATCAGATTCCTTAATTTTATATCCATCTTGGGTCTTTTATAAGAAATTGATGCTGAACATCAGCCATATCCCCATCTAAATCTGTTTTGATGGTTTTTAATGGTTTGATACAGCAAGGACTTTTCTTTTGGTACCTGTCTGAGATCCAGCCCATAAAATGGTTTACTGAACTTCTGGTGTATCACTGTTACTGTTAATAGTAACTTTATCTATTGAGGAATCAATTTCCTGAATCACAACTTTATCTTGCAATAAAAATATATCAGCACTCCTTCTATAGAAGGATGTTATAACCTMCTCTAAAAAACCTCTGATGACAGAAACCTCTGATACATCATCAGAAAGAAGGATTTTGGGAGATTAAATTGAATCTATAAAAGGATATAGGTTATTTCTGAACAAATAAAATATACTCTTTCTAAAACTAGGTAATCTGTCTTCGAATATCAGTTAAACCTAGAAGCTGGATTTGGGTTAATAGACATTAAATAACACATATTAATGAAACTAATGGATATGCTAGGGGAGACCAAAGATCTGTCTGGCAAAGTATACAGGGAAAGAATTAAGAATGTGGATGTGTACAGTAATCTGTATTCTGAATTATTTACAATCATAAACAAAAGCTCTCATATCTTGGAGCTTGCACAAAAACTTGTAGCCTTTTAAGTGTGTCTATATGTTGAGTGTACATTATTTTCTGGGACAATGAAAGGAAATAAAATTTCAAATTTTTCACTTGAATCCTGCCTCAGGTATTCCTGAGTTCCTGTTCTGTAAGAAATAATGAATGATCMTTCCTCAGTCACTTCATTCACATCACTTGCTGCTTTACAGGCCTCCGTCACTGCTCTCTTCAGACATCCAAGCTGATGAGTTGTAGTCTGCTCAGTTTCATCACATGGTGAAGACATTTCTTTTCTTGACGACCCTTCCAGGCTTTTCCAGACTTGTCCTAGTCCTTGTGGAGCTCCTCCTCAGGAGTATATCAGATCCCAAGGCAGTGGCATAAATAAAGGTTTCTCCTTCCTCCTCTGTGCTCTCTGGTGTTTTCAAAACATAGTGTCACCCAGGGTTCTTACCTGGAGCAGTGAATTCCAGTCACACCAAATGAAAACCTACCTKGATTTGTAAATGTTGAATATAAGTTTTTGCCCAGGTACATTATTTTTCATTCACCAACATTCCTTTTAGTCATTTCTCCCAATCAACCTTGTCACTTCTAAATCATTTGTCCACCTGAATTTGCTGGGAATTTCCCATACCCATGAGCCTTTTGGCACTCATGCAACTCCAAGAGGTCTGTAAGATATTGAAGACAGTTGAAGGAGGTGATTTACCTACAGGAATTGATATAAAATCACAAAAAAATCTCACAAATAGACTGAGTTTTTATTTATGTGTTTATATGTCACCTTGAGCACTGAATGTACACATGCACATGAGACAGAGCGAGGTACAGACAGAAGGTTTATACTGCACAGGAYAGATTTCTGTAATACCTGACTGTGGAGGACAATCTTGCAGAAATTCTTTATCAATAATATGGACAGCTTGAGAAGTGACCCATGAGAACCTCATGAGGTTCAACAAGACCAAGCTGATTCTGCATTTGGGTAGGGGAGAGTCCAGAAGATGCCACTAAGTAATAAGGGGACAGACTCGGAAAGCCGGAGCTGTTCCCATTTTTCATGAGTGTGAAATGGTTATTTTAACCCACATTCAGCCAAGAGAAAAAAAAAAAAAAAAGAAAGAGGAAATGAGTAATCAATGCATCAGAGATTTGAATCTCCTTCCCTGGTATTTGGTGGCACAGCAGGAAGACAAAGAAAATAAAATTACAGAAGCCTGACATTTACTTGAACTGATCTGCCAYGTGTCTCTTGCCACTGAGAGACTTTGTGTGGAGGGACAACATGATCCAAGTTTCCAAAAGTGCTAAAAAATAGGCACCAAAAAGCAGTGCAATTTTCACTCAGAGAATTATTGCCTTTGTGAAGCTCAGGAGGCTACAGGGAATAGAAAGATGGTTTCTTGTTTCTCTCTTTTGCCTGTGGCAAAACATTCCTCTATTAATTCATTGCTGTTTATAAAGTGGTTTGACTTCCTCGGATGAAAGGCATGACATAAGTACTTGGTATTAGATAATTATTATTTATCTTTATTC
Organism: Malurus melanocephalus; assembly: GCF_030028575.1. Lineage (NCBI taxonomy): Eukaryota > Metazoa > Chordata > Aves > Passeriformes > Maluridae > Malurus > Malurus melanocephalus. The sequence goes on along the minus strand of NW_026623248.1, from coordinate 994,407 downwards.
CTTACTATTTTGCAGGCCAAGGACCTATTACAGACCTCATAAAATTTAGCACTTCAGCATTTATGCTTTGATTTTTTTTTCAGAAAGGCAGTTCAAGCTCTGTAATATTACAGAGTCATCTACTGTATATTCCTCAGAGAATTTACACTTAAATAAAAGAAATAGAAACAGAAACAAAAATGATCTTTCAATGGGGAGAAAGTTGAATATTTTTAAGAAAGAGCTCRGATCTTTCAGATCTTTCATTGSTCTAAATTGATGCAGTCCCACTGAYTTTTTCTGGGTAGTCTATRGTTAACATTTTCCCAACCAAGTTCTAACAAACTTTTCCATGATACTCCAAATAAACCTTTATTCAGGGGCTTGAAATCGATTGTGTTTGTAACACTGACAGGCACTCAGAACCTGGTGATGTGCAGGAGTAAAGTTAGGGGAACACATGAAAGAAGTCCAGGCCAGCATCTTGGTTCTTGTAATTCAAGAAAGGTTATGCTGACTTGGTTCATGGTTCTTGTAATTCAGTAAGGTTATGCTGACTTTGGTCAAGTGAGTTTATAAAGCTGTCAATGTTAGAAACTTAATTTATGCACCAAATTTTCATACCAAAATGAAAAGGTAAAGAATGAGAGATGTGCATCCTTGTCACCTCCAATGAGGAAAACTGTTCTCATCAAATTACCCTTTTTTAGATGATGGAAGCAATTTTTCTACTCAGGTGCACTGCGTTTGTTCTGATTGGCACACAAGTACCTTTATTGTCTTAAATCAATAAATWGATGTTTGCTRCTAAAGTCMMAGAATCCCAGAATCCCAGGATGGGTCAGGCTCAAAGGGACCATAGTAGGTTGCATCTAGTCCAATCTCCTGCTCCAGCAGGGCCATCCCCAYTGCTTATTTGGAGAAATAATCCAAWGCATCAGCACAGACTGAGGGTGACCTGCTGGGAAGCAGCTSTGCGGRGAAGGATCTGGGGATCCTGRTGGACAACAGGGTGTCCATGAGCCAGCAGTGCCTTGGGGACCAAGAAGGTCAGTGGTGTCCTGGRGYKMAYTGGGAAGGGCAGTGCCAGCAGCTCAGGGAGTGCTCCTGCCCCTCTGCCCAGCCCTGTGAGGCACATCTGGAGAGCTGTGTCCAGTCCTGGGCTCCTC
>NW_026623248.1:990721-992949 GCF_030028575.1 Malurus melanocephalus | reverse complement strand
CAGGAGGAGGAACTTCTGCCCTGGGCAGTGACCGAGCACGGAACAGAGACCAGAGAGGGTGTGGAGTCTCCTCACTGGGGATATTCCAGAGCCCTCTGGACACAATCCTTTGCTGTGAGCTCTGGGATGGCCCTGCTGGAGCAGGGGATTGGACCAGATGTGACCCACTGTGGTCCCTTCCAACCTCAAGCAGTCTGATTCTGTAGGAAAGCAGTCAGTAGGAGGTTTTGCATTGTCTGTGCTTCTGGCAGGATCCTGTCACCTACAGAGCCAGCACCTGAATGAACTCCACAGGTACCTGTAAATCCAGGTCCTGCCCTTGTCTGTGTGGATTGAGGAGCTGCCTCTGTGCTACGGGCACTGTTTTCCCAAGCACCGAGTCTAAGGACTGTCKGCAGTTCTGCCTCACACTTGGCTGAACACGTTGTCAGAGCCTATTAAATGTTAATGGTTAACAACCTGCACAAAAGCCAAGCTCTGTTTGCAGATATCTTCACTCAGCTTAAGGGTAATGAATTTCCACTTAAGGGTGTAGTTGTGGCTTGTATTAAAGTGGAAATTTACTATAGAAAAAACATGAGGAAGGCGGAAGTCATCTTGCAAACAACATTGTTAATGATTCATAGGTCACTTTTTGCTAGATAGCTTTACGAAATAGTTGTTTGAAACAGTAACATAGCTGGCATCACACAGAGCAGCAGACCACATGAAACTTCAGCTCCAGTCTATTAAGACAATGAGTCAGAGAAGTTTGTGTAATGTGAGGGCTTTTTCTGAAATTTCTAGGCATCTGCCTGCTTGCCTCATTATAGCTGCTGAAAATTGCTTAAAGAAGCAATGACATAGAGCTACAGTAGCATTTTAAAGTGATAGAAATTCTCTCTGACAAAAGGAAGATGATGAAATTTACTGGCAAATCAAAAGAAAATTTTTGCATCCATTGTGGAACACTAAAATATTATTAGACACTTGGAGAGAAAGCGAAAATGAAAATAATATGGATATAGTATGTATCCTTAAGAAGTCATTAAGTAGCATTTAAGCAATAACAACAAGGAAAAAAAAATCATGTGAGAGAGTCTGTACAAGGCATAGGAAGTGGTTTCTTTGGTGCTTATGAGCTTCTGTATGTTGTAAACCTTGTTCTTATGGAACTTAGAAAATTTGTAATTCCACAGTTTGCTAACTAGTTCTACAGTGTCCTACAAACCCTGCAAAAAAGTCTCCTGGGGTTAGGACTCTTCCAATACTGAGCATGGGAAGACCAAAGACCCTGTYATGTCAGCACACATGGTTATAACCATAATTGTCAAAAAATGCTGTCAGACTCTGCTGGCAGTCTGACTAAAGAAGATGCAGCATTTTTCAAAAGGATCAGTACATCCACTTTTCAAATCTAGACAAAAGACCCTCAATTTTCCTGTTCCTTTACATGACATTCAAATTTTGGAAGGGAAGGAGGGAATGTAATTTTCTAGCTATGTTTTGTTTCATGAGGTTTTCAGCTCTCCTGGTTTTCAGCACTCCTTAGAGTGTACATCAGTGACCTACTGGCATCCAGTCAATGCCAGATATTTAGGTAGCCCTTCTAATTAAGGGTACAGTACATCCAGGAATGTTTTAATTTATCCTAGAAAAATAGGATAAGCTGCCTTTTTAGGTACCCTCCCCATCAGCTGCARGAAAAGTCTTGGCAGACAGTGTGCCCTACATGCCTTTACCCACACATGTGAAGTTTTGTGAGATGAATGCAGTCCTGAATGTGATTCTTCTGATTATTTTAACAAGCTTTTTGCAAGTGGAATTTGACTGGTTTTATTTGACAGCTTTCAGAGACATTGTTTTGTCACATTAAAACATTACTGAGATTCTGAAATAAATTTTGGATCACTGAATTATTTTTAGGGATGGAAATACTATTTTCTTGCCAGGAGGCATAACAATTAGGCAGAAGACAGGTCTTGGTGACCCTGAAGGTCTGGGTGACTTGGTGAAGGTAAAAGAGGCATAAACAGAGCCAAGCATTAAGGTGCCTTCTCCTAAATTATGTTGTCTTCTCCTAAAGTCTGGTGTCTCTTCCATAGTCTTTCTTTCTCCTAAGAATTTTATTTTTCACCTACCAGGTAGATAAAGTCCTTCCTTCCTTCCTTCCTTCCTTCCTTCCTTCCTTCCTTCCTTCCTTCCTTCCTTCCTTCCTTCCTTCCTTCCTTCCTTCCTTCCTTCCTTCC
>NW_026623248.1:973522-990450 GCF_030028575.1 Malurus melanocephalus | reverse complement strand
CCTGTCCTTTTGTCCTTCCATACTAATTTAAGGAGTAAACAGTACTTTTTAAAATTACTTAGAGTAATTTAAATTAGGGTTTCTGAAAACAGGAGGATGCTATATCATATCATCAATTACTCCATTAATCATAACTCCATTCTCCCAACCTATCAATTCCCACTAAAAACTGCCTACATAGAACCCATTTGCATTCCCTGAATTAAGTGTAAATGGTCTGTTAGTGAAGGGAGGCATGTGCTGCAAAACCTTGACAGAGTGTGGATTGTGAGGAAAGGTCGTTTGGGGTCGTGTWTGGCCACCCTTCACTGCTACTGAATGAAAAGCAGCAGGTGCAGGGGTGCTTCAAGAGGTTCACCAGACCGCTGTGTTGGTGTCCATATCAGTAACAATTCCTGGGCTGGTTTCACCAGAGATATTCTCAGCTCTGGGCAGGTGAAGGTGGAAACCTGCATGAAAGGGTTTTAAMATTGCGGAAGTAAGGAGTTATTATTTGAGCATGTGCTCAAGGTATGCAGCAAATGCAGCTCATTGCTTGTGTTCAAAAAAMAGGCTGGCTGTAGCAGGGTAAGGAGCTGAATATAAGAACCCTTGGAATCATGGACTCATGGAATGGTTTGCATTGGAAGGGAGCTTAAAGACCATCTCATAGACCCTCTGCMACAGGCAGGGACACYTTCCCCTAAAYCATGTTGCTCAGAGCCCCATCCAGCCAGGCCTTGAACACTTCCTAGTGAGGAAAGCAGGCATAAATTGTAGAAAATTTCCAAGAGCTGGTCAATGCAATGAAAAGTGAAGTTATTTTTTATAATTGAGGAAGGAGTGCTCTTCTTCAAACCAGCAATAATTTGGGTATCTGAAAGATTCCCTAGGAAGMCAGGGATTTTGTGATTTCTAGGACCACCTGCCTTTTTCCTCTCCTAGACTATAAGCGGTAGTACCAGAGAAGATTGGTCTCCACAAATTTAATACCATGCTGTGGTTTGTATCCCAKGGTTTTCTCTGAGAACATCATGTGCATTCCTTTGGAGTGCTTCATTGGATGGAAGAAGAGCTCTGGGAGGACATCTGACCCATCCCAGCTACAAATTCAGTCCGTGGGACCGGGCTAGAGCTCACTGAAGCAAAGCCTCCTGCAATAAGACCCCTCATCATGCATGGTGTCTTCAGGGGGCTGTATATCTTTTCAACCATTATAGAGTTTGAAATTGATGTGGTCTCTTCTTCCACTTTTTCAATATTTCCATATCAGCATGATTTTATTGAATTCTGCAGAGCTGCACTGTGTTAAGATTCAATGTTAGAWTGGAAAATCAGTATTAAAGAAGCTCATTAGGAAAACCTATCTTTCAGGTTTGCAGAACTGCAGTGTTGAAGACAGAAAATTTTCAGGTAGCAGTCCTTCAAAGCAGTGAGATCAGAATCCAGTCAGTTCTTTGAAGACAGGTARATTTTATAAACATAAAAGAAATTCTATAACTTTAAGGCAGATGTGTGTAAACTTACCACAATAAGTATAAAAATTATTTTTCTGATGGGTCTTTAATGAGAAATGATGAATAGTAGCAAATACAATTTGAAATTCTAATAGAGAAGAAATTGTGATGCAGCTGTAAAAATAAGTGGTCAGTGCTCTGTTGAGTCCAGTTATATTTAATTGAAGATTCTTGAATAGACATCGGTGAGTGTCAAAAGGTCAAAACCAAAGCAGTTACATGAGGATAGATCACATTTGCCAAGGGAAAGGGAAAGGGAACACTAAACCAGTTATGATAACAAAAAAATCAAATATATTCTAGTCCAAACTTGGGTAAGGGGGAGATCAATTGATCACTAGTAATCTAATTATAAACTAAATTTCAGAACCATATGTGGTGGAATTGGAAGTCCTGATTGTCTTGGGTTGATGTTATGCCAATCCTGTATTCCTATATTCCATCAGCTTGTATGCCCAAAAGGTGYCTGTGCGTTTAAATCTGACCYRGAAGAAGGGGCAGGGGTTTAAAAGACGGGGCTGCTGCGCAGCCATTGGCTTTTGGAYCTCAGCATTGGCACTGCGGGAGGTCTGCTCCCTGCATGCAGCGGAGTTAYATTGTTGCCRTTTAGCTAGCTCAGGTTTGTTAGCTTGGGCAAACAGCTCTCCCTGAACTGCTATTCCTTTCTGCAACTCCTGTGATTTTCTGGAGTCCATTGGMAGGGCTGTGGTCCAAGAACCAGGAGGCAAGTGCCGACCAGCCAGGCGCTGCAGGGACAAGCCATGCCACTCATCCCAGTCTCTGGAAGAAGCCAAGCCAGCGACAGAAAAGCACACTGAGCCCTCTGTTTCATCTACMKTGAGGARAGACTGCYTCCAGGTTTTGCCACTGTTGCCTGAGTGTCCACGTGGACTTTTTTTTGTTTGTTTCTTTTTCCCCAGGGACAGGAGCTGCCATCTTTTCTCTGCACAAYGTGGCTGAGCAGCTGTGGGGGGACCGAGCAGTGTTYSTTCCTGGACTTTWAAATATCTAACAGTTACTTTTTATCTGTGTCCTGTGGGCACCTTGTTTTGTTAATGAACTATGTTTTCTCTTCACTTTTGCCCAAACATCTATTTAATATAGGTGGGAAAAAATTATCAACTTTTTCACTTCAGAGGAAACATTTACTCTGTAACATTTTTCTCTGAAAACATTGTCATAAACCAAGACACTGATGAAGAGTGAAAAAACATATTAATTTAGCATTAGTGAATACTTTCAGTCTTTTCAGAGTAAAAATATAAGGAAAGAAAAAGATTTAAAGCTGCTTAGAATTACAATACTTAAAGTAAACAGACTGAAAAAAACTTCTCCTTTCTGCCACTCCTCATGTTATCTAATGACCTGATCAATCAGATACATGCAGCCATTGATATGAGACACTACTGCATGGACGCATATTTAAGTCATCAATGAAATTGCCTCTTGTACTTAAATCTGTATTGAAGATGAATACAAGGCTGGACTCTTGGGTCACAGCTTCACAAAGATTTACGGGTGCATTTAACTTTATGTTCATGGATAATCCCATTGATCTCTTCAAGACTGCCTACACATGTAAAATGAAGCAGAGTTTTAAATCTTGCCTGAATTATATCTTTAGATTATTATCTTCTCAACCTATGCACCAACTTGTAAAAGCAGCCTGATCCATGCCAGTGTAAGTCTTTACTAATCTGACGACAGCTGGAGTAAGACCTGTGTTTCTGTAGGGTTCATGACTCATTTCTGAGCCTGGAATCAGTGAAAATGAAACTGGATTCTGCATCAACCTGAACAGAGCCAGATTTGTTTCCTTTCAAAACCAGAAGTCGAAATTCTGGCAACTGCCTGATGTGTTTGTATAACTAATTGACTATTTTTATTTCAAAGCCATTAATCATTTAAAGTCTTGGACACTGGATAGTGTAAGTCTGAATTATTCTCAGCTCAGCAATTTTATTGATTCGACAATGACAGTTTTTAGTTCAAGTGCAGTGTCCATCACCTCTGCTGTTACAGTGACAAGCAAACCTTGCAGGGACAGAGGATGTTTTTATTAGAACAAGTAAAAAATCTGCAGAAAAGGAAAGTTTAGAACTCACAAGTTGTCATTACAAAGGATTTTCCTTCTTCCACCCAGGTAATTTTTATTGATGTATTCTTTCTCCATAATTTTTATTCCTTTGAGGTTTTTTTTTATTTTTTTTATTTTTTTTGGCAGAACAGGCTAAACATATTATCATGTCTCGTATCCAAAAGATTTTGTCCAGCATGCTTGTTCAAGCAAACAGCAAACAATGAAAAAACCAAACAATTCACAGAACAATATTACTTAATGCCACCATTGATTCTCTAACGTTCATATATGGTATATAAAATGTTATGTAATATCGGAAGTAATCTCTATTTATTAGACACAAGGGGTTTAGATAAAAAAAAAAAAAAAAACAAAAAAAAAAAAAAAAAAAAAAAAAAGCTCTTTTTCTGGACTTTAAACAAACTAATAGAAAACAGACAATAAGAATACACTGGTTCTAAGTTCTGCTCTATGGGACCTTGTGTCACCTGACCAACACCATGGATTCCATGATCTGCAGTGCAGTAAATAAGTGTGAAAAATCAGTGCAGAACACGCCCCACACACTCCAAAAATGTGGTGGATTGCTAACCCTGCTAAAACCTCCTGAAAAAAACAACCCTCTGAAAGCGAGCAGAGGAGAAATGTAACCAATGAACACACTAAGTGCAGAATGTTTTAAATGTCCTTTAATCAAAGTCACCTACCTCAATATGTTATTTTTTACAGGAGTAATACAAAACCACATTACATAGGAGGTAGATTTGGCCAGTACTGCTGAAAATGTCAGCCCCAGATTGGTGCCCCAACCTTGACTCATAGGCCATAATCTTGTTTTTTGTCAATATTTTTGAACCTTCTTCCTCCCTGGAACAGAGGGGCTGCATCTGAAGTCCCAGTTGGATGCAGATTTTGGGCTGAGCTTCCCTGAACCCCACCAAGGATAGCTGGCCTGAGTCAAAAGTGTGCCAGGGAGCAGACTTGCCATGAAACACACACTGTGGAGTTCTGTAAGAGTTGGAGTCTGTTTATTTACACAAATATATAAATACTGTAATAAAAGTTGTAAATCAGGGTGTACGCAATTTTGGCATAAAAATACATACCCCAAATGCTCCTCTTAAAAATGTGTCCTCCAGATTTAGACATCTCACTATTTATTTCAACACAGAAGGATTTTTTCTTAATAGAAGACCAGCTGGTGTCTGAAATGGACGGTCAGAGTGTTCTGTTAAACACTGTGTTCACACAGAAGTGCTGATGAATGATTAAAAGAAATGAAAGCGCTTTCTAATAAGAAACAACTGGGCTGAAAACAAACATGTCAAAGGCAGATTAAACTGTGTGCTCCATTTTAAGGCTCCTGCTCTGGCACAGCCATAGTGCTGYAAAAAGCACAACGGAAGATTTTCCTTGCCAACGCCCTCCCATCACAGTGAGGTCGCTCGCAGTCCATAGAGCAGGTTTTSCATGTCACAGGATGAAACTGGAGTAGCAGAGCAGCCAGGTGGAGGTTTGTGGGGCACACCTCAAATCCTGTGTCCAGTTCTGGGCCCCTCACTGCCTGATGGACATTGAGGGGCTGGAGAATGTCCAGAGAAGGGAACKGAGCTGGGGAAGGGTCTGGAGCACCAGGAGGGGCTGAGGGAGCTGGGGGGGCTCAGCCTGGAGAAAAGAAGGCTCAGGGGAGACCTTCTGGCTCTGCTCAGAGAGGAGGGRACAGCCGGGGAGTATTGGGAACAAGGGATAGGATGAAAGGAAATGGCCTCAGGCTGTGCCAGAGGAGGTTCAGGTTGAACATCAGGAGGAATTTCTTCATGGAAAGGGCTGTCAGACACTGGAAGGGGCTGTCCAGGGAGGTGCTGAAGTCACTTTCTCTGGAGGTGCTCAAGAAATGACTGGATGTGGCACTCACTGCTCTGCTCTGGTTGACAAGGTAGGGATCAGTCACAGGCTGGGCTTGATGAAGATGGAAGTCTTTTCCAGCCTTAATGATTCTGTGATCTGGTGATTCTGTGAAGCTGGCAGCTGTGAGGGTCTTAATGCAGAAGGTGGGACATGAGGCAATTTCTCCCAGCAAAATCCATTGCCAGCTTGGACAGGATGAGCCACTGTGAAACAAATGCAGTCTCAACACCTGGTCAATCCTGTTCAACACTGTTTACTGAAGAGGTGAACTGCAGCCTGGAAAAAAGCCTCAAGGCAAGGCTGGTTCCACATGAGGACTGGCACTTGGAATCAGCAAAGGTAGCATCTCTTACCCAAGGTGCCAGCTTTGGCATCTCTTTTAACATCTCCACTGATTCCCTTTCAGAAGCTGCCTTGRAAGGACTCTCCCTCTTTAGGTGAGCTGCAGGAGATGCAAGCTTTCATCTCCTGTCCAGCTTCATCTCACTGAAGACAGCAGAGCAGAATGATGGAACAAATAATTGTTTGGCATTTCACACCATTAAGTCCAGCTATGACTAATTTGACAGCAACTTTTGCAAACCCACTGAAAATGTGGTGATTGATTTCACAGGGGAGTTTTGAATTCACACAGAGCTCAGTTATACAGATTGGTGCATAATTTGTTTCGTAAATGCTCCAGTTGGAGAATTATGAATGTGTAGTGGGAGTGGTGACACATGAGGGAAAAGGATAGGAACTATTACAAGGAAGCTCTTGAGCTGTGCTCAGGCAAGGAAAGGGATGGACTGCCTTGAAAGAGAAGGACAGGAGGAAGAAGAGAATGGATATTCTTTCTACTCCCATTGCCTGTACACATGCTTTCACTAAAGGAAAAAAGACCTGAAGGAATTTGGATTTGCARGGCCTTGTGAAACACAGCTCTGACACCAAATATGTGGGAAAAGGGAGATTTGCCACGTGAAAGAGGAAGTCTTTAATTCTTGCCAAGGGGGAAGGGAACAAGAAATCTTGGGAATTCTCAGTCCACAAGGATTAGCTTGTAACTATTTTATGTCAGTTTATCAAAACTGGAGTGTGTTTCCCAACCAGAGAAAGGAGACAGCATATTGGTATTTTTGCAAGAGCAGCATTGGAAGAAATCAATTATTTTTATTTTACGATACAACTCTAAGGAAAATAATTTTTCATTTTGTAAGTATTTAGTGTTCCTGGGATGAAARAGCTAATTAAGTTCTATTTATTAAGAAAATGCAACATTCCAGGTTTATTATGGATTCACATATGCTATCTTTGGGTGATCAATTAAGAAATCATTTAATTACTTCGAGAKGGTGTTAAAAGGCAGCTCTCTGAGTCGTTCCCCAAAGTAACACTGCAAATTGTTACTGTTTCTGCCATGAGAGTAAATGAAATAATTCCTCTTTCATTACAATAATATAATAATTTCAGTCAAATTTCCTAACRCCTATTGTCTTGCCTTGCATGAACCTGTCTGAACTGATATCCATATAATAATATAAGGCATATAAATCACTCATTTACCTTCAGGAAAGGAGGATGGGGCAGCCTGTGCTGCCTGCACAATGGGAAGGACTTGAGCCAGCCTGAAATCAGTGAGTGAGGGGAAAGGTTTTGTTTCATGTCTCATGCACAGGAGTGAAGGAGGTCGGATTCTCCCCCTTTCCAGCCCACCAAGCAGCGAAAAATTGGAGCCCCAGGGGAAGGCTGGGTTGAGACATCGTGCTGGTAACAGAGGCTTCAGGGCAGCCCATTTATGACACAGCAGAGCTGCCAGGGAGGACACCACACTCCTGGGCTCTTTATGGAGTCCTTGGGAATCAGAAGCATGGTGAACTGAGAGGGGCTGCAGTACACTGTGGGAATGGGAAACTTGATGGATTTGGGGGCAGGGAGAATGTGAAGCTGCTGGATTTTCTGGGCAAGTGTGCATGAAATCAATGGGCTGTTCATGGGGGGAGAAAGAAGAATTTGTAATTCATGTATTTGTTCTCTGATAGGGAAATGTAATACTGGTGGATTTGCTTTGGAGAGAAAAAAATACTATTTGAGAAGAAGGTTACTTGCATGACCAGAAAATGATTGAGGGAAGCCTGATTTAAAAGAGCTGGATGCCTAAGCCTGAATTAATGAAGTAGGAATTGCTGTTGAAACAATGCAAGGAATTTCTGGAGGAAAGACAGAGGGGACCTTGGAAAAGCAAGAAGGTAGGAATAATTATCAATTTAATAATCAAGTTCAAAACAGATCAGAGATATATCTGCTAACTTATGTCCTCTCTCTCCCTTCTTAAAAATCCTTTTCCTCAGGAAAAAAAAATGTTTAAGTGGAAATACATGTAATTATGACTCTGTCAGGTCCTTGGTTTGGGAGGAACGARATGACGGCTGGATTTTGTTTATTTTGTAAAATAAAATACATTGGAACTGAAAATTGGCAAACAAGTTTTTGCTTCAGTTTTCAGACACATGAACATAGAAAACATCCAGGTTGAGATCTCATAAATTTTCCCAGCGTTTTCCACAGTTTCCTTTTGATGCCTGGAAGTTCTCAATAGCTCTGACTGAAGAGGGGGAAAATGACAAATATGTTTAAGTTATTTTAAATCCAAGATCTTTGGCCAGCTCAAATTTTATTTTGTCTACTCTTCTGCAGTATCATCACTGATATCCTAATGATAGTGATGTCTTTGCTGATATAATAAATGATATAATGTCTTTGCTGGTTTTGCGGAGTGAATTAGGAGGGATTTCACTGATGCCAGATGCAATTAAGCATGAATTTTCAGTTTTCATTTTATCCCTTTCCTTGGTGTCYATAACAGTTGTACCCAAACTCTTTCTGGCCAATGGAAAAATTTTCCTTGGTTTCTGCTAAAACCCAGACCCTCAAAAAGCTTATTTTATAGCAAGACCTTTTTGTTCCCATTTATTCCTAGGAAGCTTGAACCAAGCAATCTCTTTTTTGTTGGAAGAGGTGCTTAGAGAGCAGASACTCTCTGGTTTCATTCTCATGATCAATTAATTATTTTATATCTGCTCTTGTCCTTTTTCTTCATAATCTCAAACCCTTTTACAATTTCAGCTGGATCTGACAGATGGCTTCAGTTTTCAGAGGCATTAGCTGCACATTTCAATAAACTGATGGCTGGGACAGAAGAAGATCCAAAGTAGTCTTTTCTGAGGGAAAAGTTGGAGCAGAAATTTAAATATACAATCACAAACCAGAGGAGAAAGGCAATGGAAGTGCTCAGTCATGAAGCAAATCTTGGCCAGAATTTGGTATTCAGAGGAGAGCTCAACCACAAAGCCTGGAGCACCAGGGTGTCAGGCTCCAGGTTTTGTGCTGATCATGGAAAAACTCACATTCCTAGGAAAGATGAAGACTTGGGAATGAAGTATTTCTTTGTAGATACTGACTTTTTTCATATTCTTATTTGAAGAGATAGAAAAATTTAGCTCTAAATAAATTTAAAGAATGAGAAAAAAAATGCAGCTCTTTTCCTGCATTTTCTAGACAGCTCTGGAAATCCCACACATCCCTTCACCTTTTTCAGAAGTCCTTCTATTTGTTCATTTGCTTAACAATCCCATACTTTTTCCTTTTTATTAATGAATTTTAAGTAAGAAGCCATTGATTTTTATTACATCAAAATACAAATGTTGCCAGAATGAAGTAACTTGTACCAGAAACCACTTTATTGTTACCACTTCTAAAAAGAGATTAGAGACTGTAAAGGGTAACTGTGGAGTGGCGAATAAAAAATTCTGCTTCATATGCAAAGATTTCTTTTCCTGTCTTTCCATCATTGTAAATATACATACAATTCCTCTTTTGGATGGAAGACTCTCATCTTTTGAACTTAGAAATTGTTGGGTTTTTTTTTTTTTTTTTTTTTTTTTTTTTTTTTTTTTAATTTAAGAGTTTGAAGAAGAGTCAAGGGGAGCAATACAAGGCATGGAACAACTGAGTAGGCAGCAAATCTACAAAAGGGAATTGGTGAGTCAGCAGATTCATTCTGATGAAAAAAGAAATCCTGTATAAATGAGAAGTGCTATAGAAGGTAGGGAAAGTAATACCTCCTTCCCATATGGATGAAGCCCTGTCAGGGATTCTGTGTCCTGCTAAGTGCAGGTAACAGTTGGAGAAATGTCCCTGCCAACTGGCAAAAATCCAGAGATGAACACCAAGAATTATTAGAGGTCCAGAAAACACAGCTTGTGAGACAAGGGCGAAGGATTTGGGTTTGTTTAGTCTAGGCAAGGGAAGAATGTGCAGAGACATGATAATAGCCACCAGGAACAGGACAAGACATGATGTGTTTGAATTGCCTCAGCAGAAAGAGAGTGGGAATTAGGGGGAAAAAAAGCAGCTTTTTAATGGCAAGATAGTGAAGAGCTGGATTAGCTTGCTTTGGGAATTTGTGGAGGCTTTCACTGGAGGTTTAAAGAGCGATTTAGACAAACATTTGCCAGGTGAGTTATAAGACTGAAGTTTGCTCACATGTAACCCTGCCCAGGTTGAAAGAATGGAGTGGGTTCCTTCTGAAAGTCTATGGCAGCCTACTTTTTGGTGGATTTTTTACCATTGCTTAAAATCATGATTTTGAATCATGACTGAATTTTAAACAAAAAAAAAAAAATAGTAAGTTAATGGGGCCTAATCCTCTGTTCCTCAAAGTTTCCCTCCTTATATGCACATCAATGCATTCCTTGTCTTGTTTGGACAATGCTCTCAGGCAAGCACAGGGTGGGATTGTTGGGGTGTCCTGTGCAGGGCCAGGAGTTGGGCTGGATGATCCTTTGGGTCCCTTCCAATTCAGGTTAATCTATGATGTTACCATTTTGTAGCCCAGAAGCCAGAGAAGTCATCCATGTCAAAGGAGACAGAACCTTGGTGTCCTTCAATGTCATGGCTGTGCTGTCTGTCCGTCAAATATGTAAATGTGTATGGCAGTTATAGGGCTGGAGTTCTCATTTCTCCAAAGGTAGGGGGATTTTGTTCCAGTGCAATTTTTATTCCAGTCTGTTTTTTGTTTTTTTTTTTTTTAACCAACAAGACAAAACAAATGCTGAAGCCCCTAAGATGTTAATAAAAATGGAAGTTCCTGTCTTCCAGTCAACTCTAGCTGGTGCCTGTTATCGGCTTTGGAGAAGATGCTCATACAGCTTCAGGAAATTAACAGCAGGAAATAAATTCACATTGGAAAAATATTCATTTTATGGCATCTGTGCTTGTGTGGATGTAATTTGAAGACTTCTGTGATGTACAGATCACCAAAAGCCATTTTCCACACTGGAAGCAATGACAGCCCAAAATATTGGGTTGTGCTAGCCAGTCTTGATGTTGTCATGTTGCCTTGGGGGTTTGGTCAACTTTGAAAAGAAATTTCATTGCCACTGCTGAAGAAAAAAAAAAAGTGGGGGAAAATAAACTACCGTATTGTTACCATTCTCCAGTTGTCTATCAGTTTGCTACACGGAAAAGCAAAGTAACATCTAAGTTGAGATTTATTCTTATAAATTAGGAGCAGGCCCATTATGCCAGCCCTAAAAGACTCTGGGTGTTTGCAATGGCCAATTACTGTAGAAACTGCTGAAACAAATAAATATTTGGATAAGGATCTGGAAAAAATGCCTCAATTTTTTTTAAGAATTCTTGCAAAATATCAACCATCTCATCTGTTTGTTGCTACATCTATATCCTTCTCTGGAATTCTTCGCTGCAGATCTACAAAGGAATAAATGAAAAACTGCTGTTCTCCCACTTAACCTATAGMAAGCAGCCTTTAAAAACAACTCATCTGTTACATTCCAGCCATATTTAGCTGTTTTTATCAAAACTGTGTGGTAGGAAATGATCTGTGGGGGTTTTGAAAGACTGAAATATGAGGATATTCAAGTCCTGCTTTGAATCCCATATAATCCTGCACATGAACTTGTCCCATTGAAATCAGATTCATAAAAGCATACCTGTACACACCCTTCCTAAWGTTAATTCTGAATACCTCTGGTACTGTAATCCTGCGTGATGGGRCAAATCTTTCTTCTGCAGGGAAAAACAGAGCATGGCAAGAACCCAGTATCTTGCCATTCTGTGCTATTCCCTTTCTAAACAGTGTGAGTGGAACAAAATGTAAGAAAACAAGAAAAGAAAATGCATAGGTGGCACATAAATCAAAACTGTACATTTTAACAACACTCAATGTAGCAATACACACAGACATCATTTTACACAAAATGAAAGGGAGACTGAAGAATTAGATTGACTCTTTCAGAAGTTTTAAAAGTAATATTTGCATTATGTAGATTCAAATAAAGGAAGAGAGATGCTGTTTTATTAATGTGTGGCATCGAAGTCCATCTACCACATTTATGAGACCAAGTTACTAATCCTCTTTTCAGTGTTAAATGTATCAGCTCTGTCTAGGTTTACTTTAATATTGTTACACACACATACACGCAAAAAATTATTTTGTCCAACTTCCAGATCCAGCTTTTGTGATTTTTATTGCTGTAATAACATTAATTAATTCCCAAGCAATGAGGTTCCCAATCAATGTGAAAAAAGAAAGCTTCTTGGTTTCGTGAATATAACATACAACATCACCCAGAAAAGAACTGAAATTAGATTTATCATCCTGCTTTTACTGTTCCTACTACCTCTGATTAGGGCTGATTATGGAGCATCATAYTGGTAATTAACATGTTTCTGGTTTTTAAAGATATAATTCTCATAAAAAGCATAAAAATGAATTTTTTAAATGAAGGTATTTTAACATGTGAAATATGAAAGTTTATGAATGCAGGCAATTTTACTAAAAAGTACTCATAAATGTCCCTATCTTAATACATAAAATATAGAAATGCATATCAATCATCACAAACTAAAACTGAGGAACATCTAACAAGGCAAATCATGTTAATTGACAGTTRTGATAGCAAAAAATTTTTCCTCTTGTTTATTTGTTTTACTGATTTATGGAGTAGCTGTATCTGTGAGAGGCTCATAATGTGAGAGAACAGCAAAGTCCTGCAGTCCTTCCCACAGAAATGGTGCCAAAGGACATTCCAGAACTGGGGACTGCAAAAAGATAGAAATTAAATTAAAAATTACTAGCAAAAATATTAGCATGACAAAATTCAAACAAATAAATATCCTATATTTAGGCAGAGTGGACAAAACACTGCAGAGAACAGAGAGACATGAGAAAGAACTCATTTAGGGTSTATGAGTAGGAGACTCTTTATGATTAAGCCTTCTGGAACCAAGCTAAATTAAATATAATTTATAAATAGAATGCATACATGTAATTCCTAAATATAAGTTAAATACATCTCTTCAGCCATTTGAAATAGAGGATGTAGGATGTAGTTGTTCTTCAGCCCATGTCACAAAGTAAGTGCACAGTACAAGAAAGGAACAGATTCCATGTTTGCTGAGAGGACCACACACCATTAAATCCAGGATGGATGGCTGGAATCAGGCACCAAAGAATGAAATAAGAAGATCAAATGTACTTTTCCGAATGCTTTGCGAAATTGAATGGTGTGTTTTTTTCCCAGCACTCCAATCCCGTAAGCACSCTTTTGTTTTCAGTGCTTGGTGATACTGGGTTTCAGTTTGTGGTTTTGCTATTGTTCTTTTAAATGAAGTAAAGAAACATATACTAAATAAAATAGAGGGTGCAGTTGACCTCTAAAATTTCATGAAAGGGCTTGTTATGTTTACCACATTTAAATAAAAATCAACTTTGGCTGGAGTAGCGAAATAAAAGGCCAGAAGGAACAAGGCAGTTGGAGGATAGASAGTTTTCCTAACAGCAAACACTTTTCAAGCTAGGTTGATTATGGGACCAAATATTTAAGCAGACACTTGGCAGAGATCTAAATTGACTGGAAACCATGTTTACAGCCTGGTATGCCTCTGAGGCAAAATGTCCTGGGCTGGTTTTATTCTTCTCCTTCCCTGTTTTTTCATGAACATCTTGATTTCTGTGTCAACATACCCACCTATCTACTATCAACCAACCCACACTGTTAGCTATTCTACTTTGAAAYACCCAGAGGGAACAATTCATGTATTGACCAGCTTTGAAGACAGAAGCCAAAAGTTAAAAATAATGGCAAAAAATAATGGCAATTAAATGGAACATTTTGGAATGTGTAGACTTTGCTTCCATTTCAACAAAGGAGTCCCAGGTAAAACACCAACCTCTGTGTAGGTTTCAAATGGACCAGAGCAAGTTTGTACTGAGCTCAAAGGCACTATTGTCCAGTTTCTGCTGGTAGGRATTCCATCCAGGACTCACTTTTGCTTGGTATTTCACTGTAGACTCATAGATCCATAGAATCACAGAAGGGGCTGCCACGGTCCGCAGGAAAGACGRYGYGAACTCCGAGGGAAGCAGRTSCAGGTTCTTCTKTATTAACTCCCTTTACCAGCAAACCAGCATGAGTTATATACACTTTTCTTATCTCCCGCACATGCAGTTMCACCAATCACACAMRCCTCAGCCARTCACATGGCCAGGCAGCTTCCARTGTCCAYGCACYATGATCCCTGTTCCAATCCATGGGCCAGCTTCACTTGACCAATTCCGTTCACCTCCGTGGCTGGCTGCATCAGYTAGTCCRGCCCATACTGCGTCCGAGTCCAGCCCCCAYACACAGCTGYAAAACAGTCAGGGTCCCCGCAAGGGGCCTTAAATATCATCCAGTTCCAATCCCCTGCCATGGGCAGGGACACCTTCCACTATCCCAGGTTGCTCAGAGCCTCATCCAGCCTGGCCTTGGACACTGCCAGGGATGGGGCAGCCACAGCTTCTCTGGGCAACCTGTGCCAGGGCCTCACCACCCTCACAGGGAACAATTTCTTCCCAATATCAAATCCAAACCTGTGCTCTCTGTCAGTGTGAAGCCATTCCTCCTTGTCCTGTCACTCCAGGCCCTTGGCAAGAGTCTCTCTCCATCTTTCCTGTGGGTTCCCTTCAGGCACTGCAAGGTCACAGTGAGGTCACCCCAAAGCCTTCTCTTCTCCAGGTGAACAATCCCAACTCTCTCAGCCTTTCCTCCCAGCAGAGCTGCTCCATCCCTCTGATCCCCTCAATGTCCCTGCACTGGACTGGCTCTGGATGCAGCCCTGCAGGGGGTGCTCAGCAGAGCAGGCCGGAGACTGTACATTACATAAAACCCAAAATCTTTCAGAGAAAGAAATACTTGAACCCATGGAGCTTCACTTACCTTCACAACCTTCTAGACATGTGTCAGCCTCCAGGCAGAAGCACAGGCAGCTCCCCACAATTGTCTGGAGCACTGCCATAGTTCATTCAACACAAACATAATTATATAACTTAGCTTAAAGTACTTAAGTGAGCAGCCAGCACAAATCAGTTCCAAATCAGGTGAATTCCATAATCATTTYTTGAACAGTGTGGAAACCAAAAATYCARTGGAGCAGCTRTGTAGGCTTGGAGYTCCAAACTGGTCGAGTATCTCRGGTGGTGTTAGTTCAGCTGGAAGGACATGGGATAGCAAAGACTTTCATTGCTGAGGTCAAAGGAATGGCCAGTCTGCCCAGTTCCCCGTGGCAAGATTCCAGACAGCAAACATAATGGAGACAAATAATGCTRTCTTTCTATGGGACATTGTTGTGGGAGGGCCCTGTATGGTTTTGTGCCACTAGATATCTTACTGAGTGCTGTCACTGAGACTTTGYTGCACTTGAAACAAAGAGTCTCAGATTTTAATTCTAATTCAAGTCTTCAGAATGACATGATAATTTTGATCCCACAGGACACCTACAGTCTTTACGAGGAGAATAAGACCAGTCTTGGAAAGAAGTGTGCAAATCCTGTTATGACCTTTTTTTTTTTTTTTAATAGACATAGCTTCTGCATGTTGTTTCTTAGGGTTCTTCTTTTTGCTCATAATTATTCACTAAACATATTTATTTTTTTCCCTCATCTATTTACTAACAAACTCTCTATTTAAAACTGTTTCTAAGTGTTTAGTCTTTTCTTTTTCTATTTAATTTGCCTGATTGAAAAATGAAAACTTTTATCTAATATTTCTACATCTCTCTTGCGACTCTTGTCCTAATYTAGCCCAAAAAAGTCTCACTTTCATAAAAGCATTTGTAATGATTTTGAAAACTGAGGTAGCTCCCAATCTACCTGACATATCTGTAATATTGCCCAGGTTTACATTTTGGAAGCCTTTGAAATGAGGCAAAATTCCTCCAAATGTTTATGTGCAACAGCATAATTACATTGTATATATCTGTTTAAAATATAAATGCAAAATATATGTGTGACAAGAGCTCCTGGACCACAAAGAAAAATTCTGCTCAGGCTTAGACTTTCATCATTGAGACTTTCTACTCTAACACTCCCATTGCTGCTTTTATTTCACACTTGCTGAACCACATCTCTGTTTGCCCATAGCAAGAAAGGGTTTAGGCACCACCTATTGAATTTCAGATTGATTCACACTATCACTTTCAGCAGAATTACATTTGGAATKTTTTTGTCCATTAGTTTTAAATAGTACTTTTGTGGGAATTGTACAGCTGGGGGAGTACGTCTGTGTCCAGCTATGATTTCCACTTGGGGTAGGGAAGATTGTTCTAGATGTTGCTATTTCTGTGAATTAAATTATTTATTGAGCTGGTATCAAAAGTCTTGTGTCCATCCTTGCTCCCTTCTCCACAGAAGGAACTGGGGAAAACAAACTCTTGCAGCACAGTTAGAAAAATTACACAGCAATAGACATGGAAAATGTTATGTCTTTCAGCTGCAAGTGTAGAACTGTCAGGAAATGCTGGAGAGTGAGCAGAAAAAAGAACCTTGTCTTTTGAAGATAATGAGCAAAACCCACAGGTGATTGRGTTAGCAGAATTATGAAGGAGAGCAGAAACACCCTTGATGTTTTGTTCTGTTTTCCTGCACCCTATTTCTAACCCTCTTCAGGATTCTAGAATGCTATGGCATGTGAAGGCAGATGGGTATCATCCTCCATTTGCCTCATCCCTGGAAGTGTTCTAGGCCAGGCTGGACAGGGATGGGAGCAACCTGGTCTAGTGGAAGGTGTCCCTGACTRTGGCAGGGGCTTGGATCCAGATTATCTTTAAAGCCCCTTCCAACTCAGACCAGTCCATGATTCTATAATTGCAGAATTCACTAAATCTTCATAATTTCATCTGGCACACAACCCTTAAACACCATAACTAGAAAAAAACAGTCAGTTTCTTGGGTTGTCTCCTGTTTGAGGGGATGTTCTGAGTAACCAATCCAGCAAGCCTAGGTCACTGAGTCTTCCTGAAAGGAAACAGGGTAGGGATGCCCCAAACACAGAAGTGGCATCAGAGACATGAACTGTATTCCTAAATTTGATATGAAGAGATTCAGAGCAACTGGCACTTGG
>NW_026623248.1:958162-973478 GCF_030028575.1 Malurus melanocephalus | reverse complement strand
AAAAAAAAAAAAAAGGAACAAAACAATTGGTTGGTGGCAGTCCCATATTTCAGGGCCACCTCCCTGCTTCCAGGAATTTAGGGATTTGTTAGTAAACCACCCATCACAACTTCACAGTCTCACAGAATGTGTGCTACAACTTCTACCCACAGTTTTTGCACTTTCCTGTCAGGACCTTTTTCTCTTCACACACACACGTCAGGGAAAGGAAGCTGTGGCAGAATCTTTACTCTTCATATGCTTTTTCTCAGATCCCACCTCTTTGTAACTCCCAGATACCAAATCAAGTGAGGTTGCTGATGAGTGACTTGCAAAATCCTAATCTGGCCTCTGACAGTAAAACCCTGTGTGGATTTCAGCAAGTCCCAACACMTTTCTGCTTCTGCCTTCCCATGGCTAAAATATTTATTTGTCTGTTACACCACATTTTTAGGGGGAATACATAATTCAGCACATCACAGAAAATAATGCTTTTCCTGCAATGAGTTAAATAAATCAGGCCATCAACAGCAAAATAAGGTCTCCCCTGARGAGAAACTTCATGTCTAGAATAATTTTAGGGTTTGGAACACACCAAAGCCTACATAAATAAATCAGTGCAATGGAGACAAGAGRGAAAATGGTCAATAAAAGCACAATTCAAGAAGCTGTTGCTGAGCACAGGTTAATCACTTAAGAGCAACAGCTCCACTTGGAAAAAATAAGGTAATAATTGGGGGTATCATCTGGTCTGTAGAACCTATCTCACACTGTCATAAGTGATAGGCTTCTAGTTAAGTGAATGAAAGGACATCCATCACTACYCCTCCCAGAGCACTCTGCTCCCTTAAAACCAGCACAGGCAAACCCCCAAAATGTGCCACCTGTTCCTTAATTCCTGCAGTAACAGAATTTGAGAGATTAAACTAGTCAGGTTTAGCATGAGAATAGGGTGCATATATATGCACAAGAAACGTTAAATTTTGAAACCTGTCCCCCAGAGTGTGTTGTCTGGCCTAGGGATGAAAGCTCTGATGGTGGAGCACATCAGCCTTGCACACCAGAGAGTACCACATTTGAAGCACTGGAATGGACAAGGCAGAAGTTGATCACACAGTAAAGGGCAACATCTGAAATTCTGAAACCAGTAAAAATGTCCAAAAAAAMCCCCAGCAAACCATGGTGCAGCAAACAGAAATGTTAAGGGATGCACAGGCAATGAACTGTTAAACTCTGAGCACCCTGGTCTAATGGAAGGTGTCCCTGCAGAGAGGTTGGGAAGAAATGATCCCTATGGTGCTTTCCAACTCAGTCCATTCTATGATTCTATTATGCTATCAATACACAGGCCCATAATCTGTATTTATATGGCCAGACACTGAGATCTTCTTGTCTCTGTGCTGTCATTACAGTTCCAGGAGCAGCTGCATAATATGAAGAATATTCAGAACAAAACTGACACCAGGCTTGGAGGACTCCTTTAAGGATAATAGGGTGTTGAAAGTGCGATATTAATGTGACAGGGGCATCTCACAAAGAAAGAGAATTATTCCTTGTTTCCAGGATAGCCTAGAAACACATTTCTCCTCTAAGATRGAAAAGGCAAAGCTCCGCATCAGTAAGATGGCTACTATAAAAGGAATAAGAGAGTAAAGGACTTGATTACTTTATTCTGCAGCAATTCAAAAGCAGACATATGAAAATATTAACATGATTAAATGACAAGATATTGAGTAGTCTTGCAACATTGCAGAGTTCAGATTGTTTTACTGAAGAGGGGTTTGGGCCCTTTAGGACTACCTCTGGTAGCTTTTTCCAGCTGTGATGCCCTAATGTTCAGTCCTTTGGACAGACATGGATSGATTTTACATCCACATTTCTGTAGGAACAATTCAGCACCCTCACAGCTGACAGCAAAGATCTACCCACAGCAGAGGATGGCTCTCCATTTTCTGTAGCTCTTTGCAAGTGGTAATTAAATTGTGCAGTGCAGAATTAAAATGCATAGAATCACAGAACCTGGAGATAGGGAAGAGCTGCTAAGGTCATTTTTGTCCCTGCCCTTCCTTCTGCCAAGTGCTTTGTCCAGCACTTTGCAGGCAATTTGAAATGCTCTCTACTTACCCAGGGCTTTTAAGAGACCCATGTTTGATTTATGCACAGCAGAAAATGTTACCTTTTCTCCAGAGACGGACAATTTGCCTCATTCAAAGAGTTGTGTAATTAATTTCATTTACCAATTACATCTCTTCGTTAACAGGAGGTCACCGGGGCACTGGGGAAAGCTGGAAGTTAATGAGATTGAGGATGGGATCAGGAGGGTCTCCTGAATGCCTTGTTTTTCCCTGACAGCCCAATAAATCCTGAGTCAGCTGAGTGCTTCTGAAGGAAGAAATAGCTTTGAAGATTCATCTAAGCCATATCCCTGTTCATCCAGCTGTGGATTTGGGAGTTTGCTGCTATACAGGGATACCTGGGTTTGGCAGGGCAGAGAGGAAGGGTAATCCAAACTTCCTGAAAGGTGCTGGGTATTCCCTAGGAAGGTCAGAGCACCTCACGGTGACTGAGGTGGGTTTTCAGTCCTTGTTTCCAGGTGGGGTAAATGCTGTCTGAAAAAGGTACTTTCACATGGCATGAACATGAATTTTGCATGTCCCTAGAAACTGTCCTGTTTGTGGCAAAGTCTGCAAACACTGAGGTGACTTTGCTCTTTCATGAGCTCCTCCCATACCCCCAAGGCTTGAGTCTTAAAAATGTGTCTGAGGCCCCCATCACCCCTTCCAGGGTTTTTCAAAATTCTTCTCCCCAGGGGCTGGAGAGTGTCTTGTCCAAAAGACTAAATGTTTATCAACCTTTTTTTTCAAATCGATATAAATCTTCTGTTCAAGACACAGGCCATAAATATAAAACCAGGCTTTCCCTGGGGATAAATTGCAATAGTCTACAGCTGAATTTCTTTTGAAATAACTGGCACTGCCTGCAGTCAGAAATAGAACATTGAACTGGGAGGGATACAAATATGATCTGATGCAGACTTCCTAGGCCTGCCCAGCCCCCCTCATAGGGTTAAGCTGGAATTTACACTCACCAGTTGCTTGATGAGGGTCCTGCTTTCCAAGTTGTTGTCCCAAGCCTGATCCTTATACGGTCTAAACTGATGTTCCTGGTGACAATGAACAAGGGTCTCATCTCCTCCTCTTGCTAAGTGCCCTGCAAAAATCCCTGAACCCTGTGACTGGTGGGAATCCAGACCTGGAATGAGCTGGCTGTGCTGCAAAATCTCCCTGGCAAGACAAGTGCCACGAGTACATCTCAGTCTGACCTTTTCATGGGGACACAGCTCTCTGGAYGGAGTGAACCTCCCTTCCCAGCACTGCTGGTGACAGGGACACTAGCCAGGGTGCCTAGAGCCAGCTCTAGCACTCCTGAGCATCTCCCATCTCCAGCAGAACTTCCTGAGTGGCCCATGGGCTGTTGCTTTCAGCAGGGTGAACATTTCCTGTCATCCCTCAGATGTTTCAAAAATTGTCTTCAGGTGATTCAGTTCAAATGGCACAAACATGGAGCCATTCTGTTTCTGCTTCTTTTTCAGAATACACATTCTTAGTGTGGGAACCTACATTGTTCAAAAAAACAAAAAAAAAAAAAAAGAAAAAAACATTCTGTTTCTGCTTCTTTTTCAGAATACACATTCTTAGTGTGGGAACCTACATTGTTCAAAAAAACAAAAAAAAAAAAAAAGGAAAGTAAAAAGGAGCAACTAAATAAAAACACATTCCAAGGATGGTCCAACTATCCATTGTGGTTGTAGTGTATAGAACAGCCAAGCATAAAGACTCTGAAGATGGTGATGTAACAGACTGGTTCTTAGAAACCTGAACTTACTTTCCACTTTCTTTCCCATCCCAGCAACAACACAGGCAATAAAAAAAAAAGTAATTCAGAGTGAAGCAAAATATTTCAGTTCAACACAGCATTTTTTTCACACATTATACAGGACCTTTGTTATCTTAGCAAAATTTCTATTTTCCATTTACTTCCTCTTGATTATCTTCGTTCAGCACTACTTCGAATTGTTAAAGAATAAAAACTTTACTATCATAAAGCCTTAATGTGGTAATGGCTGACTAACTAAAATAATTCATGTAGATTTCTAAAGGAAGTTTTCAGTGGAAACACAGAAAACTACTAAACAAGAAGTGCTTATGAAAGTGCTTTCCTTTCCGTTCAACTCTCAGAAAGCACACAGGACCCTTCTAGGGCAGAAATGAATCCATTTCCTATGGGAGCACCTCAAACCCTGCCAGAACCACCCACATTCTTTTGAATTGCAGTTGACCCTCAAATAATTTTTACTTCTGCCATTCTTCTGATCTTGATACGAAGCCCAGATTCATTCCCGGGCCTTAGGGCTGCTTTGGCTCTAGATAAACTAAAAGTGAAGAACTCYAAATGTCTTGGGAGCAATGGCAAATGGAATATCTTGCATGACATATAATTCACACTTTAGTGGGTCTGATCCAAGTCTGAGTACTCCCCAGATTTGTTCATAAATACTGCAAAACCCGTGCAGTTTAAGTGTCCTTCATGCCTGGCTTATAGCTTTTAAAAGGCTTTTAACTCTACTCAGCCTGAAAATAAAATGATGTCTTATGGGTGATTGTAAGAATTCTTGCCTGTTGTAACTATGAAAACTGTTCTATCTGTGGCACATAGCAGTGCAGGAGGTGTGAGGGTGATTGAGATGCTCTCCTGGGAAGTTTGACATAAGGGTTAAATGCTTGGTCTTTATTTTGGTATCTAAGAATGTCACTGTCACTCTCTGCTTCTGATGTAAGAAAGGTGAAGGACAATTTGGGAAACCTCCAGTTCCATATTGTTCTTGGATTTTCTAACAATTTCAATTAAATTCCTCTTTCAAATTTGAAGGGGGATTATTTGGCATGCAGCAATGTTTATTTTAGTGCCCAAAGACTCAGCTTAAGGGATGACTTGGAAATTTTAGAAGGTTTTGGTGTGTCCAGTTTTTTTTTTTTTTTTTGGTTTTTTTTCTTTCAAATGAATACTTTCACATTTATTCCATGGCTCAGAGAATGTCATTCAAATTTTAAACTCAGGTATACCAGGGCAGGTACCTCAGTCCCTCWCGAGAAGTGTCTCATGCAGAGACAGGGGCTGAGTACAAGCACAGCTCTGGGAGAGCAGGGTGGTGACAGTGGCACCACCCAAATTGTTGCTGCCAGGACAGTGACTCAGATGAATGACTGAGTCACAGYGTCTCCCTCCCCTTCTTCTGGCCAGGGAAGGTACTGATGTTCTGCTGGTGCCTTGGAGATGTAAGTTATGATATTCCCACCATGCTGCAGAAGACAAAGGAACAAAAGTTTTCTCCTCATCGCTGTCCATGTGGACTTGCTCCAGGCAGTGTGATCAGGAGGAATAAAGGGGAAGCCTGACTAACAGCCAAGTGAGCTCTGGAATCAGAGACTAGTCAGTGCAGATTCCCTTTGGAGATGAGGGAGGAGGCCAGGTTCCTCCAGAGCATGATTCAAGGCAGGAGGCTGCAGTGGAAGACATGAGTTTGTGTGGGAGTGGGGATGCCTTGCYCTGGATGGAGATTCCATTCAGATGGACAGTCACGCCACATTCTGGCTGGTGCTGGTTGAATCTTGTGAGTGTCGATTGAAATCTCAGGATTAGGAGAGGCAAGCAGCAACTTCTACATTTTCAGACAAGATCTAATTGCTCAGAAGAACATMATGATTAGAGTCAGCAAATCAATACACAGCAGTGTAGCTTAAATAGATAAGATAAGGYCCTGCATGCTGAAAGATCTGCTCTCTGTCACTACATTGGGAAATTCCCCCACTTAATGAGGCTTGGAAAATAGTGCCATGTGTTTAATCAGTGTTGAAAATGCCTTGGAAGGCATATAGCCCTTCCTTCTGGTCCTTCTTGAGCTTACACTTCTCTTCCCACTCCCATGACTTTGTATTTAGGTCTTCAGTCATCTCTTTCTTGAATGAAGATTTGTGTCTGTGCTCTTGATTGCTCTTTCTGCAAAACTAAACCACCATGGTTTTTAATTAGAATGTAAAGGTTGCTTTGGTTTGTTTTGCTTTGGTTTTGTGTGGTTTGTTTTTTTTCTTTCAAAAATAACCACTTATTTTTTCTTTCAATTGCTTTTCTTGAGTTCCAGAAAATCTCTGATGCTCATGTCGTACCATTTTTTCCTGGTTTTATACACCTGGGATTCTGGCTTCATTTTGAGTCTTCCTTCACTTTCTGGAATACTTTTTTGAATTGTAGCACTGTGGTGTGAGATCCTGCCAGTTCACCAGCCTGGMAGTATCATGTATTATTCTGGGAATCAACACAGTGAATAATTCAAATCGTCATTGTTCAGCACTACCTAGAAATAGCAAAACTCCATTTATAGATGTCCTAAAATCAATGGGAGATGGATTTATTTCGTTGCCTGACAGATWATTAATCTTACCCAATTTGTTTTCCAAGATACTAATTTTTAGTTCCTTGGCCAATAGCAGGCTAAATTCCTTTCAGCAACTGAGTACAAAACCATCATGGTTTCCCCATCCCAAAATTTTCCTGACACACACAATAATAGCAGCTCTTGAAATGAAATCTTCTGACAGTGGCTAATTACAGCCTTGCTCCATGAATAAATTACAGAACCTGAGTTTCCCTTGGCTTGCACAATTCTCACTCCTTCCTGACTGCAGTGCCTACAAATGGCCTGGTCTTCCTCAGGAAACAGAAAAATAAGATTCATAATTATAAATAATTATAATTATGTGTATATACACATTTATATGAATTCTAAGCTTATATGCTTATTGCAAGTCTCTCCTAATTGTCTTTGAGGAATTTTGTAGAGGSTTGCAGACAAGGTGAGTATTTGGGAAAAAAATACAAGACCCAAGGATGAGAATGAACCAGATCTGATTTACTACTCCTAGCAAAAGTGAAGAAAAATAAATGAGAGAAAAAGACACCTAACATGCTTTCTGCAGACGTCATATTCCTTCAGACCCACGGTCAATCTTCACATTTATTTACAACCACAAAGGAGTGATGTTTCACAGTCTTTCATTAGGAAGAAGTTATATTTGCCAGGCTTTCTAATAAATTATAGAACTGATTGATGTGATTTATTTACTCACCAGCTGCTAAACACTCTCAAAAGTTACTTTCTTGTGTGTTATCTGAGCCCTCACTTTGATGAGAAAAAAGGTTGGCCTCAAGTCAGGTTTCTCTAACATGAGCCAGGATTTTACAATTCAGCTTGATCATCTAGTGAAAAAYGTGACTCATCCCCTAAGTCAGAAAAAGAAATAACACATGTGATCTGATTTRGACAGTCCTGATCCATTTATCCCACTGAAATTTGTCCAGTTTCTGTCTCAAAGTACCTGGGGTTGTTTGCATGTGTATCAAAAAAAGTTTTGAAAGGTGACAAAATAAAAAGTGGGAAGAGTTGAAACCCCTGTAGTGATGAGGTGTAACTGTAGCATTATATAACACAACATTTTTTACTGCTTATTTTTTCAGTTCAGTACTTTAGTGCTTCAGATCTTCCCCCCAGATGCAGAAAACCAAATTGGGATTTTATTGTTTGTCCTGCAGCATTCAACTCAAATTCCCAGCAGACTATCTTGATCATTCAGCTTTTCAAGGACAAGGAAAACTCTTGACAAAGCTGTGCCAGTTTATAGAAAAGTGCTGAACTTTGCTCCATCTTGTTTCCTCTGGAACCATGAACTAGAGCAGATCAGCTCCTGCAGCAGAGCCTGGGGCAGTCTCTCAGTTAYCAATCAGTTTAGAGATGCCAATGATGGCACTCTCACAGAGAGGGAGTTTGAAGCCTCTCAGGCAAGGGTTGCTGAGTGCCCGGAGACACCAGGCACCCCTGGAACTGCATATTCAGGCTCTATCCTTTCACATGGCTGAGTAGCTTCTGGAATCATCAGGAATCCTGGGTGCACTGGGAAGGGCAGTGCCAGCAGCTCAGGGAGTGCTCCTGCCCCTCTGCCCAGCCCTGTGAGGCACATCTGGAGAGCTGTGTCCAGTCCTGGGCTCCTCAGGACAGGAGGGACAGGGAGCTCCTGGAGCGGGGCCAGTGAGGGCTGCGGAGATGATTCAGGGCCTGGAGCATCTGTGCCAGGGAAAGGCTGAGGGAGCTGGGGCTGTTCAGCCTCGAGAGGAGCCCCAGCTGAGAGGGGCCCTGAGCCCTGTGTGTCCCTGTGTGCAGGGAGGGCTCCCAGCAGGGCCCAGGCTCTGCTCCGGGGGGCCCAGCAATGGCCCCAGAGGGACGGGCAGGAACTGATGCCCAGGGGGTTCCACCKGGACAGGAGGAGGAACTTCTGCCCTGGGCAGTGACCGAGCACGGAACAGAGACCAGAGAGGGTGTGGAGTCTCCTCACTGGGGATATTCCAGAGCCCTCTGGACACAATCCTGTGCTGTGAGCTCTGGAATGGCTCTGCTGGAGCAGGGGATTGGATCAGATGAACCCTGTGGTCCCTTCCATTTTGGGAATATCCAACAAGCAGAAGGAGGCACTCACACTATCCCACTTCATTCTGCCACTTGCTGTTCTTAGGAATGATTCTTTTTTTATTAAATAAATCAGCAATTACATCCTTCCAGGAAAGTGACCGCATTTCTCCTGTACCACCCTATGATGGGCCATATGGAATGATTTGGATAGATGACAGATAGGGGTGAATTCTGAAGTAATTTGAACCTGAAGATGGCAAGCATTAAAAGCAGAACTGAACATTTTATAACAAAATAATCTTTTGGCCTCTTAGAAAACAGAAAGTGTCACCTCGTGCACTCTTGTGTGACTTAGCAAAGGTGGATGAAGAAAGCCCAACTCTCCTTCAGTGCCAAAAGTTTAGGTAAAGATTGGAGTTTAAAAATTATTCCAGTTGATAAGTGACTGAACTGAAAGCTCAGCTGCTAAGTTGATGGTTTCCAGAGCTAAACTTGGGGACTTTAGAGCTAATTGAAGATTTGTTTAACAAACATTGCTTGCAAGTTCTGTGTTAGGTCTCCAAGCCAGAGCAGCTGCACTTTGGTGACTGGTTTGAAAAGAGGAGGGGAAGAGGAGAAATGAAGCAGTTAGGACAGGTACTGCAGCTGCTCCTTATGAACCCTCACCAAATAGCAAATGGGAAATCAACAAATGAGCACATTCCAGCAGGAATTCAAAGTGGAAGTGAAAATAACAAGGCTAGACTGACAGGTTCTGGCAAGCTGGGAGGGCACTGCTGGAAAAGCACTGGCAGCGACAGAGCTCAAAGCTCAGGGACTTACCTCTTTCCTGCTTCCCTCCCCGCTTCCATTTCCTCTCCTCAGGAGCAGTTATTTTATTTCATCCATGAGAAATTGTTTGCTGGGATACACTCACCTCCAGAGGCAGAAAGGAGCAGGAACAGGCAGTATTAAGTAGTAGGAGAGAAGCTGAGAATTTAAGTAATCTGGTAAAAAAACCAGGGTGCCCAGTGAGGAAAACGAGCACGCAAGTGAAAAGAGCTAAATACAGCTGAGCAGTAATTGCAGGCCAGATTCATCCTGGAAGAGCTGGCAAGATGTGCAGGGAGGAGTCCCAGTGTCATGGGGCTGTGTTTTACTGAGTGGATTATTGGGAAAGAGTGACTTCTACTGGGGCTCKTGTCAATGGTGGCAATGGTTTGGAAGGAGATGATCTTTAGGGTCCCTTCCACCCCAGGCCATTCTGGGATTTTATGGTTGTATGAATGTAACTCTTAGCAGATCTGTAAAGCTGATCTTTAACCTACATGGCCACAAAGAATACAGTGGTCAGTCATGTTGTGCTGGAGGATCTGGGAGCTGTCTCCAAGGAAGAAGCAATCCCAAGCCAAAGGAACATCTTTCAGTGCATTTGGGAGAGGACCCAGTGTTATTTCAGTAAATTCCCATCCTACAGGCAGAGCATGTGAAGGTGCAGCAGTGGCACTTCATCTCACCTCACCCTTCTCTGGAGACACAAGTTGCTCTTTTCAGCTGGCTGAGGTCTTGCTAAAAGTCCTGGAATACCTGAAAACTCTGCCCTGGAGTTCTGCTAGCCACAGCTCAGCCTGCAGGGTTGAAAGACATGCTTCATTGGCTTGATGAAACGGGAAATACACTTTRGGGTTGCAATAAAATGGAACTGTTTCCTGTTCCTGCCTGTAAACATTCCATAGGAAATTGAGGYAGTTTTCACTGGAGACAAGGAAACTACCACCAAGCAGGAAAAGCTGCTTTAACTGTGAAAAATGGCAAACTTCTCCTTATGGCAAATGCACTGAAATGTACACTTTTATCCAGGGGCTGGAATTACACCCTTTTCTCAGAGAACAGCTGCATGTCCTGGTGGGAATGGTTAAGTTTTGGCCTGGATCCAATTTGATAATACTTACAGAAAGATGCAAAGGATTTTTTTTCCCCTTTCCTTTTTTTCATTTTTTTTTTGGTCATTTTACTTTCTTTGAATATAAATTCTTCCAAAACAAAATTTGGTCACTGGCATATCAGCCTTGCAAAGGTGCTGAGTATTCTGGCTATGGTCCAAAAGTGCACTTAAGCCCGTGCTTAACTCTGAGGACATAATTAGTCTTGCCAATTTCAGTGRGGCTGTTGACATGCTTAAAGTTAAGCATGTGACTAAGTCCACTGCTGCAAGAATGCTTAGCTCTTTGTAGGGTTAAGCCCAGCTCTGTGTTACACAAAAGATCTTTTGTTCAGCCTTGAATGACGAGGACAGGCAATGGAAGGAATAAACACCGTTCTATAAAATAAACATAGTGCTGATCACAGAGATAGCGCACATGTTATTAACACCGAGGCTGTCATCACATTTTATTAGCAGCATTTTAGCAGCACAAATGAGATGATTCACTTCTCTGAACCATGTCTCCATTATCTCTTTGTACCTGAAATGCCTGGCTGGTTCTGTTCCATGGTAACTCTGCAGCTGTTGGTATTGTCAGAGCAATGGTGTTTGCASGGACTCTGCACATCTTCGAGCTCTGTACTCTGTAGAGACCAAGACAGTCCTGCGAGCAGCAGCTGAGGGAGCTGGGGGGGCTCAGCCTGGAGAAAAGGAGG
The DNA here is from genome assembly GCF_030028575.1 of Malurus melanocephalus. NCBI lineage: Eukaryota > Metazoa > Chordata > Aves > Passeriformes > Maluridae > Malurus > Malurus melanocephalus. Next base: position 962,362 of record NW_026623248.1, on the reverse strand, counting down.
CTCAGGGGGGACCTTCTGGCTCTGCACAACTCCCTGACAGGAGGGGACAGCCAGGGGGTATCAGGCTCTGCTCCCRGGGAACAAGGGACAGGATGAGAGGAAACATYCTCAAGCTGTGCCAGGSCAGGTTCAGGTTGGACATCAGGAAGAATTTCTCCATGGAAAGGGAGTTTAAGCATTGGAAAARGCTGCCTAGGGAGGTCCCCATCCCTGGAGGTGTCCAGGAAATGACTCACTGCTCTGGTCTAGTTGATGAAGCAGTGCTCAAAGGATGGGCTTGATAGTCTTGGAGGTCTTGTCCAGCCTAAATGATTCTGTGATTCTGTGAAGTCGGCTCTGAGCAAACTGCTGTGTCTGGCTGGCGCAGACACCACACAGAGGCACCAATTTGCCTTGAAGCATGAAATGACCCTGGCAGWGTGACAGCTTTGGACTTCACTCATCCTTTCCTCAGAGTTCCCCACTTATGGGGCTGTGCAGCTGCACATGGTCTGGATCAGATCACCCCATGTCTAGATCATGGAGTTACAGAATTGTTTGTGTTGCAAGGGACCTTWAAGTCCATCTCATTCCCAACTCCTGCCATGGACAGTGACACATTCCACTATCCCAGATGCTCAGAGCCCCATTTAACCTGGCTTTGGACACTGCCAGGGATGGGGCAGCCACAGCTTCTCTGGGCAAGTGTTATAATCATCCCCTGAAGGTGAGGGTTTGAAAGAACAGTTTGGTTGCAATGGGAAGCAAGATTGTAGCACAGTAATATAAAAAAACATAAAAATAACACTTAAGGGCCTCAGCAAGTGGCAGATTGTTTTGAGCCATTRCCTATTAACATTCCCGTCTCTCCCAKAAACCTGTGCCARGGCTCAGCACYCTCACAGGGAAGAATTATTTTCTAATATCAAATTGAAATCTGCTTTCTGTCAGTCTGAAGCCATTGGAAGCCAGTGCATGCTCAGGCAAAGAGTGTAAAAAATGGACAAGGACACACTACTGTTATTTCAGATCCATCATCCTGGCAAGCTCTGGCACAGGTTCTCCCAAAGCTGGAAGCATGGACAGCTCAAAATAATGAAGTTCATAGGATTTCCCTGTGGAACCGTTCTCTGCAGGGAGGCCAGTGCAGTAAGGGACTGGTGGTGTGGCATTTTTCACAGCAGGCCTCCATGGTGCAGCAAAGGGAATGTTAGTGTTTGCAGGCATTTTTCTCCCTAACATTCCCATTTTTGGTAACACAGTCCCAGCTGAAATGTAGCAGTGGTCAAGTATCACAGGAAAAGGGAGTGGATGGAACAACTTTTGCCTGTTGTTGAGCTGTAATTGTTGAGGTCTGTAGAACTCAGTCACTGAACCACTCATGTTCATAATTAAAAAGAARCATTCTTAAAACATAATTAAGAAAAAAAGCCTGAAACTTAAATAAATAATTTTCCCGTATTTACTCTTTATGCATTTTGCCATTTTAGACACTCTAAGCTGTAGCACATTCTCCTTTTTGGGCATAGTTTTCAGTTTACAGTGCATGGCTGCTTTTTATTTCTTTGGGTCTCTTAAATTTTGCTTTCTTTTTGATCCTAACTACTTTTTTTTATAGTATTCCTATACTTTTCCTTGTTACATTTGACAACTCCACAATTGCAATTTTGAGAATTACTGATTCCTAACATAGGGAAATGATGGAAAAGCAGCAGATTTCAGAAAACAAAGCTAAAAGTGGGCTAAACATCTGTCACTTCTTAGAGAAGGGCTTTCAAACAGAACAGTTTTGGTTTTGAGAGGTGCAGAATCATCTATGTTCAAAAGGACTCCAACACGTCTTTGAGAATATATTTTTATTTCCAGAGGGTCTGATGCAATCCTTACCCTGTCTGTAGGCAAAGTCTGCAGCTAATTCCTGCTCATGATTCACCAGAGTTCAGCAGCCTGGAGGGCGCTGAGAAAGGCACAGAGCATCTGTTCTGGCAGGTTAAAAGATTAATTTCTGAATACTAAAAATAACTTCTTCATAATTCCACCCCATCTCGCTTCCAAGGACCTGACGTTCGGCAAATTTTAATGAAGTGAACCTTGCAACACCTCTGTGAGGTCGATGTAAATATTATCCCCATTGACAGGCAAATGAAATTATAGCCCAGATGAAGACAAAGGCCTGGATTCAGAAAGCATCCTATACAGACATGTATCCTCTCTTACAGGTGCTGCTGGCAGCATTGGGAGACATTTTTTTTCTAAAATAATTAAATATGATCCGGAAGTCATTGCCTAGACACAAAACTCATTTTTGGCTTAAGGAAATGAAGAGACATTACTCATGGACAGCTCTGGAACAGTTTTTCTTCACTCTCAACCAGGCAGAGTCCTCTGAAAGAAACTGAAAGCAAGAACAGTTGAGAAAGAATGTTGTTTTTTGGAGTGTTCAAAATGTTTTTCCTTTTAGACTGAAATAAAAGCGCACCGAAAATTCAGAATTTCTATGTGACTGGAATTTCAGGTAATTTTCCTTCTGGAAACCGCTGGTGATTTATATTCTTAACACCTGATTTTGTTTTGTAATTGTAGAGGTAAGTTTGCAATAAAAATCGAAACATTTCCTTCCAGGAAGTGAAAAGGCTTGGGTTTAACCTGGACAAAATAAAGCAAAGTAAACCCCTTGAAATTAATGTCGTTGATTGGGTTTTTTCTTTGCTTATGGGAACAAAAAATTATCCATTGACCTGAAAAGTTTTTGWCTCCAAATTTCTCTTTCTGCATCCTTCAGGCTCTTCTTCAGGGAAGAAAATATGTGAAACATSTTTTTGTTATTCTTTGGCAGACTCAGATGGTTTTAAAAATCCCTTTTTTTTTTGTTTTTTTGTTTGTTTGATAAGCTTTATTAAGCTTGTTACATGTCATTATCCAGTTGTTTAGAATATAATCAGTGAGGTGAAAAAACTTAAGGGGACGGAAAGACAAGAGAGGGTGAACTGAGAACAAGACTGATTTCCCCTACATTTAGCTGTCCTCACTTAGTTTAATCTCTCATATGGGAGAGAYGAATCACTCCCTCGAGGTGCTTGAGAGAGAGCCCCATGTGARCAGCTTGAGCCAGACATCCAATTTTCAGAGAGCTGATACTCACTAGGGCTAATCCTGCCCCAGTTCCTCCCTCTCCTCTCCCAGCTGGAGTAGACAGCTCTGAAGGTCAGTCAGCCCCGCAGAGCTTCAGTTCCCAGCCCAGCCAGATTGCGAGTGATTTGTTTCTTTAATGATAACAAAGAAATCAACTACAGTTTACATGAATTATTACATGAATCCTAGCTTCAGGTCTTGAATAAGGGTGCTTTGGTTGTAAATTGAACTTGGATGCAAAAACAGCAGAAGTCCAGAATGGAAACCCACCAAGCTCAGCTTGCTGGCCCATGGAAATGTAAATAGCACATTCCATGGAAAACAGGTGAGAATTAAATAAATATCAAGTGACACTTCCTCMCTATACTCTTCAGTCTCTAATAATCAGCTTGAGGATTACCTGAGATAAAGGAGATACTTTGGAGTTGTTCATGTTTTGACTGCCTGTTCATGTTCTGTCTGCCATTTGACTAACCTAAATGGTTTTGATTCTGTGAAATTAAAGCCTGGCAGGAATACAGCATTCCTTGCTACATGTACCTCCAATTCCAGGAGAGGGACAACAGATGGCATGGCTGGAGTTCATGAGACCTGTCCTGGCTAATTGATATGTCACTAACTTGCCATCTGTGATCTGTGTACTTTATGCAACATGGATTTCAACACAGGATAATTAAATTACTCCCTTTACTTGCCCATGGGCTRAAGTAACTGTGAGGAGCTGAGTGGACAAAAGATACCTTGAGTTTGTAATTAAAAGTACATTGTGTGGAATAGGAGGAATTTGTAGTACAAGCACTCTCAGAAGAATGAGTTAAAATTGGTGCYTCAAGAGAGCAAAATCAGGGCCTGATTTTTGTGTGAGTGCTTGAACGCGTGTGTACCTATGGATGCACAAGAAAGGTCAAACAAACATTGACGTGAAAACACATAAATGGTTTTCCTTTGTGGAAATGAGGGCCTTCTGATGTCTCTGCTTGAAAGAAAAGCATGATTCCTAGTTTGGATTACTGATTGGATGCAATAGAGGGGAAAGAATCCGTACCATGGATTTGCACCATGGATGCTCATTTTCAGTAGATGGGAAAA
>NW_026623248.1:938747-957312 GCF_030028575.1 Malurus melanocephalus | reverse complement strand
AGAAGGCTAATTTTCTACTGATTTCATGTGATATCTTGACCAGTTATAAAATGAGGGGGGAAGAAAAAAAACCCAAACAGTGGTGGTGATAGTATCTTGTACAAAGGTTCTTTTATTCAGGATAAAAGATCCTGACCTGTTTAAATTATTGGCAGGAGCCGAAGTTGGCTACCTCACCCAACTCTGTGCRGGCAAGTCCCTTTTTTAGGGGCTGCACTTTAGGACATTCTCAAATTGAGCTTGCATCGCCATCTAAATATTTTGAAGTCAACCATATGCAGAAGCACGTTCTTCAGTTACAATCTCAGGCATGTACTTTGGGRGAAAAAGCAGTAAAAAAATCACTTTGTCATTGATGTCAGCAATTTTGACCCTGGTTACTCAGAATCTGGGAATGATTGGTGTAAGCTGCCATTTAATGTAACATGTTTTCARAGTAGAAGCACATTTTATTATTTCCAAATCTATCACATGAGGCCGGATTAATCTCTGGTACACATTAGGGATGACTCTGACCTATTGCATTTTTTTTCCCTTGAAAACCGAAATGTAGCATCCAATTTTTATTTAGCTCTGGAAAAAACAAGCAAATCAGTATTTTTTCATTTTACTGAATTGATTTATAAGTGACATAAGCAACGTATAGACAAACTGGGACCATAAACTATTAAAAACAAGTAAATTATCAGACATAACAAACAATAGACCTTCTGTTCATTTGTCTACTGGCTACATGGAAAATAATCTTGGTGTAACTCTGCTCTGACTCCTGGGCTATATTTTTACTTAGGCAAATCCTTTTTTAAATCAATAAATATGAAGGCTAAATGGAGAGGAAGGTTTTGAGCAATGCAAACAAAAATAAGATTTAAGAAATCTTATAAACATGTATGGCTGCAGTCCTGCTTAGAAGAATACACTGGGCTTCTTTGTACCAAGCACAAATCCAGTAAAGTATATGCTYTAATAACATTGTCCTGCCTGGACACGTGTTTTGCATGAAATCAGCAGCATTTGCAGTAAATTTAGTTCATAGAGCAGATCCAGCTAAAAGAAAGAAGAAAACTTGAAAGAGTTATCTGTAATTTTCACAAAGTTTCAAGAGTGTAATTTAAATTTATATTGTCCCCATGCCTTGTAAATTGGCCCTTGCTTGAGTATGTCAATACTCAATAGTTTGMTGGGATAAATTGTAAATGGCTTTCATATTTGAGGTATTAAACAACACTTAGCTTATTTGGGAGGTTAATTTTCCAGGGAAATAGTTTGATAAAAAATGTGTTATTTTACATTTAGAGAATACAAACCAGATTCCTGATGTATTGAAGGTGTTGGGACCAGGTCCCTCTATGAGCTACAGTGGGATAGATGTGGGAGATTCCATGTGGGTAGGGAACAACCTCAAAAATCTATAAATCTGGTGCCTGATATAATCCAAGCAGTTTCTTTTCTCTAGCAAATGAATGTAATATTTATTTAATGTGAGATTGGACAGACTGAAATCATATCCATCCTCATGTTCCTCATATTGTCCCATCCACATCAGCCTGGCCGTTGTGGAGACTATATGGACAGAGGGATTGCACTCACCATAGGGCACCAAAACAAGGCAGGATGTTGATTCCCAGTCATGGCAGAAAGCTCCAAAGGAGAAATATGTCAAACAGAAAAAGCAGGCATTGGTCATMTTTAAATAAAATGTTTAGACACAGCTCACCAGAGCATCTTTSTGGGACTAATCACTGGGATTGGTAATGCCAGAGTTTTTCGAGATGAAATTTATGGGTAACTATCTATTAAAACTTCTGACCCATAATGCATTCTTTCAGAATTTATCACAATAGCTTTAATTAAGATACATTTTGTCGGCAATAGTGAAGCTCTCACAATTATTTTCCAGATATTTGATCAGAACAACAATAGTCAGGTGTGAGTTAATTAGGCTTTATTCCCTTAAAAAACCTTTCTTGTCTGGTGAGTCCCATTGCTATTATGTCATTTAATATTCATTTTCATGACACTAATCATGTGGTATTGATTCAGATATTGCACATTACCATTGSGACTCCATTTTAATTCAGTGTTAGTGTAGCATTAAGTTGTAAAACAAAAGTATGAGCATTTTAAGTTAAAAATCTGACTAAAACATTTCYACTTGWTGGAATTCTKCTGCCCCCATTGAGTCAARAAGTCAATCTAGATCTTTCTTAAGRGGACAGATTTGTAAACAAATGCCACAATGCCTTTTATTTTAGCAGCCAAAAGGATTTCTGAGGTATTTTGAGGACCTCAAGTATGACAAAGCTMTTTGTAAAAGTAAAGAGCAAATATTGATGAAAACTTTAATAATTAAATAATTAAAGATTTCATAGATACCTGACTGGTTGATACAGATTGCTCTTTTGAACTTAGGTTGACTATGGGAAACCTTTCTTAAACCTGGGGAAAGGTATCCTGAAATAGAAGTCTATGGCGGGGATAGATAAAGCTTTGCTATGTGCAGGTTGTCATATAGAAAAAAAGGCATGTATAGAAAACTGTAGGCRTGCTTTAGCCATTTGCTTAGAGTGCTCTGACCCTGCTAATGTTGTGAAATCCTGGTTTTCAAGGCCATGTGGTGACCTGTTGGTGTGGCAGTGTGCCATGAACTTCATTAACTATCCTAGAATCCCAAAATCCCAGGATGGCTCAGGCTGGAAGGGACAACAAGGGTTCATCTGGTCCAATCCCCCACTCCAGCAGGGCCATCCCAGAGCTCACAGCACAGGATTGTGTCCACAGGGCTCTGGAATATCCCCAGTGAGGAGACTCCACACCCTCTCTGGTCTCTGTTCCGTGCTCAGTCACTGCCCAGGGCAGAAGTTCCTCCTCCTGTCCAGGTGGAACCCCCTGGGCATCAGTTCCTGCCCGTCCCTCTGGGGCCATTGCTGGGCCCCCCGGAGCAGAGCCTGGGCCCTGCTGGGAGCCCTCCCTGCACACAGGGACACACAGGGCTCAGGGCCCCTCTATTTCTGATCTTTCTGCAGTCCTTTCTTGGAGCGTTGTCATTTGACAAGAAACTTACTCCAGGCACTGGAACATCTCCAACAAAATATTCTTCAGTGGTTACACTCCAAACATAAGAATTGAAAATAAACCTTGTAATCCTCACCCAAACATAGCACTGAGCAAGGGCCTTACCAGACAGTGATTTTTCTAGATGTCTAGAGTTTCTTTTACCACAATTTCATGTGCACCAAGATTTTTATTCTATTGAGAATATAAAGCTCAGCAGACTGATGGACTAAATACTTTCTTTACCATGTCAGTCCATCACCAATATGTAGGACTGTCTTCCTTGAGCTCTACAATTTGATGAGTAGTTTAGCAGCAAGGATCTTGTACAGCATTTGTTACTAATGGATTTCAAACCAAACCACGTCTGTTTTTGTATTATGTTCTCTAATCATCTCAATTATAGTGTGGTTTAGGCTGTGGAAGCAGTTCCACATGGCAGCTGAGAACAGAGCAGTGCTGACTGTCCTGCTTGGCAACATCTGGGAGCTCAGAGYGACATTGCCTAAAGAGGAAACTGTTCAAACCTATTTATTGTCCGGCTTGTGGCACCGTAACCTCATTTCCACAGTCATGAAAATCTTTCTTCAGATACTTTCAGAATCTGCTTGAAGTCCCTCTTATTTATTCTGGAAGAAGTAAGTCTTGGATCCTGCTGGAGAGAGACAGACMTTTGCCCCATGTTGTTACAAATGAGCATCACTCAACGATTCTACTRTTATGTTCTGCTCACTGAAGCACAAGTTTGGAGCTGGCCTAAACCCACCCTTTTGGCAAAACATTTCAGAAAAATTTTATGAGAAGAAAGTGTTTGGGTTGCTCAAGTGGAGTAAGGATCTTTATCCCATTTWTCAGAACACCGGTGTGCCTGTTTTGGATGTGAAGGATCTTTAAGATGTGAAGGACTCGTTACCCTTCTCCTCCACATCTAGGTCCATCACCACATTAAGGCTATTGGGTTTAGAGTGATGGGGAAAGGCTCCTCGTGCTGACTGCTGTTCGTAAATGGATCACTGCCTAAAAACAGGCCAGTCAGGACATGAGAAAGAGCATCTGGAGCTTGGTGCTCTCATTGTAGTGGCTGGGATACTCACCTGGAAAAGGSAATGCTCTGGTTCTTGTCCCTCTGCCAGTAATCACTTCAGCTTATTGTAAAAATTAGTTGTGTCAAAAGGGAGACCGAAAAKCAGTCCAGCTCTGGCACAGAATTTGGAGGCTAGGGCATTCTGGGAACTGGGAATCTGACACTTCTCCATGGGAGAAGGCAGTGAATCTAAATCTCCAGTACTTTGTGTAAGCAGCTTAAGCATTGGGTTAGGTAGAAAGAGTGGCACTTCTTTGTTATTTTTCAGTATTACCTAATGAAGATTTTCATTTCCAGTATTTTTCTTTTATTAGAATTGTCAGCAATAAAAATAAAAACATTTCCATTGACTCATAATGACTTTTTTTTTTCACAGAGTCACAGAATATGCTGAGTAGGAAGGGATTTGCTTCTTTAAGAAAAAAAAAAGATAAATCATTTAGCTATTCAAGGCAGCTTGGACTAAGAACTGAAAAGTTCTTTATTTGCACAAGGTATTAACTGTGGGTAAGTGCTTAATGGGATTCATAAAGATTTGAATATCATGTAGAGACAAAGGAAATTCTAAGTGYTTTGGAGGATTGGATCAGAATCTGAACGATCTTAAAAGATTGGCAAACCAGTCCAAAATAAATAAAAAGTTTCTCAGTAAAACTGAGCACAAAGTGATACAAATAAGAAGGAGCCAATGCATCCAAAGCAGGAAACAATTTCCTGGCAGAAGTGCTACTAAAACAATGGGGATAACTCTGAGTGATAGAACGTCAATGACATGAAGCTGTGACAACAAGAAGGAAAGACAAATCTCACTGAATGGTGTATTCAGAGTTCTTTCAGAGGTAAGACACATCCAGCATCCCTGTGATGCCAAGGCCTCAGCAGGTGCAATGTGTATCATCTCTAGGGCCACAGTTCCAGATGGGTGTGACCTTCCTGGGAAAACAAGGCAACAGTAAAGTGATCAGAGATGGAAAAGCCTGAAAGGCTTTTAATCTGCATGTTTTCAATCCAGAAGACTGAAGGCATCCCTGAAAGTGTTCCAGGCCAGGTTGGATGGGGCTCTGAGCAACCTGGGATAGTGGGCTGGAATGAGATGATCTGTAAGGTCCTCTCCAACCCAATCCATTCCCTGATTCTGTAAGGCACAGGAGCAAAGTGAGTCACTTCATATGAGCCCAATTAGTCTGTGTTTTCATTAACAGAAGGGCTAAGATTGAGTCCTCCTTCCTCTTGAGCAGAAAATTAGGTTATCTATACATTAAAGAAAGGGGTCAGTGATCTTTACTTTCTTCTCAATAAAGTGTGGCTATAGAAGGGATTGTTGAAGGGCTCACACTCCTTTGTTTTTTTAATGTTATTTCTCAAGCCACCCAGAGTAATGTTTGTAAGAAATAAAAAAATCCTGGAGGGCTGTGTTTGCTCATCCCCACACATACAAATCCTTCCTGGGCCTTTTAACCCTGTGTAAGAGGTGCATGAGGAGGTGGAACTTCACTGCAAGCCACCCACAACTGCAATTCCATCCACCAGACTGACGAGACAGGCAAACACCAAGCRCCTCTTGCTGCTTGCAGCAGGAGCAGATCTGCAAAATTGCTGTGGGGGTAGTGCTGCCATGGCCTAGAATGACATCCATGCAGTCACTTCAAGGCTTCTGTGGAGATCAGAAGTGACTTCTCTAGCTGATAGGAGGAAAAGGGCATCTGACCACTGCAAATAGACAGTCAGCTYTGGTGGACTAAGAATGAAGCAAACCATTGAGGTCCCCACCAGTCTAAGAGATCTTTTTTCCTATTTTTTTTTTATTGCTAACACACTGCTGCTTCTGTTTCCTATTACTTTGTGTTCCCTTTATAACACTTGAACAGTTCAAAGGGCCCATAAAACSAGTGTCAATAACATTTATGCATTCTTAATCATGCCTTTATGTGTCCAGACTGCCTAAAAGGGCCAGGGGATAAATGAGAAGGCCCAAGGTGTGAAATTAAACCCTGAACTGGGGAAAAGAAAATACATCTGCCTGGTTTATGGCCTCCATGAATGGAAAGGAATTGGCCAGGATATGAATCTTCTATATTTGGTACCAGGAATATAYTGGGGTGGGCATGGGGAAAGGGCACTGAATTATCCCTCAATTTTAGCTGCTCTCCTCTTCTCCACGTAAGAATTGCCAGGATAACATTACAGCTGGGAGGTCTGGGTAAAAGTGACCCAAGAGACTCATCCCTGAATTTCTTTACTGGGCAACAGGTGTTATTTGTGTTCAGCAGCAAGACTTCCTCAGTCCAGGCCACAAGAGGACACAGACAGTCTGAAAACTTTCCTCTAAGGAAAGCCCATGAAGTAATTGGAGTTACAAGTTAGAGGAAAATAAACCCTCTTAAAATGCAATGACTTTCTCCCACACTGGGATCAGGGCTGCCAAGAATTTTGCCCATTAARGCTTTTTATGGGCAGTTTCTGAAGCCCTGAAAGAAGGGATTTCCAAAGGAAATACTGACCCAGATGGAATAGCAGCAGTGTAAATGAGGCCGCAGTAATACTGCTGGGTCCCATGAAGAAGCAGGAAAACATTCACCTGGAATTCGTGTATGGCATCACACACCCCCTCACTCTTCACATTCCTCAGTATCTTGTGTTCAGTGCAAAAAGAATGACTTTGCTTTCTGGGCATCTCTAAAATTTTCTGTGACTGTTATTCTGATGGCTTTCCTCAGCTTTCCCAAAGACAATCAGCACAATCTTTTTATTCTTATTTGTTACAAATTGTAATTTTTTTTTTCAGCTGGAGTAAATTTTGAATATTCCAAAACTAAATAGATCTAAGCATACCAAAATGAGACCTCAAGAAGCGAACACAATCTGTAGCCGAGTGTGCGTTGGTATTGCTCAACTCTGAAGGAGGGAAGCAGAACTAGAAAACACTCCAGATTTCAAAATACCCTTTATTCCTGTGATCTGATTTAGCATCAAGGATTTTGGTCACTTAATGTGAATACAGCATGCTGACAGATGGAGGAACTCTGTACTGTGCTAATGCTTACCTCAGGCTAATGGGGGAGGGAGAACTCACCTGACAGGGRTGCAAATGCACAGCCATTCCTGTGGCCCACACCAGATATCAGTGCCATTTAGTGTGGGATTAATTAATCACCGTATGGCTTTGAGGTTGGCAAGAGGAACAAAGGGACTGGACACTTACATAATGAATCATAAAAAGATCAACAGCTACAGTTACATCCTGTGGGGAAGTGGGGGAAAGAAAAATACATCCAAGAGTTACTGGAAGGAAAAACAAAGCCYCATGATTTAGAGTATAATCCCTCCTCCAAATGAAGCATAAAGGAAGAAATTCCCGTTTGGTCAGCAAGGTTCAATTAGCAGCTGCATGAAAATGAGTTGCCCAGGGCAGGGCATGGCAGGAGAAAAAATACAGGGATGGTTGGGCTGGTGATTCACRGCGATGCTGCTTCTGTGCAATGCTTACTGAACCTTTCAGGGGACACTGTGGKTGCAGAAATTACACTCTGAAAACTGTTCCTTACCATGGGACGATGCCAGAACCAACCAGGGTTTKGCTTTGCACTTCCAGAGGAATACAGCCCCCATGGTTGTGCAGGCTGTAATAGTGGATGGATTTGAAAACGATTTTGGTCCTGATGATTGCAAAGAGTCAATCAAGGGGCAGAGATGTGCCTTTCCTAACCTCATCTTATCCAGAGCTGGGAATTTCACTGGTCAGAGCAGTTCTAGGGCCTGTTGTCATCTGTGGCAGATCTCCCATTGTTGTAGTGCTTGGAGTCCTATTGATGCCTAAAGATTAAACTTTAATACATTTTTCACATATTTGTAGCTTTGTAGATTGTAAATACATAGTTATAAAGCTCCTGGTATTTTTCATACCCTTTCTCTTAGATTTTAGAGTAACAAGCTAACCTCCTAACACATTCCTAAAATATTGCTTAGTCTCTTTTCAAGAAGGGAACCTACAACAAGAACATTTTGTTTTAGAACCAGAATCTGAGAAGACACAGCAAGAAATGCGGTAAGGAAGCCAACTCCAACGGGGCAGAACCCAGAGGAAAATTAAACAACTGCTCTTCTAACTGGACTATATTTGTTACATATGCTAATTTGTTAATCTTATAATAGTTGTAGAAATCTGATGCTGTGTGTGCCCATCGGATGAGGAAAACATACCCATTAAAAGGTATCCCCACAAAACCTCAGTGCACATGAGCCCCAGGACCCTGGACACCCCCTCAGCTGGATTAACACTGGGGCCAGGACTGTTGATCTTGCATTTTACCTTTCCTCCATTCTTTCTCTCTTCCCCTCTTTGATCCATCTCTCTCCCTCTCGTCCCTTTCACCCCACCCCTTTATTTCAAACGCACCACCATGTGCTTGTTCTTGGACATCAGGGACAAACTCACACCAATTTCCAAGGCAGGTGTGTGATTTACCCATAAAGCTCTGTAAACTTTCACAGACCCTCTGACTTTTGTTGTTCCACACACATTGCCTCTGCTTGTCTAAAGTCTTGTTATATTTTCACATACTTATGAATTTTCTTAAATCCCCGTTACTGCCAAATGTATTTGCCAAAGCAATGAACAGAAAAAGTATTATGATCATTCTGTCTTCTTTACAAAAGTATTTGTCAGGGCGTTTTTTGGTATATTAGATTATGGTCTCAAGAAGTAACAGAGAAGGTAAAGAAAAAGTTGAAAGAATTTTAAGAATCACAAGACAAATACAACATTAGCCACAAACTCAACAAGATGAAGGCTGGAAGGGAAACAATRCCTTTAAGCTTAGTTTACTTTTACTGACAGAGTAAAAGGAAATACTCAAAGAAAACACATTAAGAACTATTCTTTTTATTTTGACAAAGAATTGCAAAAATTTTCAAAGAAATCTCGTTAGAATTAATAATTATTAAGTGGAAAATAATAATTAGTAATTATTAAGTGGAAAAAATCAGCATTAAAGGCTTTCCCTTCAGGAATACTTTTTATCTCATGCTTTCCATGAAAAGGAAGACTTTACATCTAGAAATATTGTTTAATTTAACAATAGTAGCAAGTTTCAGTGCTGCAAATTGAGGAGATTTCTTTTATAATGGGGAGGGTTATTTCCTATAAGCAGCTCAATACAGTTTATAAGAATCTTATTTTTAATGTACCAGGTGGGATTTTCCTGTCCCTATATAAGAGTACATTTAGGTTTGTTTACTTCAGACCTTTTAATAATAATTAATAATCAATAATAATACTTAATAATGAATACTTAATAATTCTGGGCATTATTGATCTTATGCTGCCCATTTCTCCAAATCAAAAAGTATGTGCACACCTAATATGTATTTAGTTTTGGGCTRCCAGCACGTCTGTTTGCACAAGATCTTGAGAGAAAATACTCATATTTGTCTTCATGATATCRAGGGCAAGAGTTAGAGTGCATGGACATATTTTCATGTGCAAATGGAAGCACACAGTGGCCTAAGGGACACTGAAATAAATTGGAAAACTTAAATACAACAGAAACAATGATTAGTGGGGAGAGGGTAGGAAATTACAGCCTACTCTTTCTTCTTCAGGAAGCAAAGGGACAGGAAAGAACTTTCCAAAAGGCTTCTCGGAAGGAAAGAGAGAAATTTCTGGGCTGCATCCAAGACTCTGTGGACAAGAGGGAAGGGGGGGATTCTGTCCCTCTGCTCTGCTGAGCCCCCCCTGCAGAGCTGCATCCAGCCCTGGGCCCAGCACAGCAAGGACAGGGAGCTGCTGGAGCCAGTCCAGAGCAGGGACACCGAGGGGATCAGAGGGATGGAGCAGCTCTGCTGGGAGGAAAGGCTGAGAGAGTTGGGATTGTTCACCTGGAGAAGAGAAGGCTTTGGGGTGACCTCACTGCGGCCTTGCAGTGCCTGAAGGGAGCCCACAGGAAAGATGGAGAGAGACTCTTGACAAGGGCCTGGAGTGACAGGACAAGGGGGAATGGCTTCACACTGACAGRGAGCAGGGTTAGATGGGATATTGGGAAGAAATTGTTCCCTGTGAGGGTGGTGAGGCCCTGGAACAGGTTTCCCAGAGAAGCTGTGGYTGCCCCATGCCTGGAASTGTYCCAGGCCAGGTTGGATGGGGCTCTGAGCAMCCTGGGATAGTGGAAGGTGTCCCTGCCCATGGCCACCTCCTGAGGTGGCACATCTGTAAATAAAGACAGTGGTAGGCACTCTTCATTCTTGGATCATGAAAATTATTCTGCGTCTTCCATTAGGTATTTCTGGGTTTCAGAATGAGTTATGCTCGTGGCCTACAAGGTCAAGAAAGAATTGGCAGGAGACAATACAATCCTATAATCAGCAGCATTGTATCATAATTCTGGAAGGTAGAAATACATTTGGAAAACATTAAGAAGTTTGCAAGTGGCTACCGAGAGCAATTTTCAAGAATGCACTAAAATTACAAATCTCTTGATTTCTAGAGAGGACTATGTTTAGTGTTTTTGAAGCAATCCACTTAAGTGAGTTTAATTTTAAGCCAAAGGAAATGTGCCCTTATTAAAACCCCCTTCAGGTTCAGTGAACAGGTACAAGTGGACAGAGGGGATACATGTGTTGTGTGGCTGCTATGCCTAAATCAACCATCACACAACTGTGTCTTCCACAGGAATCTATCCCCTCTGCACACCTAAGATGGGGCAACCCTCACCAGGTAAAACCCTTGATGGGACAGAATAAGTGCATCTTCAGGAAGCAACCTCAAGACTGAGAACTGCAAGTGACTGTTGTGGTTAGACCCCACAGACACTCACTCTCCCTAGGGAAGGAAAAAAAAAAGCTGGAATTGGCAGGTAAAAAGCCAGAAAAGTCACGAGCTGAGATAAGAACAGTTTAATCGGGAAAGCAAAAGCCAGGCAAGCCAGCAAAGAAAACATGGAATGAATTCACCACTTCCCATGGACAGGCAGGTGTTCAGCCATCCCCAGGAGAGMAGGGCTCCATCACTCATACTTGGGAAGAAAAAATGCCATCACTTCAAACAGCCCCCACTTCCTTTTTCTCTCCCCAGCTTTATATGGTGAGATGACAGAGGGTCTGGAATGTCCCTTTGGCCAGTTGGGGTCACCTGTCCTGGCCCTGTCCCCTCCCAAATTCCTTGTGCACCCTCCTTGCTGATGGGGCGGAGTGAGAAGCAGAAAAGACCTCGATGCTGTGTAATCACTGCTCAGCAAGAACTAAAACATCCCAGTGTTGCCCACACTGCTTCCAGCAGAAATCTAAAACACAGCTCTGTGCCAGCTACTGTGAGGAAATTAACTCTGTCTGAGACAAACCCCGCACATTCTTCACCAGTGAGGTTTCCACGTTCCTGCTACTAAAAGCTCCAAAACTGTCCTGTGGCATGTGCATGGTGCTCGCATTGAAGGCCAGCTCCCACTYCAGGAACTGAAATGGACCCACCAGGATTTGGGAATCACCCCATAGAATAAGGACTGATAACACAATACAAGGAGTTGCACTAATTCCCAGGCCTTTTCCAGGCTCACACAGAATCCACATAAATCACACTTCTATTGCAATGCAGTCTCATGACAAGTCCCTGTACTTTTGCCAGAATATATCAACGTGTCTCTTTATGTTCTTCATTATCAGGATAATCCTCTTAAAACCTCTTTTTGCAAGTGATTTTTTTTCAAGGAATTGTACATATTTTATTCTTGCAATAATCATCTTGGTTCCGAGCATCTCATTTCTTCCATCAAAACCTGTGGAGTGGTTTATGCAAAGAATCCTCCCATTTTACCTGCATACATGTGCTTTGGGGGAAAGAAGTGACATAATGCTTTCAGTAATCAATATTAAATAAATTTCCTTATAATAATAAGGAATAAACAAATAAATTAAATATCCTTATTTAGAAGGGACCCACAAGGATCATCTAAGTTGCACTCCAGGACAGCCCCAAGAATTCCACCATGTGCCTGATAAATAAATAACCACATATTGAGAAAGCAGGAGAGACTGCTTCTCCTTTTTAGACTTTTTAAAGGAATTAATTGAGCAAATTCATTTTTAAAGGAATGAATTGAGAAAAAAAAAAACCTAAACAAAAACCAGGGGATATTAATCTGACAGGTTAGAAAGTGAAAAGACAGGCAAGGCTCTTAGCTATGTCAGTAAAGAGCAGCTGGGCCTGGAAAACATCCTATTTAAATGCATAAACAAAGATTGCATTTTTTTCTAACTTTGAGTCTAGCCCATTATTTTCAGAGGTCAAAATTTCTCTCGTCTGGCATTTCTAGTCCTGCTGGTACAACTTCTTTGTCTCTCACTGGTGACCCCTAAATTACTCATTCCTGAAGGAAACTTCCCAATATAACACAGAATAATTAAGGTTGGAAAAGACCTCTAAGACCAGAAAGTACACCCACCAAGCCAGYACTGCCAGATCCACCACTGACCCATATCCCCAACATCTACGTGGTTTTGTCCCAGAGGGACAAATTTATCTCCARTAAAGCTCACAAGGGCTTTTCTCACAGAAGAGCAGCAGCAGAGACTCTGCATTGCACGTGATCCTAATYAGACCCTTCCCAGCACTGCCAGTGAGCTGAGGTACTGGGAGTTTTCACAACTCAGCGTTTACAGCAAGACACTGAGACAGTTTCCATCAACCTGCTTCCCACCAAGGATTTGTTCTACCAGCCCAGGCCTCCACATGCAGGATGGAGACGGGAGAGCCTGGTCACAGATGCCTTGCAGCCCTGACCCACTGTCTTTGTCAGACAGAATTCCTGCRTTCCTGCTTTCCTCAGGCACGGCCCTCTCCATAAAGGCAGTCCTGCTGCTGGGCTTTCTGCACTGCCACTGGCTGGGGACAAAGGCAGCGTAGCAATCATCATGCTGGGGTTATCTGATAGCCATTAAATGTAGTCCAGATTAGCAGAGCAAATACTTCTGAGACTGCCTGATGGCTCTGCGCTACAGACTGAACTGTGGCAAATCTGGAACTCAGCGCTGGCATTTTTACATTCACACTCAGGTGCCACCTAAACGCCCTGCTCCAAGGAGGCAGCTGAAGTGACATTCTGGTCACCTAAAAGCAGTATTTGCTGCATATCTATGTGCACCTTGATCCTTGCAAAGGCAAGGTGGAACTCTTACACAGGATTTGTGTCTCCTGCTCTTTAAAGGAATACCTTTTTCATATGTAACACCTCTGGATTTTAGCATTTTTATTGTTTCACCTCTCTGTGAGAGATCACAAAGCAGAGACGGGGTGGACCGAGAAGTTAATATCTTTCACCTTTTTCTAAAAGATTAAGAAGGAGCTTTCACATGTTTAATTGAGACTGCAATTTCTCCACTGGGSTTGTTATTCAGATATTCAGACTCAACCTGCAGTACAGCAAGGTGCTACTGTAAGACAGACAATCAAAGATATAGCTTGCTCCAAATGCTAGAGATTAACATGATAAATTCCATGGAATCTTCTAACAGTGCACAAGTACCTTGTCTCTGAAGYTTGGTTTTTTCACTAGCTGAAGGAAGAAAAATGCATTTGTCAGCTGACAGAAGAATCCCTAGAATTGAATCTGAAAGCAGATTTTTTTTTTTTCCTGAAGGATTCCAAGTCTGTAGAAGAAAGGCTGTCATGGCACAATCTTTGGCTGGTGCTGTGGCACCCTCTGTTCTGCTTGAGGATTGTTGCACTGGCACAGGGCTTGTTGCCTCTGTGGAGTGAGAACAAGCACTTCCCTCCTCAGAATTAACAGGCAGGGATCTCTTCAGTTTTATTTTTATCCAGAGCTTCTACTCAGCCTTCAGACCCTTTCTTTTGGCTGCTGAGAGATTCTACCACCCAAGCACAAGGGAACATGATTAATGGATTTGTATGTCAGCCTTCCATGTTCAGCCTGGAATGACAGGCTGGGATTTCCCACTCCTGATTGCTGTTGCAAAACCCCTCTGGTTATTGACTTTTTAATGAAGTTTTCTCACAGATCCTGGTAATTACATTTTCCCTTTAGCTCCATCGGTCAGTTCTCACTCACACTTGCAGCTTTCTGAAAAGAAGTCTCTGTCTGGGACCGGCAAAGCAGGCAGCAGAAGTGAGGTGCTCCTATCCCAAAGAACCTTAATTCCTTCGGGCTTCCCTGGGGAGCTTTATTTCAGTTTTGAACCTTCTGAAAAGCCAGGTGTTTGTGCATCCACCATGAGTGAGGGCCGACCAGGTATAAATGATGGAGACATYATACCCTCTAGTGGCAGGAATATCTGTCACTCCAGCGCCTTGGGAGAAGCATTCCAGGATTCTGGCAGATCGTAAGGGGCAACCAAGTAGGTGTTGAACATGGCTTAAACTCTTGTGGAGCAATCATTTATAATATATGGGCATATCAAGAATAAAATAGAAAGACCTGTCCAGGAACATGAGGGCCAAATTCGTGTCCTCAATATCACCAAGAGTCCCCCTTATTGCTGGCTAGTTCAGCACAACACAAACCAGGAATAACTGTACCAAAGGCACTTCTGTTATTTTCCTCTTTTTTTTTTTTTATTTTTATTCTTTTGTTCTTAGATAATCTCAGCTGCTAATCCAGAATTACCACTAATTGTATGAAACAATACAACCAAATATTAGACGCTTCCCATGTTTGGTTTTCATCAGCAATATATCCTTCAGGGTTAAAAAAAAATAATCTACAGGAAGAAAAGTATCCTAAGTTTTGGTATTATTAAATATATAAACTTAAAAATTGACTGAGAACAGGAAAGGTTTATTACCTGACATTTGAGCTCTTATCCCTCTAGGTCATTTTGTTCTTATACAAGAACAGTTGCCTCAGCAAAGCCATGGGAGGGATAAGCATGTTTAATTCATGCCTGCTCATATATAGGAGGCTGCAGAAAGCAGCTTAGGAGTTTGCTTTTGAAAGTCTGGTGTTTGGGGTTTGCTCAGCTATTTGCCTAAGGGCAGGATGACATTCCTGTGGCATGTGCTTTCTTGAATTCCACATAATACGCTTTTTTTTTTCTCTTTGCCTAAAACCAGAGTTTAAAAAAAAAAAAAAAAAGGAAAAAAGAAAAAAAGGAAAACCCCTCCAACTTCAAGGAACAGTAATTGATAGCAAAAGGTGATAGGACATTAACTGGGTTCTGCTCTGTGATGAAGCATGTATTGTTTCTAAGATTTGACARTGTCACACTGGTGCAATAACCCCTTATTTGCAGCAATGCTGATCCTAATCACCATCCCATTTTCAGATTCCCCACCACATCATTCAAAGCAAAGTTGCATTTCAGCACTGCTCAGAGTCTCAGTTTTGCTGTTGTCACGTTAGTCCACTCATTTTACTTTGCTGTCCTGCACAAACTAATTAAGCCAGTGTTTTGTAATTAATTAGACATGTCTGASTGACTTCTGCTCTCTCCATTGCAGAGCTCCTCTTAAGAAGATTGACTAAAAGGTGATGATCAGTTTTGTTGCTTTTTCTGCTCTTGCCATGAGCCAGAATGCTTCAATGAACCCCACCACCACAGGCACACAGCTCTGCACTAATTATTGCACAGCCWCCCACGTGTCAGCACTGACCAATAAAGAAATCAGTAATTATAAAGTAATTAAATAAAATAATTAAACTTGCTTTTGCCACTTAAAAGTAGCATAAGATGTCCAGGTTTCTTCAGYCATAATCCTGTGCCCTTGTCAAAAGAAACATTAATTAACATACTAAATGCAGGGTTTTCAAAGATTTTTTTTTTTTTTTCCAGAGCTGTGCTGATGGTCCAGCTGCAAGCTTTGGCCACATCTGTGTGTGTCCCCTGTGCCACCCCACCAGGGAGCCAAGGGTTAAATCACAGACAAGGCTCTGGCTTGCACAAACAGGGACCGACATCTCTCCTAAGGGGTAACAATCATTAGGACATAATACAGACACTAATAAGTYGCATCTGGGGAAAGACAAGAGATCCTTCAAGGTGCCCTTTGGGGGGAAAAACTAAGATGACTTTTTGTTTTATTAGGCATCAGAGATTCTGCCCAGTTGAGCCTCATGGCACAAAGCCAGTAGGAATCATGCTTCAGTGGTCCTACTGCTTGTAGAATGGCTAATTTCACAACATCTTTGGAAATCCTTATTAAGGATAACATTGTTTACTYTCTTCTACAAGGAGAGCTCAAAATCCTCATTATTGTTTAAAATCCTCATTAAAAGGTTTTCATACACTGACTGAAAAATAACAAAACTGAGAGCAAGCAGGTCTGGCCATGTGTGTGTGATGTAAGGAAAAGAAAACAAATTCGGAGACTTGGACAAGATGTAGGGAAGAGACATAAAGGAAACAACGATTCAACAGGGAAATAAGATTCCTAGAGAAGAGGGAAAAAAAGATTGAGGACATCCACTGGCAGGGTTGAGGGATGTGAAAACACAAGGCACAGGTGAGGTGTGAGAACTGACTATGGATGGATGGAAAGATAAGGTATCAAGACTAAGAAAAAGGGCCTGGGTTTTGGAGCTTGGCTGATGACTTGGAACTGGAACTCTTCCTGCTTCAGAGAAAAGCTTTCAGCWACTAAAAACCTTCTACAGACCAAACTTCCCAGGGTTTTTATAGCTGGTAGAAAAAGGAAACTAAATAGGCTACAAGTTCAAAATGGCCTTTGGAGATGTACTTGTTTTTCCAAGAAATGTGGGAATTTCTCATGACCTGCACTTTTTTTTCAGAGAACAAACTAAAGCAGGCTCTGCTCCCTTTTTAGTTTATYGCAATTATTCAAATAATATCAAAGGATTTAGCCCAGAATGAGACAAAACATTGATTCTCTTGTAAGTAGCTACACCGACCATAAAAAAACCCCAACCCTTAAAAGACAAATAAAACTCCCAACAATCAGTGTCCTAGTTATTACACCATGCTATTTCTTGGAATATTGTTAGAATAAAATGTATACCAAGCAAAACAATTTATTGCCAACTCAAATAAATTAAATTCTCATCAAGCCAAGCCTGTTTTGCCCGTGACAGTGATTGGTAAATGTCTTTATCTCAACTCATGAGTTCTTTGATCTCATTTTCTCCCACTGACCTTTTGAGGAGGGGGAGTGAGGGAGTAGCTGGGTGTGTGTGGCTGCAGAGCAAGCTCAGGCCATCACAGAGGGTTGAGCAGGGCAGGAGCAGAGCACACAACAGCCCAGATCAATGGATCCATGGCAGCCTTCTCTCATCCTGTGCAAASTGCAGTTAATTCAGTAACTGACAGAAAAATACTTGCTTCAGATGACTCCACTAATTTAAGTTTCATTTTGAGGCAACTGTCTATTTATTGCACAGTTGAGTGGTTTTGGTCTAAGGAGCTTTTCTTTTCCTGAGAGAATGCCAATTGCCTAAATCATAKGAATTAAGTCTCTTAATGAAAAGTTTCATTAGAAAATGAGAGTGAAATCATTTGAATTACTTGGTGCCCCAGCTTTTGGACTGATGAAGGTGAGGACTTATGCTTTTTTCCAGCCATTTCTTTTCTTCTCTTAGGGAAAAAAAAATATATTCTCTCTTTCATTTTCTCTGAGTATTTAACCACATCCTCTATGGCATTCCAGAAATCACTGGTAGCTGTAACAGCAGATTTGTAGGACATTTTAGTGTCAGCACCAATTCTACCCCTCCCTCCATAATCAGAGAGCCTGTTCCCCCTTCCAAGGTATTTTTTATTTTATTTTTACCATTGCTAAAGTCTTTAATTTCTTCATCAAGGTGCTTTGACACAGAAATTATGATATTCTTAATATAAGAATCTGGGTCATCAACAGTGTGGCCAGCAGGAGCAGGGCAATGATTGTCCCTCTGTGCTCAGCTCTGGTGAGGCCACACCTCAAATCCTGTGTCCAGTTGTGTGCCTGTCACTACTAAAAGATATTGGGCTCCTCCCTGGAAGTTGTCAGGCATGGGAAGGAGCTGCAAAGGGAGGTGATGGAGTCCCCATCCCTGAAGGTGTTGAAGGAGTGGTTGGAAGTGGCACTCAGTGCTCTGGTTTAGTTGACAAGGTGGGGATTGGTCAAAACTTGGACTTGATAATCTTGGATGTTTTTTCAAACCTTCGTGATTCTGTGATAAATACAAAATCTATATGTTTGCTCGTTGAACTCCATGTAGTGCTTTTACTCAGTACTCAGTTTTGGGGTTTTTTTTTGAGGTGGTTGTTTTTCATCCTCTCCTTTTTTTCTTTTTTCCTGATTTTGTCTTTGCCAAAAAATTGGCAGAGACAATTTTTCTTCAGATAAATAAATATTGTCTGCCAGGATGAATACCTTTTAGACTGTGATCCTTTTACACAGATCTCAAAGCAGAAGGGCCAAGGGAGCCAGCCCAACCCTTTCCCAAGCAGCAGGGATTACGGATGGGGCCTTGCTTTTCTTTGGAGGAA
>NW_026623248.1:936979-938130 GCF_030028575.1 Malurus melanocephalus | reverse complement strand
AGGCACGATGCCACATGGGCTTTCCCCTGGAATAATGCTGCTGCTCACTGCCAGCACCACAGAGCTGCTCCCCGAGGGCAGCTGCTGCAGCACCCTCTTTTTTWATGTTCCAAGTGTGAGGTGACAGCTCTGTCTGTGTGAGTGAGTGGGAACCATGTGAACATGCAGAGGAAATGATTCTCCTGGCTGTAGGGCAGGGCAAGTCCCAAAGATTTGCAGTTGTTTTTAATCAGCAAAGTTTGCACTGGAGCAAGGAACGCAAGGCACCCTCCTGCCACGGGTGTTGTAGGAGCTCTCAGAGTGTTTCCAGGAGAGCTGTTAAGAAAACAAGCAGATGTTATACCTGGTTGTTATACCTGGTTGGACAGTGTTAACACTTGACAGCATAATAAGTCACAAATTACTTTCAAACATCTTCCATAGAAACTTTCTGTAACAATTTGCATCACAAAAGCTTTGGAAATTTATCTTCTGCCTCTTCAAAAGATTGTTGTCAGAAAGAAAGTGAACATGTGAGCCACACTACTCCGAGCACATCGCTTTTGTCTCTTCCTTAGCCACAATAATTTTATTTTCACCGATGCCACCTCAGCAGGAAGATAAAAAGTTTCCAGGAACAGACAAAAGGGACAGCAGATTCCAAGCTGGAACAAAGGATAGGCTGCTTAATAGTCAGCTGATTTTCACTGGGTGTAACCTAGGCACTGGGATCCAAAAAAGAACATCAAACTGAGTTTATTGGCTTCTGATAAGGCATTCCCAAAGTCTGGCTGGAGCTGGGACAGCCCTGGCCTTCCCTGGAGGATTCTATCACATTAGGGGAAAAAGATCAGGATCATTAACTTAATTCCCTGTGTTTTATTGAAATCAGCTCCATGCCACGATCTTCAAGACAGGTGGACTGTGTTAAAAACAAAGCAAAACRGAACCAAACTCAGCAAAGACATCAATATGATTCTGCATTAAGAGGAGACACTTTATAAAGTATTAGAAAGAGAAAATAGTTTGCCTCAACATTCATATATAACATGGGAATCCATATATTTTTCATTAGCTTACACAACTTCTTCCATTTGGAAACTTTTTTTCTGGTTTTTCTTGTTCTATCCCCCATGTCCTGCATTCTCCTCCTCCTTTCTCATTTCCAGAGC
>NW_026623248.1:886444-935658 GCF_030028575.1 Malurus melanocephalus | reverse complement strand
CTTTAAAGGAGCTACTCCATTAAATCATTTTAACAGGGCCTCTGCCAGACTCCACTCCCTTGTAACAACATAAATAGAATGATTCACTTTCACTGAGTCAGGAGCTTGGAGGTTGCCAGTAACCACTGTATTTCATGGGCTTTGCAGATTTAGTAGGAAACAGCAAATTAAGGATCAGTTAAAGCTTTTATATACATGAGGCCTGCCACAGCATAGGGGAGGGGAGGGATCACACATCCTTGCAATTGTGGTGGTAAACACACCACACCGAAGGAAAGTTCCAGTGGTTTGTGGAAAAAGTTGCTATTCATGTAACAATCACACATTGCTCCTACTGTGGCTTTGAACTGGTTTTCTCCTCCTACTCCCCAAAAAAATACTTTCAGGTTTTTGGCAATGCCTTTCACATRTACATTTCTGCCTTTCCACTCTTTCCCTGGACATTAACAGGTGCAACGAGGGAGAAGGAGGGATTCTTTTAAACCTTTTCCCCATTTATAGTACCTGCATGTAGATCAATGCCCAAAGTCCTTCAGAAGCTTGTATAGAATCACAAAATAATTCACGCTGAGATGATCTGTAGCCCAGCCCCCTGAGCAGAACACAAGTAAATATTGAATTTGAGCTGTTGCTCAGGGCTGTATCCAGTYAAATTTTTAACAGCTCCAAGGACAGAGACTTTACAACTACCCTRGGAAACTGTTCCAGTGTTTGACMACCCTTGTGTCCCTTTTATCTGATCAGGTTTTCTTTAGATTTAACAAGATTGAAGAAGCCAGGAAAAGGAAACAAATCCCACCATGGGATGTACCATTGGAAAGAACCCAGGAAGATCTTGGTGATTTTCCATACTAAACGAGACTCATTTGGCTGAGTTTTGCTTGGTGCTCTTTGCCTCCTCTGCATGGCCAATCTTGACCCCCCTCAGCACCTACAAAGCCCAGATTTTGGGACAGAGATGCCATTGGCAGTACATACACGTGCCAGAGCCATTTCCTGATGGGAGTCAATCCAGCCTTGGCTTCAGGGGCACTAAGAGCTGCTGGCTGTTCTTAATCCCTTCCCCAAGAGAGCCAGAGCCTCTTACAAGATTAGCTGATTACCCTGCTGCTGGGATTGGGAATTTAGCAGGGATCTAGCAGTGGTCTGGCTGGCATCAGGGTTTACATTCTATAATCAGTTTTACGTGAAACCACTGCAAACTGTTTTCTTTATACCCTGCATTTACTACAGCTTGATACAAGATATTATGTTCTAGCCTTGCCATTGTTAATTTGAACCTGCATGCTCTTAATTTGGAAAAAAAAAAAAAAAAGAAAAATCAAATCAGTTCTAGTACACCAAATTTCTGTTTTCAAAGATGTCAAAGAGTAAGGATCTATTCAATTAACAGCAACAAAAGTATATCATACAGCAGAGGAAAGTGTTTTAATGTGAACAGCTTTTTTTTTTTTTTTCCTCAACTATTTGGCAATAGCTTAGATATTCTAGATATCCTGACCTAAGAAGTCATTCTGAACAGGATAAAAGTCTCAAAACCATTAATGCTGCTCAGAACAACTTAAATCAGGGATAAATCCTCAAATTTGGTAGTTCCTCCCTTCATCCAACTATATTGGCCGCTCCTAAATGCATCACCATAGTGCGTGTACCAAACCAGGTTTCACCAAAGTGACAGAGAGAGGAAGAATCAGCCATCAGCAACTCAGGACCAGCTGCTCTGAGTTTCCACTTCTCTTTTCTCCACTGAGGAAACCAAGTCTTTCCTGRGATGTGCTGTAACACAGGCACATTGGAGTTGCTGCCTTTTCTGTTTCTCCTCTAAGCTCTTAACTCTCCACACATGTAAATGCAGAGATTTCAGAGATTTGTCCTTGGTTTCCAAACCACAGCAGTTCTACAGAGTCCTTCATAGTTCTGAGGGGACTAGAAAGGCTGGGAAATGCTGGAAAAAGATCTTCTCGGGAGATTTGCAGATTGCAATGATTTCTGCCCAGAAAAAATCCTTTCTGGGTTTGGTTCCCAGCTTCACAGTTCGCATGCTGGAGAAATTTTGTCGTTACATAAAAAATTAAAATAACAACAAGAAGAAAAATGTATTTATGAGTGGGTGGTTAAAACTCCTTTTATTGTGCTGGTGGGTACAGCTGTCCTAACTCAACAGGAGTTTCTCAGAACTCCAAGCATTTAAAAATATTTTCCTTAGGAACGTGTAGGACAAGGAGGTGAATCTGAACCAGAGGAGAGATCAGGCTTAGTCACCTCATTTTCTATCCCTCCTAGAGGAGTCCAGGGACTTGGTCCTTTTCCTTTCATCACTGAAAACAGTGCTTGGCAGAGATACTGAAAACAACATGAGAATGACTCCCAACTTTCAGAGCTTAGCATGCTTCTCTTAAGGGTAGAAAATGGATTTTAAATGGAACTGTGGAGTTTTTAAAATAGCTATGGTGAACAAAAAAAAATCCAAAATCACTAACATTTTTATAGGATTTCAATTTGGTTCTTAAAAGCACTATTATTACCTCATTTTGAAACTTTTTCCTATTTTTGATGTATTAAAAAAGAATTTTTCCACAGCAGTTTGCCAAAATTTGGAATTCATATTTTCTATTTATCCAGGATGTTTGTGAAAATTACATTTGGCCCAGCATTTTATAGTAAGATTAAGTTCGATCTTAATTTACTAAGCATTCAAATTTAACTTTTCTGGCATTATTCAAAGGCAGCTGAAATGATAAAATTCAAACTTGGACTATTTATCAGTCTTACTTTTCAAGTCAAATCTAAGAATATATATTAAATTATTTTGCAAGATTGTAATTTTATACTTCATTTTCTAAACATGCTTATTCAAATTTTTCCCTTAATYCCCATATTTTGCCCCAATCCTTACATATGGAGATATCTACTGTGCTGCCAGCCCTAGACTGTCAATTCTAATAAAATCAAGCAGCAAGGACTTGATGTATTTTGTTGACAAATCCAACCAAATTTTTTAATAGAAAACAAATAAAACCATAAAATATGTACTGTTAGGTGATCAGTAAAGAGCAGAAACAATATCTTTGCATGAAGGATGTGTTTTATGTTTACAAGCTTCTCGGGCAATACAGCTCCAGTCCAGAGTCTTAATATAACCCCCACGGTTTTGGTTTTGTAGGAGCTACAGTTTAAATTGGAATAGTTGAAAAAAAACTTCCTCCCCAAAAGGTATGAGGACAATTTCTTCTTACAATTGCGCTTTTAGGTAGTAAACTTAATTTAAAATTGCTTTCAAACGCATGGTGGTTTAACCAGCTGGAAAGAAACATGAACTACGTCAACTCTCTGCTCCTGAATTCTCAGCAGAATCTAGCACAAAATAAATGGGAATATACCCACTGGGTCCAAAGAAATTTTAGTAGGTTTTTCAGATAAAAGCTGAGCAAYTGTGCATTCTTATTTGGAACAATAGCTTAAAATTTAAAAGTCTCTTCTTTTGGAATAGCTCCAAATTTAACACTAACAGAGGGCTAAAGCCAAGAGTTTTGCTTTTACATTTTCCCTCCTGATCAAGGCATGTTCAACTCCCATTCCCAAGAACTATTCTCTCCGTTATGAAACTGGTATTGATCTGCCTCCAAAGCCRAAGCTCTTCCTGTGACGAGGAATTTCAGCATGATGAGGGGAGTGACAGGACTGATAGCAATCAGTTATTCACCCCCGGGTGAGGGAATTGTAACAAGAGTGGCAAGTTAATGAAGAACTAAGTGTTGGAGCTGAAATCTGGGGAAGATTTCTACAAAGATTATTAAAAAAAAATGGTAAATCTTTCCTCTGGCAACGAAATCACCACCTGGGTTGAAGGGACATCAACAAGGAGGCTAAATCACATCTCCCACCTGCCAGCTCTTCACTCAATGGCTCCCATCAAGTCAGCACAAAAGCATGCATCTGCACATGGACCTGGTTCCGTTTCTAACAACAAATAAACATGAACCAAGTATCTTCATCATATCAAACACTGCAGACTGACATCTCCACGCCTGATGCTGCCAGCAGTGTTTTAGTCTGAGGACAGCAGGTCCACCTCCTCCAGGATGAGGGGAATGCAGGTTGGTGGCAGCCCAGCTGTGGTTTCCAGCTCCAATCTGGGRTCTGGAGCAGGACTGAGATCTCATTTAAAGACCTTACATGTGTGTTTCCCATGCCTAATGTCTCACATGCCTCTGAAACTTAGAACCYTAGAATMATAGAATCACAGAAACATAGAATAGCACTGCAGGGTCCAAGGTAAGGTTGGATGGGGCTCTGAACAACCTGGGATAGTGGAAGGTGTCTCTGCCCGTGGCAGGGGCTTGGAACTGGAAGTTCCTTAAAGTCTTTCCCAACCCAAATCATTCATGATTCTATGATTTTAAGGAAGTGGTGTGTTAGCCCCAGCAGTTCAATCATCTTTGTGARCCAAACAGTGGGTTCCCCTCTGCTTTTGTCACCTCTGCTCTAYACAACAGCTGTGAGATAGGATGAAGTGAACAGGAGCATAAGGTTCCATCACTATTTTCCCTAATCTCCCTTTATTTGAGCAAATCCTTGTATTTTCAGAGATTAGGGTCAGCCAAGGTCTGTTGAGCTCTCAGCCACACTGCTGCTGGTCCTGATACTAAGGCATGGAATGGAGAGTAAAAAGAAATTTGTACCCAAATCAGAGATTAGACATTAAATGACTCAAAGTGCCATATGCCAAAAGCTCTTTAGTGCTCGATGAACAGTTCCTGTGAGTGCTGCCTTTGGAACAGTCCTGACTCCCCTGGAGCCCACAAGCTTCTTCTAGGAGAAACAAAAGGAGTGTCAGCAGGTGAGAAACTGTCCTTCAGGTTTCATCATGCCTGTAATGTTATGAGGTTCATTAGAGAAATAAGGTTTGGGGATTTTGGTTATTTTTTTTTTTTCTCTTCACAAACCCCAAAGAGCAATTGGCTGTTGGGTGGGCAGACACTGCCCACAACTGGAGCCTTCTCAGCARCAAATATTTTCTATGTGGCACTCAGTCAGATATAGCTTTTTTTTCAATTTTCAGTCCACTGCACTCTGTGCAGTTGGTTGGTTCACTGTGTTCTGCAGGTGACAATTGGGAGACAACACTCTTTCCTAAACCCAGCCTCAAGGCACTGAATTCAGCTCTGAGATTGCTGGAGTATTTATCTTCTGTGGTCTGTTCTCAGTGATTTACCACAATTATTTCAAACTTCTTTTACACAAGTTCCAGGTTTCCTGAAGCAGAAATTTCTCCTCAGCGAGAGACAGTGCAGCAGCACAGGCTCAGAAACCAAAAGCCGGAGAAAATAATCTGTATCCACCAGCCTCAGCACAGAAACCTCTGTTTTTGGGGGGTTTTTATGTGCTCATAATATAAAATCTAGCCACATTTTAAGTGTGAGAACCTTCTGGGTTGTGGGTATGATAGGTATTCCCAAATGGAGGACACAGTAAGCCCAGAGTGTGTTTTCCTGAGACAGTCTGCCCTAAATTACAGTTTGAATACCTGTTTGAAAGCAGATGATCAGATCACAGGAGGAATGGGTATTTTCTGGGTGGGGGTGGGGTGGTCATCTGATCCTGACTGGACACCAGGTGTCCACCAAAACTGTACTCCCACTCCCCTCCTCAACTGGACAGTAGAGACAAAATATAACAAAAGGCTCATGAGCTGAGATGAAGTCAGGGAGAGATCAGTCACCAGTTACTGTCATGGGCAAAACAGACTCAGCTTGGGGAAATCAGTTGATTTATCTACCAGTCAAATCAGAGTAGGATAATAAGAAGTAAAACAAATCCTAAAAACAACTTGTCTTCACTTCCCCCTCCTTCCTGCGCTCTGCCACTGCCCCGCAGCGGAACAGGGAGATGGAGAATGGGAGTCATGGTCAATTCCATGGTCAATTCTGTTGCTGCTTTCTCCTCAAGGAGAGGAGTCCTTCCCCTGCTCCAGTGTGGCGTCCCTGCCATGGGATTTAGTCCTTTAGGAGCATCCTGCTCCTTCCCACAAGATCACAAGTGCTGCCAGCAAAGCTACTCCAACCTGGGCTCTCCTCTCCACAGATGCTGCCAGGAGTGTGCTGCAGGGTGGGCTTTGCCCAGGGTCACAGCATCCTTTGGGCACCTGCCCCAGCGAGGGTCTCCCTCAGGGGCTGCAGGTGGATCCCTGCACTGCCATGGGCTGCAGAGAAATCCCAGCTCTGGCWCCTGSAGCAGCCYCTYTGCTCCCTCCTCACTGCCCTGGTGTCTGCAGGGATGCTCCTCTCACATTCTCACTCCTCTCTTCTCTGGCCACCATTACCTCTGCACAACATCTCTTTTTTGCTTCTTAAAAATGTTATTGCTGATGTGCTCCCACCATTCCTGATCAGCTCAGCCTTGGCCAACAGCAYATCCATCTTGTAGATGCCTGGAATTGGTTACCTGGGACATGGGGGAAGCTTCCAGCAGCTCCTCACAGAAGCCACCCCTGGAGCCCCCCTGCTACCAAAACTGCAAACCCAACACAGTGTGGGGGCCCCCCTGGGAGAGAATGAGTCTGACAGAGCCAAACTGCAATCAGCCAGCTGGAGAATAAAACAGATTTAACTCCATGAGATATAGCCTGTGCTGGAAATAAAGCACCTCTGCTGAAAGGAGGCTTTCCATGCAGCAGAAAACAAASAGATAAGCCTTGAAATTCTGTTTCCACAGCATTTTTTCTCCCTTACTCATGCTAAGAACTAAAGATAGCTTTTGTTCTTCTCTCTTCTCCATGAGATGGCATCATCTCTTTCCTGCCAAAGAGAAACTCCTACATTCTCCTGGCTTCCAGCTCTTAAAAATGCATAATTGTTCAATGAAAGGGAGGGAGAAATCCAGAGCCTCCCTCTCCTGGGTGCCCTTATCACTGACATAGGAGAGCACATTTACACAYCTTACTTCCCTCTCCTGAAGAACGTTTAGGAAGACTATCAAGAGGACAGCTTCAGGAATGAAGCACATGCAAGGGTAAGTGGAAATTATGGCATGAACCAGACTCTCCCACAACTGCTGGGAAATTCAGTCTCCCATATGCCTGGTGCCCTAAATTTTTGATTTTTCCAAATGGGAATGTGGGCCTGGAGATTTAGATGAAAATTAGACATCTCTAAAGAGTAGCAAAAGATTAATTGAGGGAGGGAGGGAGGGAGGGAGGAAGGAAGGAAGGAAGGAAGGAAGGAAGGAAGGAAGGAAGGAAGGAAGGAAGGAAGNGGAAGGAAGGAAGGAAGGAAGGAAGGAAGGAAGGAAGGAAGGAAGGAAGGAAGGAAGGAAGGAAGGAAGGAAGGAAGGAAGGAAGGAAGGAAGGATGATAGTGGCACTCTGGTCACACACACTTCAGCTGGGAAGACCATGCTAGTGCAGTTCTAGCATTAGGCAGTCTAAGATATTGATTACCAGATGTTTTCTGACCAGATGTTTTCTCTTCTCACTCCCTGCTTAGCAAACCCTCCAGCATACTTTTGGTGGAGCGTTTCTTCCTTGTGAGACAGGGAAAGGAGTGTGGCCTTCTTAAGATAGACCTGTGATAAAGGAGTGTTTACCACATGGTTCTGCAATTTCTCATGTGTCTCTGATGAGCTCATCTGACCCATGCTCACTAATCCATCTCCCTCAGGCTGCCCTGAGCCTGACAAACCTCTGAGGAGTTTTCTGCAATTGCCATATGGAAAAAAAATATGAAAAATCAAAGGAAAAAATATTTTTAAAAAGACTGCTAAAATGTTTTGTCTTTCTGCCCTTCAGTGTAAAATTCCCTCAAAATACAACAGTGGCCATTCACAAAAGAAAAAAAAAATCTGTCTGACAGAGCTCAAAACAAACACAACTTTAAGAACATCCCATCCCTGGAACTGTTCAAGGCAGGTTGAATGAGACTTGGAACAGCCTGGTCTAGTGGAAAGTGTCCCTCCCCATAGCAGGTGGTTGGAATGAGATGATCTTTAAGGTCCCTCCCAACCCAAACCATTCTGTGTTTCAGTGATTTAATAAATAAGAGGGGAGAATGACATGTGTCATTTCCTTCCTGTCCTGGGCATACCCAAAGAGTTTTTTCTTAAAACTGAAACCTGTTCAGGCCTCTAATTAACTTTTTTTTTTTCTCTTTGGCTCTTACTTAACTCTAAATAGCTGACTTAAAAAACTTAAAGMCGTTTATAAACCTAGGTTTTATAGGGTTAGCGATGCAATGAAAAGACACAATTATAATGTAAAAAATCATATTTGTGAATGCTTTTAAAACTGTCTAGCATTTCTAAGCCATATTTCTAGTAACTATCCAAGCAAATATAGAATATTTGTTGACAAAATGGAAGATATATGRTGCATTGGCCATTCTTAGAAACTTTCTGAATAATTTACAAAAAGTTGGCATGGCAGGCATCTCCTGTCTTTCCTATAGATCATCACACCAATTGTCCTTTTACAGATAAGTGACAACTACAGGATAATATTAAAATAAATGATTTCCTCAACTTCAGGTCCTAAAATTAATTCCCATTTTCCTGAAGATTTTATCTTCCATTCCAGAATTGTATTTGTATCATGTTAGACATCACATTGACAGTCAATAGTGTCAGAGATGTAAGTCCTGAAGGCATTTCCTATGAATATTGTGGATCTTTGTTGGTAACCTCATGGAAGGAAACAGGCAGTTCCTCTGAGCAAAAATGTGAACAGCTGACAGGTTTGTCACCAGGATTTGGGTTTGTCACAGCACTATGAGTTATTTATTTATAGGTCTTGCTCCATCTTTAAGGAAAAATTTGCATTGGCTAGAGCTAAAGAGAGGAGATAATCMCAGAATATCCTGAGCTGGAAGGGACCTACAAGGGTCATAGAGTCCAACTCCTGACCCTGCAGAGGGTACCCCAACAATTTTTGATAAAGGTGGAATATTAAATAAAATGCAGAGAACATTGGAATCTGTGAGTTAGTATTTAGACTTTCTGCCAAATTAAAAACAAGTGTACTTTCCCCTGTGGGTGATTCCCACTCTGCTCTACTTTCTGCTCCCCCTACAGCAGTCAAAATTACAATCTCTGATTTCCTGGTAACCCTTTCAATCCTCTATCTGCTTGAGGGCTTTCAATTACAGTGAAAAGTTTACATTTTTGTCTGTTCATGTATATTAGATAGAAATAGAACCTGAGATAATGCTGCTTGAGATATGGTGTTGATGTGATCAGTACAATAATCTTAAAATTAACCACAAAAGGTAGATAAGAGAGGATGTGATTTTAGGAACTTGTTGAAATGTCACAAGTTGTTGTAGTATTATGCATTTGAACAGCATAAGCAATTAGATCCATAAACAACATTAGCAAATAAAATAATAAATAGCATTAGTAAATAAAATGACACACTGCCTCCTCATAGCATGAAGGACAGCTGCCAGATTTTCATAGAGTTTTCTATGGTTTCCCTTCTGCCTCTTCCCTGAGCCTGGAATAAGTTAATCTCCAGCAACTCTAGAGGTACTACCTGGTGCAGACTCTACTCAAGGTTTAAGAAACAGAGCAGCAGTGGTAGCAGGCCCAGAGCTCTTTGAAAACACAAAGGTGCAATTAATAAAGTTGTTTTGATGCTCATTTATGAATTTTAATCCCTACCTGAGGGTTATTCCTACTGTGTTTTTTAATTGTTATTATGAATCTTCAGATATATTACCAGTTCAGTAACTTCTCTGGACCACAAAGTGAAAAGGGGGAATGTTTTCTTCTGAAATTATGTGTTGAAAAGCTGGTGTGGTATTTTCTGATTTATTCCTTCCACATTGYCCATGAAAGAAAAAGGTTTCAGAAGATAATTCAGAATTACACCACTACTTAAACCACTGCATTGGGATATTTCTGTGTTTCTGCTTCTAATCAATGAAAACTGGCACTTTGAACTTGTGAAAGTCTCTTTGACTGCATGACAAGAATTCATGAGTAATACTGTAATGCTCAAGTGCCTTATGGGAATGAGGTAAATCTCAGTAAGTAATTTCCATCGTAGCCTGAATTTCCACATGGGCATAAAGCATAAAATATGGAGCTTACAGCCCCAATGGAATGATATCTTTTCATTGCCATCCTCTTCTTTAAAGTACCTTTCATCTGGCATTACGTTAGACAAAAGTTAAAAGCAATGCTTATAATTGTGTCAGCAACAGAATTTAACCAAATACAGTTCACCTCCAATACAGAATTAAATTCCTATTTTAGATAGAYATGTCCACCTTGGATCCATTTATCAAAAGTCTGGGAAGCCAGCTGAAATTAAATCAATGCCACACGCTTTATGGGCACTGGCTGATCTCCAGAGYACTAAAATGGCAGTGCAGAATTGGAAAGGCCCAAGCACGTTGTTTATAGGTGCTGGCTGAAATCCAAAATGGTTACAGTAAGTAGGAGAATAAAACATTCATAACAGGGCCCTCTACTCCTCACTTTAACTGGGAATAGGTGATAATAACAAAACATGGGCACATAAATCTCCAGGAACAGATCCTTTGTGATCCTGAGCACTCACACCTGGCAGGAGAGAGCGAGAGGCACGGACACCCTGCCAGTGTCCCAAGGGGATYGATGGAACAGTGCCTTGGCTCTCCCCTGTGCACAGTGACTCAGATGAGCCAGGCTGCTGATTGCCCTTCAAGGGTGCTCTGCTGGGTTGTGTTTGAATTTACAATCTGGAAGTTGGCCTTTGTGAGGAATGGGGCTTAGAAGGGATACCTCTGCTGTCTGCAGGGTCTGGAAGAAGCTTYCTGCAGCCCTAGTGCAGAGCTCCTCAAGATCTTGTATTCACAGAACTATTTAGGATGGAAAAGACCTCCAAGACTGAGTCCAACAATTGCTCCCCAGCTTCTTCCTAGTGTAAAAGAAATGTAACAAGGTCATGGAACTCATTTGGCATTTTCAAAATGGGTTTTCTGGAAAAAAATACATCCCCAGGTATAGGGCYTCATTGTGGCTGTGCAGTGCTGACAGTGCACAAAGGCTGCTTTCCAAAGGTGGGTAAACACATGCCACGAGACACATCAAGATTCTTGAGAATCATATCCATGTCTTACAGAGGTAATCCCTAACTCCAGCTGAGTGCAGAACTCACAGAGATCACATTGATTCTGTAGTTGTTAATTTATTTTTTGTATTTATTTGCCATTGGGAACTATTGCCTGGAACATTGAGAATAGATCTGAYCCAGAGAAATAGAATCAAGATCCCTTGGAAAATATTAAGAGACTGGAAAACAAGTTCATATAGATTTGCAATAAACAAAACAAGACAGAAAAACCCAGGCGTTGTTCATGACATAGGAATTCTAAAATATTCCATTTGGGGAGTTTGGTGGCTTGATTGCTGTCCAGCTTGAAAGCTTTCAAGCACTTCTGCTTTCTCAATGCAGGAAAAAAAGCTGCAATAACTCAAATTATTAAAAAGAAAACACCCTTTCAAGTTCCATTGTCTGTGAGCCCAGAAACTGTGCCTACTTGATCATCATCTTTTTAACTATCTTCACACTTGTGCTCTGTGGTTTACAAGCAGCATTGAAGTCCTTGCTTTATTTTTAACAGAAGTCAGAGAAATAGACCAGTATTTTCAAGGTGGTCTGCTGGGAAGAAAGATACTGTTTGGGTTTTCCAAAGAGAAATATTTCAGTAAAATAGTCATATTCCCATACAGGATCATACAGTTGTTCAAAGTCAAAGTTTTTTGCATCAGGAAAAAAACCCTCCAATAAAATCTGCTTCATCCCAAACAGTCTAGACCAGGGCGGCAATGAGCTTCTGGCCATTAGATGATTAACAGTCAATTCACTACCAAAATATGTGAAACTCAGACTGCAGATTTTTTTTTTAATGAAGATGTTTTAAAGATTAATAAATGTAAATATCTCAGGAATGGTGTGAACACTACTGATATTTTTGTATCTTGGTTTCAAAAGCTGCAATTTAATTGTGTGAACGCATTAATCTGGTGCAACTTGAAACATTGGAAGATAGCAAAGATATTCACCCAAGCTGGACAGAAATTACATGGGGCTCATGGAAAACCTTCTAAAGCAGCAGAGACAGACAAAAAATGATATCACAGAACTGCTCAGAGTATGTTACATTCTGATATTTAGACAGCTGGTAACACCCCAAATGTGCTTTCTAAATATAGCTTTTAAGATTTGCATTTCCAAGTATCTCTACCCACAAACGTATTTATGAGAATTCTGCCCCCAAAAACCCAGCTTAAAGTAATTACAGCTCATTGACTTAGAATGAAGAAGATGGATTTTTGTAAGGACTGTTTCTTGTGCAAATGGCTGTCTTTAACATTAATCCACAGGGACATGGGTGCAATGTTGGCACCCACACAGGCTTTGCAGAAGAGCAGTTTCATGGAGCAGTTGCTTGATGTGCTGCAGAGGGGAGCTTGTATTCACATTTGTACATCTGGGAAGGAGATCCCCACTCTCTTTTGGCAGTGCTAAAAGGAACAAAGGCTTGCTTTTGTTCCCAAAGAAAGGCCATCTCGCTGGCTGCACACATGATACAGCAGTGCTGAGCTAATGGAAAGGATCGACTCCTCAATGATCTTCAGAACAAAGACAAACTTTCACTATTCCTCGGTATTACTAATAGAATCTCAGGGTATTGCTGAAGAGGAGAGGCTCTGACAGCTGTGAGAATATATCAGTCATTTTACCAATTTCATACCCTTACCTCTCACTAAAATAAAGGTGGTAACAGCAGAGCAAGATTTGGGTTTTTAAAAACAGCACTCTGACTGCATTGTAAAAACTGGTTTGGATCTTACAGGGTTTTACACTATTGTAAGATTAGATTTGTGCCCAAGACACAAAAATATTGGGGTTTTGTCTCCATTTGGATAACCATTTTTATTTATGCAAATAAGGTACAGAATATTTTATCTTTCTGGGGAAAACAAAATGAAATAGAGATTTAATAATACCCAGAGATAACAATACACAATTCGACCACTTAAAAAGAAAGATGGTTAAAGAGAAGGTATCATGAGACTACAAGAGAAGATTCCTGCATTTCACTGGAATGTTAGGAAAGTAGTTCTTCAGAAACATACAGTATCCTGGGGCAAGAGCTGCTTGTGATACATCTGTGATGACAGCAGTTTGTTAGAGACCCAGATCAGAGGGAAATGTTCCAGCATGCAGAGATTTTAAGGCTCTAACACTGTGAGAAGGACGGCAATGGCTTAAYAGAGCAGAAATCTTATGGGGAGATGTGGTCAGGGTTGAAGACATTCTGGGTACGGCCTAAGAAGTGGTGGAGGGAGAGCACATTTCCATAAACAGATGGGACAAACYCATTGCAGGGCCTCCTTTTTATTGCAGTTCCCACTTGAAAGCTGCCCTGCTTGACATCAGTGCCAGCCTGGATGGGGCACTGGGGATGAGCTGCCATGCCCTGTCTCTCACACACAGCCCAGGGCAGCTCAGCTCAGCTTCCAACAGGAAATGGGATGGGTCTCCTCCTTCCCCTGTGAACATCACTGCAGCTGCCACCCCACCCGGGAGCTGAAAGGGATATCTCCATCCTCACCCCTCCCTCACAAGAGCAGGACAGCACTGCCACTGCTACTCCCACTTCTCTCAGCCTTGATTTACATCTCCTGTCCTCTGGAAAATTGTTTATTCCCAGTATTTGTCTGACAGCTTATGGTTATCTTCCATCTATTTGATGTTGCTGTAGGAAAAAGCAGATTCTCTGTTACTCTGCAAACTTTTCAACACCATCTTCCTGTCTGATTCAGAGGTAAAACAGGGCCTTAAACACAAAACAGATCCTTTCTTAACTGCTGCATTCTGCTTCTCCCATCTCTACTTCTTCAGTGTCTGGAGAGCCAGTCCTATGAGGAGGGGCTGAGTATTTAGAGTTAGTCTAAATACTAACTCACAGAGGGAACTGGGGGGGCTCAGTCTGGAGAAAAGGAGGCTCAGGGGGGAACTTCTGGCTCTGCACAACTCCCTGACAGGAGAGGACAGCTAGGGGGGATCGGGCTCTGCTCCCAGGGAACAAGGGACAGGACAAGAGGAAACATCCTCAAGTTGCACCAGAGAAGGTTTAAGATGAATTTCTTCACGAAAGAGTAGTCAGGCATTAGAATGGGCTGTCCTGGGAGGTGGCTGAGTCATCACCTCTGAAAGATGATCAAGAAATGTGGCACTCAGTGCTCTGGTGTAGTTGATGGGGTGATGTTTGGTCCAAGGTTGGACTCGATGACCTTTGAGGTCTTTTTGCCAGCCTTAATGATTCTGTGGAACTCCTGCCATTGTTAAAATAACTTCCCTTCCTCCATGATGGGAGCTTGGATGTGCTAACAGGTGTGTGTGAATGCTCTGACACCCTGCTCATGTCACATCCCTTCCTGTCACCTTCCTGCCTGCATTAAACTGAGAGGAACAGGCTGGCAGTAGTTGCATTCCCTGAGTCAGCCCAGRATGCCGAGGTATGAGGATCCATCAAAAGGACAAGGAGATGTTTTCTGCTCTTTAGATTATCATGACTGGAGATCATGTGGACTGGGGATGGCACAAGTGCATGGAATAAGAGATTTTAGACATTGAGCTATCATATTGTTATTCATTACTGAATTTATACTAGAAATTAATCTGAGAGAAAGAAACCTTGCTCAGCTTTTAGAAGAATTCATCCCCTTTAGAAAAACCATGAGCTCACATCACATATCTATCTCTAAAGGTTCCCAGACRGGAAGATAAAATTTGACGGGGCATTCTTGAGGTTTTAGACTGAAATAGAAAGGGGGAAAATCATCACATATAAAGGGGGAAAAGGATCCCATATCATCACACCTTGTCTACTCCAGTTAGTGTCTTACTTCATGAGGGAGGAAACACATAAAAACACTTGTACATAGGTCCAATATTTTCAAGGGCCCTTGAAAAAGAGCTTTCTAAAATAGTCCTTTCCTTGGGGGTAAAAGTTTGCTAAATGTCTTCAAGAGAAAAAKAAATCAGGCTCTGATTTATTCTGGTCTTGACAGTTACATGGCTTTGTTTCTTCTTCCTGACCTGGTGTTTATCAGACGAGACCACTCCTGAAATCTGAAATGTTGCAAAGATCACCCAGGGTCATCCAACAAGCATCATCCCAGCAGGTGCGAGATGGAYTAAAATGATTCTGTGATATCTATCAGTAGCCAAAGAGTGTTTAACATGTGGATGCTGCAAATTCTGCATGTAGTAAGGTAGCAAAAACTGCCAAACCAAGATTCTGATGTGGTAGATCTGCTCATTCTGTTCTCCAGCAGGATGCATGTGCTAGGAAATGCCAGAGCTCTCTCTTGCTTTTCTTGGGAACTATTAAATCTTCTTTTAATACCATATCCAAGACTTACAAAGCTCTAAGTTTAACTGAACCTGTGATAAATGAACTTAAATATGAAATGAAACAAACCAAGACTCATTTTTACAGTTTCCGTAAGGAGTGACATGCTAAAGAATCCCTTGGTGAGTTGCTGCTCTCTACTGGGGAAAGGATGCACGAAAGACTACCCACAAGGCACATTCCCTGTATTGCATATTATTCCAGTCTTACCCATGAGCTGATGTATTCATTTTAAAGTGATCTTGATATACAATTCCAGAGTTAATSTGCTTAAGTAATGTCCTACATGATGTAACACACGTGTACCCCTATCTTAAAAAGTCAATAGATTAATATTCCAACTTTCCTCTTCTCCTTCCCTCTCCCCAACACATTCATTATCCTCATTTACTGTTCCTTCTCCCAACATCCCAAGCATCAAGTCCAGCTCAAAGTGCCCTGTTCAGCTCTCAGGGACAAGCCTGGTGGCTGTCACCAACTGCCTCTTTTCTTCCACAATGAAGAGATCTCCCACAACTGTGACACTCATTTGGGCAAACAGAAGATGGACTTTCCTGGGATAACATAAAGCTAGAGACCTTGCCAGTAGATCAAGGAAGGAAGGAAGGAAGTGTTCATAACACTTTATCCACTGCCAGTTACAAAATTCTTCCTTTTTTATTATTTTTCCTATTTTTTTCTTTTGTTTTCTTTTTCCCTCCAGTCTCCATTTTCCCTTAATAGCTTTCTCAAACACACCTGTACTCCACAAGAGCATAAGTGCTTCCAAATACATATTTCTTCTTTTTTTTTTTCTTTCAACAGCTGGATTAAACACTTCTTGCTGCAGGAGGTTTTACACCAGCACATGCTGATAAACTTGAGGTGACTCCAACTGCTCTATCACCAGAAATGGAAGCTGAAGGAGACTTGAGCAGAAACACCTAATACTGCTCAGGTGTCCAAATAACCTTGGAATTGTTGATAAGCCCATCAAGAATTTGTGAGGAATGATCAGAATAAAGGCTAATTTTTGGGGCAGGCATCTGGGGAAGTGGAAGAAAATGAAAGCATCTTCAGGCAAGTAGAACAAATCTTGCAGTCACGGGCTCTGAGGCTTGCTGGGGACATCAGTTGTGCCAGGATCTGTTGGAAGTGCAAAAGGCCTGGATGCAAGTGGTCCAGGTGATTTCTGGAGTGTGCTGGGGACAATTCCATGGTGCAGCTCATGCATGAGATGAGTGGGGAATGTGCTTTGTAGGAACTACTGCTCAGGAAAAAGGTGGGAGGGATGTGAAAGTCAGAGGAAGCCTTGGCTGCACTTATCATCAAATGGTGGGGGTCAAAAGCCAGAGAGAATTAAGCACCACAAATGGAGAGAAGGAAACAACACAAATCACAGTCCTGGAGAGACACTTTTGGCTTGTTCAAGAAGCTCTTGAACAGGCACATGGTGCCATTTTTGTCCTGTGCAGAGCTAGGAGCTGAACTTGATCCCTGTGGGTCTCTTCCAGCTCAGGAAATTCTGTGGTTCTTGTTGGAGGAAAAAAAAAAAAAAAAAGCCCAAATGAAGCCCAAGGATGTTTTCAAGCAGCACCTCCCCAAAGCACAACAGCAGCACACTCTGTTGTGTGGGAGTTCAAACACATGGCAGGAGGCCAACGTGAGTGAACGATGAGCATCCACCTGAGCCCAAACACAAAAAATGAGTGTAAAGGTGATACCAGCAGGGCTGGGCTAGGAGGAATACAGAGGCACTGCCTGAGCATGCAGGGCTGGAGTAAGAAAACCCAAAGCTTAGCTGGAACTGAAACAAGAGGAGCAACAGGAAGGGTTTCCATACATTGCCAGCAAAATAAAGGCTAAGGGCAAAAGTAGCACCCTGCTCAATAGGCTTGGTGACCTAAAAAATGGAAAAAAATGAGATCTTCAATAGACTTTTCTGCTTCCCAGAACCCTAAATTTACTTACATTCATATTGGCAAGCATTGCATTGCCCACAGCAGAGGAATCATAGAATCATAAAACATCCTGAGATGGAAGGGACCCATCAGGATCATCAAAGTCTAACTGCTGGCCCTGCAAAGGACACCCCAAGAATCACACCATTATTATTTCCTCATGATTACAGGAAGAAGAGAGCAGGGCCCAGGCTCTGCTCCGGGGGGCCCAGCAATGGCCCCAGAGGGACGGGCAGGAACTGATGCCCAGGGGGTTCCACCYGGACAGGAGGAGGAACTTCTGCCCTGGGCAGTGACYGAGCACGGAACAGAGACCAGAGAGGGTGTGGAGTCTCCTCACTGGGGATATTCCAGAGCCCTKTGGACACAATCCTGTGCTGTGAGCTCTGGGATGGCCCTGGTGGAGCAGGGGATTGGAGCAGATGTGACCCACTGTGGTCCTTTCCTGTCTGAACCATCCTAATGGGATTCTGTGATCAGGCATTTCTCAGGCAACACCCTGAGCAGGTTTCTGCTTTTCTTCTGGACTTGTTGAAAGGAAACAATGACTTCTTATCGTGCTTCCCCCCATATGGGGAAGGCAGGATGATGGAGAGCTCCAGCCTGAATGCATCACAAGTTTGTGAATATCTGTGTATACATTCCAGCGTGCTATAGGTATCCTGACACACAAATCAGCTGGGCACCAGATGCACTTTGGTTACAAGAGAGAAGCAAAATCTGGGGGCAATTCTTTTAGGACACTGGAAAAAGTCTCAGTGCAGAGTGGTTATTAACATAGACTGCAAGCTGGTCTAGCTAAAGAAACAATTTTTACATAACCCATTCTTCTCCAGAGGTTTTACAAAGCTTATATATTAAAATGAAACCTAACCCTTC
The DNA here is from genome assembly GCF_030028575.1 of Malurus melanocephalus. Classification (NCBI taxonomy): domain Eukaryota; kingdom Metazoa; phylum Chordata; class Aves; order Passeriformes; family Maluridae; genus Malurus; species Malurus melanocephalus. The sequence goes on along the minus strand of NW_026623248.1, from coordinate 917,436 downwards.
CCTTAGTGAGGAATACCAGTTATAAGAGTGATGGTAACTAGAAACTGCTTTCTGAAAGTGCTTTTCTATTCTAATATGTATCTAATGTGCATGTTAAGTAACTGTAGTGCACACACCTGGGTTATGAGTCAGTAAGTGCATGGGTTCCCACCCTCAGAAATGTATTGAACACTGTAAAAGTGGTTGAGTCAAGCATTTAAGAGTCAGAAAATGTAAAAAAATAAGTAAATCTTGGAGAACTGTAGTTCATCTCTTTTGTGAGATTGAAATGTGATAAATTCTGGAACTGATTGATCCTAGTCCTTTTTCATCTTTTCCTCTTAAAGCCCTTCTCTCTCTGTGTGCTCCAAGTGCTGCAGCTGGTCTGTATTCAATTCACTGCCATCCTCCTCACTCACTTCTCATTCTGTGTGTGGCCTCAGGACACACTTATCCAAATCCTGCTCCAAAGACAGAAGGCTTCATTTCCCCATGGGATTCCCCACAAGCAGCAAGCATAAATCACCTGCCTGAGTCCTTCAGTGCCACAGTGAGAGAAGGGAAAGACGTGTGTGACTGAGCATCTTGTACTCCTTGTACTCCAGCACTGTGTCTGAGGCTTCACAGTTATCACCAAAAAAGTCCTGGTGGGGACAAGGAGTAGATGTTAAAATAAAAACCCCTGTTCAGGTGGCAGCTGAGTTTGAAAGCTCCACTTATTCAGAATTCTCAGGATAATTAACATRCTCTGCAGATAAGATCCTTGCAGCCACAAGGATGCAGAGCTCCCTCAAATCCAAAGCCAGGATGCAAAGCAATCCCCAGCAGCACCTAGTGCTGGATCAGATTCCAGGCTGTGCCCTGAAAGATAGGRCTGTTGTCCAGCTCCTCAGACCCCCCCATGGCACTGACAGCAGCCACTGGGAGTCCATCCCAAATCTCATTTTTGGCAGAAGGCAGCCGAGCCCGTGTGTGTGCCCTGCCGTGCCTCACACACRGTGTCTGCTCTAAAATTACCAGGCAATGAAAGGGACACTACATCAAAGTGCATTTTCCTGACACTCGTGTGAGTCACCTCAGCCTAATCTCAGTTCCTGGAGCTCAGGGAGCGGAGGACAGCTGCAACAGTTTATCATTTCTAGTGTGAACCATTGTGTTTTGCCAGCAAACTGCAGAGCTATGTGCTGGTGTGGCTCCTGGGTTCCCTTCCAGTTCCAGCAGGGAGTATTTTCTTGGCTTCAATTCCTGCAACTAAACCCAGTCCTCTTGTTGCCTTTAAGCCTCTTTCTTCTTTCCCAGCTACTTCCAATTTCATAATTTGCCTGCAGCCTTTTCCTGTCTGCCTTGTTTCTCCTGCTATATCCTTGCTCTTGTCAGACACCTGCCCAACGCTCACCAAATTTACACCTACCTCTCCCAAATCCACATATTTCTGAGGAAACGAGCGAATTCATGTTCTGAACCCTGCATTAGAAGATGTTTCTGTGTTTTGTAGGAAAAATCCTTCATTAAAAGCCAGCAACTCTCTTGGAAACCACCTGGAACTCGGGCAAGATGAAGGGAGTAATTACTGCACAGGCAAAGAGAGAGCAGATAAAGCAATTTGTCAGTTCAATTCATATTCATGGACAAGACCAGCCTTATGCACAAAGCGGGAATGTTTTTCCCCCTCTGGAATTTATATCAACTATAGTGAGACGGGGATTTTCCCTATAGTCGCTACTTTCAARTTACCAAATGCAAAACCCCATAAATCGGGAACTTTTAAATGCCAGACWCCAAGAATTAATCAAACTGTGCTCCTGCCTTCTGGACTGTTTTTCATATTTGACGTTCATACCCATTATGCACTCTCACACATTGAATATGTACTCCCATTCTACGTTGTGTGCACAATCTCAGTAAATTCTACTCATTTTTGCAAAATTACTCGGATTCAAAGGCACTGCTTGTTGCAACTTGGTATACAGAGTGTGAATATCAGGTTTTGGGACAGACCCAGTACTGGATAACCAAGATAATGAAACCCTTCCAATCATAYCAACTTCCAGGTTCAGGGTTATGTGCTTGTTCCGAGAGTTATCTATAATAAAACTTAGAAGAATTTGACATTGGAAAAATAAATTGCAGGAATCTGATAGCTGAGATCCTGTACTCACTCACATCTGCTTAAAACAAATGAGTTCACCGAAACCAAAGGAGTGACAACCAGGAGGAGAACAAGATCCAGTCATGATCCTGCACTGATCTGGTATTTCAGGATGGATTGAAAGAAGGAGCCAGCCATTGCTGTTGTCCAATTTTTCCTTTAATTCCCTGCTGTTCCCACCCTGAAGCCATTAAATGCCAGAACCACTGCTTGATGCCTGACCTCAGAACAGTTCCCAGAACAACCAGCATGTTGACCAAAGACATCAGCAAATCAACACCTACCCAGAAGGGAAAAAATGGACCATTGGAAATATTTTCCTCTGTTTTGTGGTTTGATCCATGACTTGAGTTTCAGCTAAGTGTTCCTTCCAGAAAAACCCCAAAATCCTTTTCCAAAAGGRAAGCCACTAACCCTGTTTCTCCCCATGGGCACACATAAGCCTTAAAACAAGTTGTTTGCAAGGAAAGGAGTGGCTCATTTGACAGTGATGGCTGCTTACAGAAGCAGCTTGGTTTCAAAAACTATTTTATCACCCCTTGTACTGAGCAACATGATAGAATCTCGTTCAAAATTCAGTTTCCACAACTCGAGCCCTGCCCTCCAGGCACACTGGGGTGTTACTCTGTATTTACCTGCSGCCAGACCTGGAAGCCATCTCCCCAAAATTCTCATACTCTCACACATAAAAAAAACAAGTACACATTTCATTGCATTCCCAACACATGCTTTGCCTAACCTTGCAATGACCCAAATCCCCACTGGGCTTCCAAAATTTATTGTTTTCTCCAGTCTATCTCTATATCTACTGACAATCTTTCAGCACCCTCTTTGTCTGYTCAAAGCAGAACTTAAAGTGAAATTTATCGGCTTCCAAGACACTTTTCCTTCTGCCTCCTCAGTGTTCTGACAACAAGCAGCTCATTGTTTGTTGTTATTACCTTGGCAGAGATTCTGCTGAGAGAGCTGCTGCTTTCAAAAATCTGCTCAGTAGCATGATCTCCCAGGGCTGCATGTTGTCATACTTGCCAAGCATGCATACACAATGAATACAACATTTATGACAAAATTTGCTTGTTGTTTGGATTTTCTGGATTTTTTTTTTTCCAGAAATCCTCGGAGTTAGTAGTCTGAAGTGGTTTGGAAACCTGATAAGCTGAAGTCCTGAAGTACCTTTTTCCTGCTCCTTGGTAGAGAGATGACATGTACATGTGTGACTGGTTTGCTATAAATGGAATTGCACTCAAAATTGCCATGAAAGCTAGAAAATCATCTGACAGGGGAATGGGCTTCATGCACAAGGGAACTGATGGTGTAGATGCAAAGCTGGTGCTTTTGAAAGGGAGAATTTGCATAGTCCAGCCATGTATACACCAGCTCTGCCAGTGTCATCTGTGATGTCACATAGGGTTTTCTTCTAGGATGTAAGGAATGCAGTTTAATTCTCTTCTAAGGATGAAGAAGCTTTAAAACCTATCCCACAACTTAAAAAATGGTCATCCAGGGAATGGCAGAAAAATTAGAAGGAATTATGGAAGAAATTGTTCCTTGTGAGGGTGGGTTCCTGAGAGAAGCTGTGGCTGCCCCATCCCTGGCAGTGTTCCAGGCCAGGTTGGATGGGGCTCTGAGCACCCTGGGACAGTGGAAGRTGTCCCTGCCCATGGCAGGAGGTTGGAATGAGATGATCTTTAAGGTCCCTTCCAACCACGCCGCTCTATGATTTCATGATTCTTCATTTCACCCACTGAATCTCTTTGAAAGCAAAATAAAAATAAATAATTCATTGCCTCAAAAGCCACATCACTACAGGCTGATTCTTTCCCAGCTAGCTGTGTTTTCTACCAATTGCTTTCCACTGTCAATCACAGCAAGGAACTTTTTGATCCAAAACTACAACAGAAAACCTGGATTTTTCTATTGATTAGTACAGTTCATTGTCTAACAGAATACAAATATTCGACTTTTGACAGTGGCAGAGCAAAAAACCAAAATAAAGCCTTGTCTTTCTAATATGCACTAGAAAAGAGCTATGTGCGAATATGCATTTTTCTATCTTTCATTTGTGCTTTAACACCTGGAAAAGGAAGGCTGCAAGGGGCTTATCTGCATGGCAAAGGGCATTGTGGGAAGCCTGTAGAGGTGGTTGGGATAACACTGTCCTTGCCACAAAAGATGGACAAAATCTGTGGAATTCTATTCGATGTAAACTGATCCAGGCTTGACCCTCCTTTACACAAACTGAATTTGACAAGATGAGAGAACTTAAAAATAGGCACAAATAACAATTGAGTTTCACAGCCAGGACAGTAAGATCGGGCACAGGGGGTGTCAGCTTGAATGTGACCCAAGCCCTGAGTGCATGGAGGTGGYTCTTTCAGAACTGTTTCCAAATGTGTGTTTACACATCCCTCTTCAGGCCACTGAGGGGTTTGCCAAGAGATGGACATGTCCCCAAAGGGCTTTAGCAGGGACTTGATCAGATTTCTCAACTTTGCTCCAGTTTGAGACTCAGCAGCTCTGTTGTGTTTGAATTTTCATCACCCTTAACTAAAGAAAAAGTTCCTGCTTTTTAAAGAATCTTCTGAAGACATTTTAGCCTTCCTGGAGTCTTCTTAGTTGTTTTTCTTCGAAGTGGCTGTGACAAGGAGCAGGGTCCTCATGGTGATAATCAACTGCCAGGTCCCAGTGGGAATCCCCACATTTAATTTACAAACACCCCCCTGGTGCCCATAAGATGCCCCATGCCAAACATACACAGCATTTCTGAGGGCTGCCACACTCCCTGGTGTGTGAGGGTCACTCAGCCCCCTGAAAACCACTGGAGTGGCCCAGGGTTTCTGGTCCCAGGTTTCTGATTTGGAGKGTGTAACTTCCCCTCTTCTGCTACAGCATTTGGGCTCCCCTGAGCTGCTCTGTGGGGCAGCTTGGACACCGCAGCCCCATCCCTGCCTTGAATCAAACCTGATGTCCTGTCAGCAGGTGCATTCATTACCTTGCTCTGCAGCATGTGTGGGATGGCAGATTCCACACTGTGTAGTCACCACACCTCTGCTCAGCCCTGATTTAGAAAGCTTGCAAGCACATCCCTTCTCAGTTGTCCTTTCCCACTGGCCAGCAGCAGAGTGGCAGCTTTTTTCTGGGTTGGTTCAGGGCACTATYCCATTGCCTGAGCATGCCCTGGTGGGCTCACGCTGGCAAATTCACCAAGGCACTGTGTAGCCCAAACCTGGAGATTCTGTGTCTCCCCAAGAGCCTGCACAAACCTTGCCTGAACAAGAACTGCAGGGTTTCCAAGGAAAAGGGCAGAGCTGAGCTCTAAAAGGGGTGGGCATGGCAACAAGATCAGAGATCATGTTTCCTCCAGACTGACCCCWAAGGGCTTTGTTCACTCTGGTTTGGATTAAGTAGTCTGAGAATTGCCCAACAGACGTGAGCCAGGGACAGACCCAGGGCTGCTCCAGACCAGCTGCAAAAATCAGGTAATGAGAAATAGCTCCTACATCACTTGCACAGGCTCCCAAACAACACCTGGGAYTCATCAGCATCCCCCATGTGCATAAATCAGAGAATTACAGAATCACAGAAGAGTTTGGCTTGGAAGRRACCTTAAAGACCATTGTATTCCACCCCCTGCCATGGKCRGGGRCACCTTCCACTGTYCCAGGTTGCTCAGAGCCCCATCCAACCTGGCCTKGGACACTKCCAGGGATGGGGCAGCCACAGCTGCTCTGGACAACCTGTGCCAGGATCTTACTACCCTCACAGGGAACAATTTCTTCCTGATATCCAATCTAACCCTGCTCTCTGTCAGTGTGAATCCATTCTCCCTTGTCCTGTCACTCCAGACCCTTGTAAAAAAAAAATCCCTCTCCATCTTCCTTGTAGGCTCCCTTCAGGTACCCAACCCTTACTTAAATAAAAGGGATGGGGCATAAGGGGATACCCACGAGGAAGATTTAAGCATTTGTCTCTGGGTTGTGGTTGTGATTCCTGTTCCATAACTTCTGAAAAGGATTTAAGACGGGCCCACATCCTGCTCTTCCCTGTAACACCTGGACTCCTGTAAATTTATATTCCTGTAAATTTATATTCCTGTAAATTTATATTCCTGTGTGCAACAAGTCCTGATTTACATGAAGGCAAGAGAAGAATCCTTTCAAAAATGCCCATTAAAAATATAATCTTACTCAAAAATCTATATTAAAAGAAGTTCCCTTCAAAACAACTTTYTGGAAAACAGACAGGGTTTTACATTTGAAAGTGTTTGATAGAATCAAGTCAAATCACCTTTTATAATATGGATTTTTCTGCAGTATGTTCGCTACATAAATGAAGCTCCTTTTTATTTTTTGTGGACTCCAAGTTAAGTAAAAAGTATATACTATTTTACTTCAGGTGGACTAAATCTTTTTTGTTCTAATGTGCCAGTTTAAAATAACCCTAAGTATCATGCTCACAAATTTGCCTTTGAAATGTTCTCTTACTCTGCATACACTTTTACAAGTATCTCTGGGGTCAAAACTCCTTTAATTCCAGTTCATTTTCTAAGAAGGCTGGACATTTGCAGAGTTTTCAAATAGATGAATAATAAAATCCGATTTAGAAAATTCCATAGCACCAGGAAACTGCTTTATTAATTTCTCATTTTTACTGCATTCAGAGATAATCTATATATATATACATACACATACTCTACATTTTATTTATAGACATTTTGAGGCAATGAAAATATTACTGTTTTCTAAAATCTCTCCRCATTTTTAGGCCAAGGTCATTCCTGAAGCTGATCCACCAAAACACAACGAGGAAATCAATTTTATATGAGAGATATGAGCGTCCCATTGCACAATGCTGATGAGGTTGCTGTGCTAACTCTTCAATCCTAATATCCAGTGTCATGGGCATGGAAACAAAAGCCAGTTATAGCACAAGTTTCTTTGGCTGGTGTTAAAAGCAACCAGTATRAAACTGCAACTTGAAAAACTTTTAAACCTTTCTCAAATAAAGTGGATATAAACTGACTCATTTTGTAAGTGCACCCCAGTTCACACCAGATGCAACAAGGAGAACAGCTGGTCCTGCAGCTCTGAAGTCTGAGCTGGAAACAMTTCTTTATTCCTACTCAAAATCATTAAGTTAAAAGAGAACATGGAAATAATCCATTAACAAAGGCAACCAGCAAGATAAAAGCCGGAATGGACTAAAGGGTTGTGAATACRAGAGAGTTTAGATTAAAGGCCAATGAAATATGGAACCCAGCCTCATATAGATTTACCTGGCTCAGCTTGTGAAATGTCAGTGTAATAGACAGTTGCTGGAAAGATAAGCAGGGCTATGATCTGAAGAGGAACCCTTAACAATGGGAACTTTGTTAGAAAAGTTTTCTATTGTCTCCATATAGATTAGTTGCCATTGTCTTCCTTTATTAAGAAAATCTTGTTTTGGATTCTGAGATTGCAAGAGCCTTGCCGGTTTAATCTGTTCTATTTAGTCTATATTTCAAACTACATTTAGAGCAAAACAAATCTAAATATATCTTGTTTTTTAGCTGGAAAAAGCTTCATAAAMGGTCCCAGCTAAATCTTGCTGCTAGATACAATGAGGCATAGAAAATGAATGCAGTGGGCATTTCCAGATGGTGAATCAGTTTTTCAGTGATAGCCATCAGTGAAATCCCCATCGTACTTCAAAGGCTGCATGGAAAGCACTGGGTGTTTGTGTCAGGGAGAAGAGAGATATTAGATCTCGCTATTCCTAACCAAACCACTGGAGAAGCACAAAGGGTGCACTCGGAGTCAGCCCCAAACAAAGGCAGAAAACCTCTTCTTACAACAACAAATTTGTATTCAGTCTCTGCAGCAGGGTGTCAAGTGTCCTGGGCAAACCAGTGGGTCTGTTCCCCAAAAACATGCATTTATTTTCCACCTTTGTTGAGGAATTGCCGGGAGGAGGCCTGTGCATTCCCCACACAGCATTTATTATGGCCCTAAAACAAAGCATCATTCTGCAGGATGGTGAACCAAAACCAGGAGTTGCTTGCCTTTTCATTCAAAGCAAATAAAAATAGAGAAGATGGTTATTACAACATCCACTGTAAAATGTTAAAATAAAGAGGCTTTAGGCTTTCAGGTACTGATAAAATGTTTCATTGCATCACCATTCATTGCTGGAAGCAGATGAATAATGTTCAGATATATAAACCTGATCAACCTGGAACACAGTATTCATTTTAACAAGGCAAGCCACTTAAAAAATATACTTAGCATTTCCAGATATGTTACCTCTTCAGTCATGGTATCTATATACTAAAATATGGATAATATATACTAATATATATATATATAATGCATGATTCATGCAATATCTCAACACAGTAGCAATGTATGCACTGTCACTGCATGCTGTTGCACAACACTTTTTTGATAACAGTACTGGAATCAGGTTTATTTAAATCAAGACAATTTAAAGTGATTTCATTCGATAACTTAAACTATATTTATGTAAATTGCTCATTAGATTTTATTTTMTTTTTTAACATAGTCTTTCATGAAGCGTACCAGCCTCAGGAAAAAATCTGTTCAGATCTCAATTTTCGTATTTTCCAAGTGTTAAAACTTTAAATGTGAAATCTTCAGAATCTTGAAAGCTGGTTAACAACACTAAATAACATTTAAAGTTAGTGAATACTCTACTGCTTTTGAAAGTAAAATACTTTGAAATGTCAAGAACACAGAAAGAGCCTTACAAAAATGTAGCAACTAATTAGCATTTTTGGCCTCTCTCAGTTAGTCATGGAATTTTTTTTTTTTTATTTCGGTGTTTATTAATTTATTTATTATTTGACAACATAGTAGTCCCTGGACATCACCATAGAACAGGACATCTTCTGCCTTTCCTTTGACATTTCCTGCAGTTATCCAGTTCCATGATTTATTAGGTCCTTTGAAGCAGCAGGGACTGGAAAACTTGTGCTCAACTCCAGTCCTTACCTCTGTATTTAACATGCCATATTTCCCTTCTTAGCAGGAAAAAAGTACTTGAAAGAACTTAGCAGGGAAAAAAGAGCTTTTCAGAAGCAGCTCTTTTGTCACTCTGGCTGCTCTTACCAGCAAGGGGTTTTCTGGTCAGGGATAACATGACAGAAATAATCTGCAAAGAGGACACATYTTATTAAAGCTGCGGCCACCCACTTTGCTCCCTTGGTCCATCTGGCATCCCACACACCCTGCCTGCCAATCCTTTATTGTGTTAACAGGAATAAAWAAAAGCAAACGTGAAATGGCAGACAGAGAGCTTCCCTCTCATCATAAGGAGCCATAAAAATTGATTTTTCAGAGGTGGAACAAAGAGAAGGTCCCCATTAATAAGTTAGCAATTGGTTTTTAGGGCGACTGCAGTAAATTTGCAAATTTGCAAGTTGAAATTCACTTTTCCCTTAAAAGTCATAGATTTATACTGAGTACTGATTGTCATTTGTGTTTTTTCTTGAGGYGGAAAAGGACATTTTTCTGCTGCCTTTTTGTTTCCCTGGTTATTTGAGCARGTTACTTCTTGAAGTTTTTATGATTTGTGGCATCACATTACACAAACATGAGTTATTATTGATGCACCACAGCTTTGAGCCTCTGCGAATGCTAAGTAGAAAGAAAATCCCCTTTTGATGTAGCAGTTGCTGAAAATTCCTCCTGAGGTCACTCATCTGAAGAACAGCGCTCTGTTCACAGCAAAGACAGATTTGTAAGGGGTATTTTTAATGCCTTGGATAGTTTCTATGTAAATATTCAGTGGTGGATCCTGCAGAAACAAGTGCACCACTAAGTTTTCACGTGCTAATATTGAGCAATCCAATGAGTGATCTGCAGCAATTGCAGAGACTTCTAGAGACTGGACACATTGAGCTCAGAACCATTTCCCTCTCACCTCACAGCAATATTACAAACTTCCAATAATTTTCATAATGAAGCTATGAAAAGCAGAACTTGTATCAGGTATCCACATCTGGGTTTTCTCAAAGTAATTGCATGTAAATGGTCTGGGGCAGAGTATTTAACTACAAAGCAGCACCCCATGCTTCAGAGGTGAGAGTAAACACTCAGCTTTGGTCCTTGAAACAATAATCAGTAGCAGTCTGTGTACCTCCAGGTGGAGGTTGAAAAGAAGGGATTTGAGGAATATGCCTGGTTTCCTGTACAACAGCACAATACATATGTGTGCATAAATATCCATTTGGAAAGGCTGAGAGAGTTGGGATTGTTCACCTGGAGAAGAGAAGACTTTGGGGTGACCTCACTGTGRCCTTGCAGTGCCTGAAGGGAGCCCACAGGAAAGATGGAGAGAGACTCTTGACAAGGGCCTGGAGTGACAGGACAAGGGGGAATGGCTTCACACTGACAGTAGGATTAGATGGGGTATCAGGAAGAAATTGTTCCCTGTAAGGGTGGTGAGGCCCTGGCACAGGTTGCCCAGAGAAGCTGTGGCTGCCCCATCCCTGGAAGTGTCCTAGGCCAAGTTGGATGGGGCTCTGAGCAACCTGGAAGGTGCCCCTGCCCATGGCAGAGGGTGTTGGAAAGTGGATGGTTGTTAAGGTTCCTTCCCACCCAAACCYTTCTGTGATTCTATGATTTGTACCAAAATCCCCACACATCTCGAAGTCCATCAGCCTGGGAAGTCACAGCCAGCCCAGCAAACTTGRCATTCCACTTTTGAAGCAGTGCAGAAGAGAAATTAATTGTAGCTGTATGCTCTCACTTGTAAAACTGCACAGCTGAAGAGCCAAATCTGAATTCCAGGGGTATTGCAATGATTGGATAGATCCTGTCAGACTGACCTTGCACAAGGAGCCATTGAGGAGGGAGGAKAGGACAAAGGATCTCCAGGATGAGGTGGAGCCTCTTGACTGTTTTTGGCCCTAAGGGCTGAGAAATGAAGGACTGTGGGTGGGTTCAGAGCACACAACCCCATGGCAATGGCAGCAAGAGGAGCTTTAATGAGAGAATCATTAAGTGCCTTTGACACCTATTAGTGAAATGATGATAAAAATAGTGTTAGGTCATGTGAAACTGCACAGAACAATGTTGTTTATACTCAGGCAGTTGAAGCAACCAATGAACTGTGTGGTTTCAGCTGTTTGGTTTGTTTCAAGTGTGATGACACTTAAAATAGACTAAAATATATTTGTGATACTGTGCATTTGACATCCTTGCAAGCCATAAACTCACCCTCCTATTTCTAACCTTCCCAAAGGGGCCGAACTGAACTTGCGGATTTAGGTGCCTGCCATTTTAGATGGCCAGTTTTGGAAATGACAAAAACCTCACAAGGTCACACAAGTCATTTTTGGTGGAGCTCAGATTAGACTCAGGATGATTTGATACCTTACAGTGCCTCAATTCAGCAACTGTTTCACCAGGAAATCTGTTTCAGCAGGATCAAGATGTAAAAACACAATTGTTTTGGMGCTTGGTTTTGGGGGTTTCTTTCTTGTTTGTTTGTTGGGGTTTTTTTTGTCTGTTGAAATAATGTGGAGCTACCTTGCCTTCTATCAGGAGAGATTGYTTCATCTTAAAAATTGGTCGTGAAAATGAAATGAATCTTTAAGAAGTCGAAAAGGATTTTCACATTACACAAAATAAATTGGCTAATAGTTTTATTCTGAACCYGGATTATCCTTCTAACCTGTTTTCCTGAGAGTTCAGCTTCACCAGAATGCTGAATCATGGGATATAAATGTGCATATCAGATCTGAATAACATATCCAGTTAAAAAACAGAAATAAACATTTTCTTTCTTAAAGCATTTTATGCATTTTTTCTAAATAAAAACCGTCCTCTTAATATATTGTTAGACTAACGAGTTTGGGATTTGCTTTTTTTGTTTTGTTTTGGGTTTTTTTTTTAAAAAAAAAAAAAATTGTGAAGGCTACTAATACATGCGTGACCTCAAAAGAATATTTTCTTTAATTAGAAAATGCTCCTAGCTAGAGATGTCAAGCCCGAGTTTCAAATAAGGAATGCCTAGTTAAACAAACCAAAGAGGAAMATCTCTTAATCCATAACTTTAATCATAACAGATACTTTACATAACCAAAAATGTACTTAAATCAAATTGCCATCCAATTCAAGGAATAGAAAATAATTTACTTGAAGTGAACCTATAAAGACTGTTGTGTTTTAGCCCAAGGAGTCCTTGCTATGAAGAAAAGCAGCACATATATACAAGCAAAAAAWTTGCTTTCATGTCTTCCAGTAAACCCCCAAATAAATTGATTTAAATAATAATAATAAAAAGCTGAACTGGGAATTAATGAGATACCTGACACACATAATTCAATGTCCTGTCATAGCCATCACAAAGTGTCCTAAATTTTCTGACTAGTTTGGGCTGTCCAAGCTCAGTGTGGTTTATTTGCYGTTAAGAGATGTTACTCCCTGGCTGTAATGAGAACAAGCAACTTCAATTGAGAATTGCTGGGTCAATGACAAAGAACATTCTGCGCTGTAAGGCTTTTACAGCCAAATGGGAGCTCTGGTTTAGAGAGAAGGAACATCACCCAGGCAGAGTCTTGAAACTGAAATCTTTGGGCATGATAAGACAATTCCTTCCCAGAATCCCATGAGAGAGTCTGAGACAATGTGAGGACAGGTTGTGGTAGGTGACTTTGAGAAAACACTGCTATTATTAATATAGGATAATAAATAGTTTTGCTGGAAAAGGTGTAGGGTTACATGAAAACAGGGAACAGCTGAATAGTATTAAATCAACAAAGCCAGCCTTGTGACTCTGCTGGCCCTAATATTTGTGAACTTGTGTATCCTGGAGAAAACCTGGCGTGCTCTTCCCTTGCCTCGCCTTGATTGGAACCCAGGCRCCACCCCCATGCCGACCCCATCCACTTCCACCCCCTCAGCACAAGGTTACAGCGGCAAAAATGTGTTTCACTGACAGGCAGGCCAAGGATCRTGTTCCTTTTCACCCTCGGACTGCACCGTGACCTCCAAGGGTTTATTTAAATCTGTCCTTGGCTGTTCTCAGCCCCAAGAGAAATTTCTCTGGCTCCCTATGGACCTTTAGCTCTTCTTTTCACATAAAAATTATAGCACACARCCTGTTCTATAAATAGCTAAGAGACTACAGACAAATTAATGTCAAATATCTGCTGGAGAAAAAACAAGCATGATCAAATCCAGTGTTTTTCCTTTAAGGTGCAACATGGAATTTTAGTAAATAAGCAGAAGTAGTAGACACTAAATACCTCTCTGAGTGTGACAAGACTTCAAGTATGCTTTCCCTGATAAGTTAATTCTGATTTATTAATTATGTCTATGTCTTAATAGGCACTGACAGAAGTGAGTATAATTGACTATGTCCACAGTTAGGCTACTTTTAATTATAATTGGCTCACCACTGGGACTTCCATGGGCCTTGGGGCTGCACTGACCTGAGCCCCTCTCAGAACTTTTCCTGGGGTCCTGTGGGAAGATCCTTCTACCCCTCCAACTCCAGAGAGGAAAGGAGAGTGATTTAACCCCTGTACCCCTTGCCAAGCTCTGAGCTCTCTACATCAAGCAATAGAAGCATTTTGGGCTTCTACCTTTCACCTCACCCTACATGAGAAGCTCCACTCCTAAGACACAGCCACAGTCACATGAGGCATTTTAAATGCATGATCACCAACTGGGTTAAAGAAAAATCTGTGYCACTTCCCTGCCTGTAGCATTTTGTTGGACATGAGCCCCCCTCAGGTAAGAGTCAGTATGTTGCAAGGCTTTAGTGATGCCTGTATATGAAGAATTACACCAAGAATGAAAAGGATAGAAACCAAAAAATACACCCACTGTGAATCACTTTGATACTCCTTCATTCTGGATCATTCAAAAAGTAATCCTTAGTGTTATTTCTCACAGGGGTACTAAAAATAACTTTAGAGCAGAGGGAAAACACAATTAGTTTTGCAATAGACTTTCTGAAGCACAAAGTGAATCTTGGCGCCATTGAAACATCTCACCAGAGTGAGCAWTCCTGAGGACATTATTTCACCTAAACTACCCAGAAGGCATTTCAGAGCTTACTTTCTTAAATACACACTAGAAGAAGGTTTCTTTGTTTGGAGTTTGGGACAGGGGAGATTGTGCTCTTTTTTCCCCCTTTATATATTAAATATTTATTTTGCTGTAATTCAAACACACAACATCTGAAAAAAAGATTCAGAGTTCATCAGTGAGACACTGTCATCTCCCACTTTTTCCAGATTTGTTTGGATTTACGAGTGAGGCATTGTCTAGTCAGGAAGCTGCAGATACCAATATCAGTTTTAAAACTGATACAGCAAAATCTTGGACTCATGCTTGAGTAGGAAGCAGCTGCACTGTGTCAAGATGTCACTGACCTTTGTTATTTGTTAGCAGTGTCCTGGCCAAGTCCCTGCCTTCGCAGAGGTGTCTGGGGAATGGCATGTGGGAGCGTTTCTCACATACTTCAGGGTAACTTCCAGTACTTTCACTTCTCTACAACATGCACACAAAGAGGCAGAATTTCCCTGCAGCATCTGAGAAGAGCAAATGCCTTCTGACCAATGCATGTGGTGGGGAAATCCTTCACAGAAGGGGCAACAGCCCCATAAAGCACTGCAGCTGACTGTGAAATGTTCATCTCGAGAAGCCTCAGAGAAACCAAAAAAATCCAAACCAATAAAACCAACCAAAACAACAAAGCTTTATTTCAGCACTTTGAAGGTGCAACCTTAGATAAATCATTGTTATCTTCAGATAAAATAAAACAGATGCCATTAAACTGGGACAGAATAAGACTAGCATTCATTTAATCATATTGATCTTGAACTTATTTCACCAGTTCTGTTTAAATCAGCATCACACAGATAAGGTCCAAAGTGCTGTGAATTTACAGGTAAAAAGGTGGAAAAAAAAGTGCCCATTTCTCACAAAAACCATACTGTTGGGCCTCATCTGCACATAATCCCATAGCAGGTGAACTGAAAGGGTGTTTTAAAATTAATTTCTTAGCTGTAGTATATTAATTTTGTGGTATTGTATCCATAAATCTATGACCTGCATCTCATTTATTCTAATGTGGGTTTTTTGTACTACTTGGCAATAAAAAGCAGTCTTGAAACAGGAAACAAGCACAATTGAGGTCAGTGGGATACCTCATGTGCTTACAGCACTTCAGCACCTGTGAGAGAGGGATGAAAGTGCAAAGTGACACAGAGCAGAGCACCACTGTGCTACACCCCATGTCCACACACGAGGGTCTGGCCTGCTGGGGCTTAAAGGAGAAGAAACAGAGGATGGCTACATCAAAAATAGAGAGAACCAGGAAATTGTTCCAGGCTAGAAATTGTTCTCTCTGTTTAATCCAGCTAAGTAACAACTCCTGGAAAAGGGGACAGAGGAAGAGAGAAATGTGACAAAGCATAATATACGGCATGTGACTACTTCTACATTTGAAAGGCAGGCCAGAGAAGGGTTGTGCTCACCTTTTTGCACTAAATCCCGCATCTCAAGCATCTTTAGGTAGGCTTGAACACTTTTCTGTGGAGCTCAGAAAAGAGGAAAAGAKAAGCACCCCATGGCACTGTGCTACTCTCTGTAGCAAAACTTGATTTCTCCAGTCCCAGCTTTGAGGATGGGCCTTGAGCACCTGGGATTCAATGTCTGTACTGTTGTAGAATGTTAAGGGTAAAAATACATTATGAGTAGGAGCAGTTTGGGGACATTATACAAACGTACCTACACTCTCATGCTCCGGGTAACGGGCAGACTGTCAAAAGGTTATAAATTTGAAATTAAAAAAACATGTTGTTACAAGACAGAGTTTGAAAAGATCTGTGCTAACCTCTGTGATCAAGCAAYACACCAGGATATTTACATCTCCTCAGAGCAGACCGAAAAAGGAAAYGTAATTTTCACCAGCATTTCTGACCCATCTATTTTTTCTCACCGCTTCCTGTGTACTGTAACAATGCATTTGGGAAAGTAGGTGTTCATCCCATATCTCCTGATCAAATTTTGTTTACTCTCTTCTTTCCCAGACTTCAGATGAGTAATGGAGATGCCTTCAGTGGCCACGAAAAGCCGAGCGGGGGTGGTAACGGAGGCACCAGGGAAAGGACACGCCGGGGTGGCAGCCRTGCCCTCCAGGCCAGCAGCACATCCCAGCCTTACCTTTCATGGAGCTCAGYGCTCCATCTCCACCTTTGGAAGGAAATTCATTAGAGCCCCTGGGGCACACCCAGGTCAGCTGCTGCTAAATCAGGTCTGAAGAGGAGCCAGTCAAAGGCAGGGGGAGGGAAAGAAGCACATCTTGGATCCTTGGGAAAAGGGAGCAGAGTGTGCCCTCTACGGCTCGGCCACAGGGGACAATTCAAGTGCACAGAGCCCAGCCTGCCTTCATCGAAGCTGCAGAATGGCAGAGGCCAATTCCATCCACTGCAGCCTGCTGGGCTTTCATGGCCTTCATTAGTGCATTRAACAGGATGGTTGAACCTCTTTCTTCAACATCTCCCTCTCTGCAATTCCTCTTCTACACCTTAATCCCATTTCTATCCAGGCTGCTGGATCAGCAGATAAAATGCCCTTGACTGAGCCCTTAGCTGGAAACATCAACATAATGTAAAAACTTCTTTTTTGACTGATTAGGTGACTTCAGTCACATAAAACCAGTTTAAAAATTTCAGAAAAAACGTTATCAACAGCACACWGGGGGGCCCTGATGTAGTACTTTGTAGTATCAGGAGCCTCAAGGAAGGACCTTTAAAGAGTGAAAAGCGATTGGAGATATCTGAAAAGGAAATGCTCCTTTCTTTCTGAAATGGATGATCCCAGCAGCACTGAACCAAGACATTCACTGCTAGAGATGGAAGAAATTAATTTGTACCATATTAAGCAAATAGATGACTTATTCTTAATGTGAGAAAAGCTCAAGAATTTAAGAGGGTTTTGCATTCAGCTGTTAAAAAAAGTAATGCTGGTAATGTAAAATAACTTGCAGTAGTGAAAAACAATCTATGTTCTAAATGGGGCTCAGAATGTGGGGATTGAATTAATAAATATTAGTGAACATCCTTCTGGATTGACTAGTAATTCAGGAAAGGCAATTTCAGCCAATTTAAAAAGCCATGACATTTCAAAAGGTGAATGTATGTCCTGCATCAAAAAATCCACAGAATATTTTTGGTTTCTTGTACTGATTCATCTTTGAAGCATTTAATTTAACTGACTGTTACATTCCAACTTTATTAGGAATACAGTAATATTTTAAATAACATTTTAGAATTTGTACTCTGCTTGTGTGAAAAATATTCAATAATTGAGGTGCATTTACTTAACGTACTGTCAAAGCCACAGTTTGCAGAGGAGAAAGACTATGTGTTCACATATRTTTTACTCTCCTTTACTTTGTGTGAATTTTGTATGGCTAGGAAGCTAAATTAGAAYTTTGTTTCTTGGTTAGCAAATTGGTAAGAGTGACTATCCCTGTACTGCCTAAAGCTGCAAGTGATTAATTCTCTAATTCATTGCCTGGTAAAAGAGGGGTTGTGACAGTTCCCAAAACACATCTATGTCTATTTTAGGAGTAATAAAAGTGTTTATGAGGAATGTATGGAGATGTGAAAAAATAAGAGTGGCAGCACTGACTGGACCATCAGCCACAACCCAGAACATGTCAAAAGCCTCAAATGTGAGAGTGTGGGTGAGGGAAAATGACCGTGCTGGTGTCGAGTGGTGCCCAGAGCTGGAGGCTGAGGCAGCTTCCGTAAGTTCAACTCCTGTTTATCCCACTCCTTGTTTATTTTGGGAGCCTGCATGGTCTGTGGCTGCAAGAGAGGATGTTAAAAAGGAGCTGCCAGGCTTGGGGTGGTTTTCCCAGATGGCCCATGAGGAAGACAAGCAGGATAACAAAGGGAAAGGGGAGAGCTGCAGGGATCTGCACCTCCTGCTTCACTGGGCACATCTTGGGCAGAGGTGCTGCAGGGCAGGACCAGTCACAGTCCCTGCCTTGAAGGCTCAGCTGAAGGCAGAAGACGGTGCCCTTCTTTTCCAAGTAATGGAGGCACCAGCAAAGAGTGATTCCTGCTTTTTGAGCTTGGAAAGAGAAGATGAAGTAGTGACTCAACCAGCCTGGGCACTCCAAAAGATGCCATCAGCACAAGGTGAGTCATGAACAGGTGATGCCTGACAACCACCAAACATCCAAAGACTGCAAATCAAGGAATGAACCTTTCCCCCCATTCCTCCATTTAAGGAACTATTTGTATCTTTTTTCCTGTTTTCCTCCAGGTTGGACTATCCCCTGCTACCGTTCCCTCTGACGTTTTTGAAGTTCTAAGCATGTGTTTGAGCACACACAGATGAGCTCTTATGAAAAATACATCTGTCACCATTTCCTAAACTTGTAAGTTATGCAATTCCTGCTTTCAAAATTGCCAGGCATCTGGCAGGGGAAAGATCTGGCAAAGGCCGTGCTGTACTCTACAGGAGAAGTGAAATCACCTAAATACTACCGGATCAAAAACCAAGTAAATTGAGAGAGGTCACATCAACCATATCGCATTCAACATACAGAGATCCAGGATGCAAATTTGCTTCAAGTGCTCTTGGGTAAACAAGTGTGGGTTTGCTRTTGAACATATTTCATTAATTCAATCAATCATTTTGCTAAAAATGTTCCAGTGGAAGGTTTAACATTAAATGGAAAAGTGTCTTCTCTAGGGGTTAGTGTTTTGCAGATCTCTCTTCTGTTATGAATGTTGTTACTTTCATTACATGATTACTGACATGATTATATTCATTTGATGTCTTAGCTAATGGGCAGATCTTTCAATTTCCCACTTAATTCACTGATTTTCAGGAAATTGCCATTGTGACTATTCCTTGCTCAAATTCATGATTAGAATATCTGAACTTTGTGAAACATTTGTCTGATTTTAACTGRTTTTATAGATTAAGATGTAATTGAAAAAATAATAATTACTTTCAGAGATGTTTTTCACCATTTTAAATTGTCTTAGACTCCTAGAGAAAGATCAGCAGAACAAGAGAGGCTGAGAATCAAACTYAGTTCAAAGCTCTTGCCCCTCACAAGATCAATCTCAACTACCTGCAGAGCTRTTCTGAGCTTCCATCATCCACCAGCATTGCTGAGCCCTCTTACGAGTTGAGTTGAAAGCAGCTTTTCTGAAAACTTCCAGGGAACTTTAGCACAAATCCTGTTCATTTTGCCAGAAAAAAAAAGAAGTGTAGAATATGTAAGTGTAAAATAAATACSTTTGTTTCATCCTCTTAACAAAATTATGGGGAGAGGAAAGTTCATTTGATGAGTAAATGGGACTACAAGACACACAAAGTTCACTCACTATTTGTAAGGGGGGAGKTTCTTTGTTTAACAAAAATGTGGCTGTAATTGTGTTTGAGCTGTTTGAGCTTTGGCTGAATTAATTATTCTTTTAAATAATTCCAGATAACAAAACTACAAACTAAGACCCCTTTTTGTACCAGATAAAGCTGTGCCACTGAACTCAGTTCTGTGAGCCAATCCAAAGCWGCTCTGAGGTCTCCACACAACCCTCTATGACCTTGCTACCCAAGTGTGGGCAGCACTCAACACCTGCAATACATCAATGTCAGACTGATTTGAATAGAAGCTTAAAAATCTCCATATTCCCTCTATTTCTCCAGGAAAAAGTTTATTTAAAAATTTAAAATTCTAATGCAAGGGTTTACTGATAGGACTATATGTTCTGACTTGCTAACACCAATAGGATAGATTGAACTTTTACATTTCTTCAAGGAGTTATCTCTGTGTCCAGGATCAGTCAGAATAATCTTTAAACAGAATTTCCTAAGTCAATGAAGCTAACACAGTCACAGCATAACAGCTGGCATCAACCTTTCCCTTTCTCTTCAATTTCTCTCTGCCTATTTTTGTCCAAAATTATCAGAAGAATGAAAAAAGATAGCAGGAGAAAGACAAGCATCCTGTCTTATCAAAGCAGAAATAAGATTATTGTCATGAGATCACAAATGAGAAACTGATGTAGTGAAAATTGAAAAAAATAAGGTAAAATTCAGGGTTTGTAGCAAATATTGTTTTTATTTTATTTTGTTCCCTTGATCCCAGTAATATTTATCTGAAGTATCATATTGTTTCTATTCCTTGTTTCAAATAAAGTTACTTATTTGAATCCAGAAAGCACTACTCAGGAATGAAGGTGAAATATGATTTAATGCTTAACTCTAATGCTAGAATTTTGTTCTTTCACAGACTGCAAAATAAAAGTCCCAGCTAAAGGGATCAAAAGAAATGAGAAAAATGAAGCAGCGGGTAAAAGAGGACAAAGTGTCTGSATCAAGTGTCAAAGGCCATGGTCTTCAGGAGACAAAACAAGTATTTAAATGAGAATTTAAAGCTGGAGAGCACAGAGCACTAAAGCACTATATTTTAAAAGCTATCACATCAAACAAACCATATCTGTCATGTTACACATTAAAATGTTTTGCAAAATTAACAGTTGCGCAATGGGCATAGAAGGTACTGATTAATAATTTCTATCTGTACTTTACTTGTCCTTTTTTATCAGCCTGTACAAATGCTGAATGTCAATGACCTTTATCACAGGCTAGGAAAAAAAAAAAAAAAAGAGAAAATGAACATAAAAATATGTACAGTGAAGGGCATGGTGTGCACATTGAGTAAATGGGATCTCAGCAGTGAGGTCTGAGTTCCCACAATTTTCCCACACATTCGTCATCATTCCAGCATCAGACTTTTGCAATTTCCTCTTGTGTTTGACACATTGCAGCCTGGATATATGAGCTAGAATGCCACTTACATTTCTTATATATGGAAAGAGAACATTCCAAATGTCAGGGCATATATATATACATATATATACATATATATATATATATATATATATACCCTAAATTGTTCTTTTTATGGTAGCAGTTTAATGTCTCTCAGCATCACCTTTTTGTGGCATGACACATGGTGTATGTTCTCACTGGTTTAGTATTGGAGACAAGATTTGTGCCATTAGTGGGACAAAAAAAAATGTACAACAGGCACAACAGAGGCATTTCAGAGGTAAGGAGAGAAGGGTTTCTCATGATTTGGGGCAGTCCAGCATTTAATAGAAATTTCTGCAGCACAAATCTTGCTCACAGAACAGGGGTGTAAAACAGAGGTGCAGTAAATARAACCAGAAAACTTGATAAGGAAGGATACTTAGTAAATAAATATGTGTGTGGTGGAAAATGTGATTAGGAAGGATATTTTATAAGTTTCTAAGGGACTTGGCTTCCCTCATCAAGAAGAAATTCTGCTACCACCCCAAAGTACTTAAGCACTGTCCTGAATGCAGAATTGGGCCCTCTCAGGTTCTCTGTTATGCCTATTTCCTTTTTCTCTATGGGGAAAGTTGCCTTCCTTCCACTGTTAGGACTTCTTGAGGGCCATGAACTTGAGTCAGAGAAAAAACTCTTGCAAAGAGCATGGTCTTTTTAGCTGAAAAGCACCAGCACACTTTATGGAATCACATATTCTAAAGGATATATTAAATTTTTCAGAGTTGTTAAAACTCTGAAAAATCTGTTTCTGACTGAAAGAGGAGAACCGCCTTTGCCAAGCCAAATTTGCTGGAGAACTACAGTGATAAATATTCCCTTTTTTTTGTTTAGGGAGTCCTTGTAATTGAATGAATATATTCTTTCCCTCTCTCCTTTGACCATCTTTGCTTCAGCTTCAAGTGAGTCCTAGTGAAGATTAAAATGTAACGACATCAAGAAAAAGTCTGGGGTAGAAGGAGAAGGAGAAAAGGCAGGTGTGGCTTAACAAATGATGAGGAAAGAGGCTTTCAGGACAGAGAGACTCGGGACAGCTAAGCTGACAYTGTATCCCTGAGAAAAAGAGGGAAATCCCACGCCAGCCAGGGACCAGCATTGCTGAGCCACTGGAGCACACAGGAGCGAGCAGCAGGCACACTGGTATTTCAGAACAGGCAGGCTGAAGTCATGAGAATGTGAAACACCATCTGAGAGCAGGCATTCTATCCCAAATGCAAGGAAATCTCCATGGAATCAGCTCGGAGGCGTGTCAGGAGCATGACCAGCAATGCTGGCCCGAGTTCAAAAGCCTCTGAGTATTGCAAACATCTCCAGCATCGGTGCATGTCTCACAAGTTAATGTTGCATTATAATTCCATGATTCCCACCCGCCCCTTTCATCCTGAAGAGGTGGCCTCCCATAGCACCTACCAAGGTCAGAAGAGCTCTGCATGCATGATATCTTTATGAAGAGCTACCCTGAGTGATAAAACCAAAGGCTGCCTGCTGAAGGTGATGCTGCAAATCAGTGCTGGACCCTACAGGTTCACAGAGTGACTCTTTAACTACTAACTCAGGGTTCTCTCACTGCTATACAGGAAGAAGAGTTACTTCTTTCTTGTTTCCTGAATTTTATCGCTGGAGAGCCTTGGCAAACCAGTTAAAGTAAATTAACTGAACCAGAAAAGTGGGGCCAGGAAGCAGCAAGACCACAGCAAACCAGTGAGTGTTTTACAGCCCTCTTTCATTGTGTTTGAAAAGAAGGGTGATCATTTAACTGAGAGGCAAAACAAGTTCCTGGAGACTGCTCAAAAGGAAACAGGGCTTTCTGAGCAGGTGGCATGGTATATGGTAAGACAAGGGAAAAAGTAAGTCAATATGCAAGGCTAGATCTCAATAATCCATCCTAACAGTGCTAGAATACCCTTCCCAAGGCCTGAATCCCCATTCCTTCATAACAGMAAATTCTTGCATTACTAACACTTTAGGAATAAGCTTCACAGCACAGCATGTTTCTCATACAATGCTAGGCACTAATATAAAAGTGCAATATCACAAATTCAGCTTCTCCTAAACAGCARTAACTTGCTGTAGGAAAGCTTCACAATTTCAAAGAAATGCTTGGGACAAGAGCCGACTGAAAATTCAAAGCAATTCCTTTTTATGAGAAATCGCTGAATAAACCTTCAAATTCCCTTTTCATTCTTGGGTAAAACGAGAGAGATTTTTTTTTTCCTCTTCAACTCTTGCCTCTTYCCAAAGGAAAGAGGAGTATGGATACTTAGCTTACAGTAACATGAAGGGAAACCACCACCTTCTGCACCTTTCCTCAGCACTGCAAGTCTTCCAAGGCTATGCTGGAATGCTATCAGCCAAATGAATTTGGTATTAATGAGCAAAATCGTGCTTTCAGAGTCAGAATAGACAGAATCAGAGCGGAAGTATAGGGACAGAGCAAGGCGTGAGATAAATTCTCAGTTGGTTTATGTCCTATCAAGTGGGTCCTCACAGAGTAAATCAAGAGAATCAGGCTTTGGGCTCACATATCAAGGGGTTTCTGTTATCAAACATACTATTATTAAATTACATTCTGTTATCTGTTTAACAAAAAAAAAAAAAAAACAAACTGTATTTGATAGATTGAGTTCTTTTGCACCAGCCTTAAAGTGTTTACTGCTGCACTACCTGGCAGCAGAAGATGGAACATCCTTTATGAGGATAAAGGGAGGAGACAGCCCAGCACTGCTTCACACTGAGCATGGGTTTGGTGAAGAACACACTCCAGTGACCTTGGGTACATTGTTCATTCCTATGAATCAAAAGGATTTAAAAATCACTCTGAAGAAAAGAACAACAACAACAACAATAAAAGATAATAAAAATGGATTTGAGTATGGAAAAGATGAGATGAATTACATACTGAGCCTGAACTAATTACCCTACTAATTAATGAACTCTGATTGCAGTTTTGCTTCTTAAAGAAAGGGCAACAAAAAAGTGAAGAGGTGTCAGTAGAACAGCTCTGAAATTGCTTTGAAGACAAGTACAACCACATGGTCAGAGTCAGACACAACTGGAGATGATTTTAATTGTTGGAGGTGGGGTGGGGTACCAGAACTCTGGTAAATATTTCCAGAGGGACAAAACTCAGTGACTGAATTGAAATACCAAGCAAACCAGGGACCACTGTATGTAGGTCCAAACCTTTTCCAGCCACCTCTTACAGGGAGGATCAGATTTCCGTGTAGACAGAGTGCAGGGAGGTGGGAAGACTGGGATCTACCCCCAAGCAGKAAGATTGCCAAGATTTTGAGGAACAAACCAGGATCTGTCCTTTCTCTGCTCAAGCTACTGTGCGCCCTAAGCCTGTAAATGCATGGACACTGAAGCCACTGCCCAGTTTTTAGGGAGAGGGAAGAATAAAAATACTGTAACATAGSAATAACACTGCAGGAGATTGCTGGTTACATAGCAGACAGCCTTCTGAAAATCCACTGAGAGACAGTTTCTTCTCTGCAGGATSGCATACATGGGATTTAGTCACTTTTGGTCATTTTTGACACTTTGTGTCATTCAAACATACATTGAAATCAAGGAAAGAGTTTTCTCAGCTGTCATATTGCTCAGCCACAAGCTTCAGGCTCACTGCTGAGCATGGCTTCATAACACAAGTTATAAAGTCACAACAGGTATCTGAAGATTCATCCCTTTCCTACCTTAATTAACCCATTTATTTCACCCCCTTCAATGATGCTAGAGTTATCCCAATTGCCAATTTCCATACAAGAATAGTTTCTTTTTTTTTTTCCTCAGCCATGTTGGAGGCTGCCATTTGTATGATTCTCCTATTCTCAGCTCATCCTACCTCCAACACTACTGTTTTTCCCAAGACTGAGAGTGGAGACGGATCCATCTGTGCATAACTATCACCAGACAGAGCCTTTCAGCTAGAAAAGAGCTATAAAACCCAAAATGTCCTGTTCTTCTCCAGCAGAAGGGGGAAAAACAGAAAAACCATCTATTTATGGCTTCCAGCTCAAAGGTCAATGAAAATAATCTCATTTGCTTCCATGGATTTTGGAGGAGATCCACAGATCTTTATTTTTAGGTA
Source organism: Malurus melanocephalus (assembly GCF_030028575.1). NCBI lineage: Eukaryota > Metazoa > Chordata > Aves > Passeriformes > Maluridae > Malurus > Malurus melanocephalus. Next base: position 892,358 of record NW_026623248.1, on the reverse strand, counting down.
TGAAAGGATCTATTGCTGGCTGCTTAAAATACACCATGACTCTTCATCCACGGGACAATGCTCCTCAATCAAAGGTCCTTTTAACATTTCTTTTCAGCACACTCTCGTTTTCCCCACCACACACTAAATACTTTGTTTTCTGGAACAACATTTCCTCCCCTTCTCTGAGGAAAAAGGCTTCAGTCTCTCTTCTGAGAACCCTTTCTTGTGCAGCTTAGCAGCTGAGCCTTTACCCTGTCCTCTGGCCACATTTCTGAGTGTCAGACCATCATAGAATCATGGGATCTTTAAGGCTGGAAAAAACCTCCAAGATCATCAAGTCCAACCTTCATCACAGGCATGCACAGCAGCTGTAGTGCGCTCTGCAAATCGAAGAGAAATTGCTGTCTTGTTTAGATCGSTGTCACTGACAGGAATCTCCTTGGATTTCTGGGCTGGATCAAAACCACCAGGTCRATAGCACTCCTAACAAATGAGGGCCTGTTTTCTTTTCGTTAACTGTTCCAGGAATTTGTTGTGGACTGCAAACACAGACTTTATCCAAAAATCTCTTCCCATACACAAGAATGTACTTTCCCTTTCCTGTGTAAATAAGGTGCTGCTGTGGGAAGTCAGCAGAGGCTTTAAATCTAATCCATACTCTGCCCACTGTGGCTATCTGGCCAAATGGAAATTAGACACCCCGGGACATGAGCCCCCAGGGCATCTCAGTAACAACTGAAAGGATTTAAAGATTTGTCATTATTATGGTGGACAATAAATATCTAAGCAGACTGGCAGATTTCTGTGGGATAGGGAGTGACCCCGTTGGGMGCTGCCCATGATTGCATGCTCTATTCTTCCCCTTTTCAGTCTGAGSTCTTATGTGCACCAAGAATTTTTATGAATTAAATACCCTGTTTCAATTAAAACTGCACCAAAAGTGAAAGCACAAAGTTKTTTTTATTCCAATCTGGTGAAAGCATATAAACTAAATATTAAAAAAATACTTAATATAAAAAGTAGTACACAATGCACCAGGGTCTTATGACTGGAATAAAAATATCTTCAAGCATCCTTCCAACTGAATTGTGCCGTTTATGCTGTTAGCAGAGACAAGGGTTTAGTTTCCATGCTACTCAGAGTCTGTGGAYTGGCCTAATTTCCAACAGTGGCTATCATTCTTAAGGAAATCTTTCTTTCTTGCGCTGCCAAGCTAAAGTCAAAACAGCCTTCCAGCACTCCAATATGTAAAAATGTGTATCTTTTTCTCCCCTACACTTTCTGTCGGACTGCATTCCTACAGCCTGAGAAAACAGTGCACAAGCTAAATCAAAGATAACCCAAAAATACTTTTATAATGAACTCTCTTAAAAATATTTTACACTGGGGATAAGATTGAAGAATTCTCTTGCAACAGGAGTATCAGCTCCTATTCTTATTACAGAAGTTCTGAGYACTTACCAGTATTTCCTTGAGCCATGTTTTACTCCTGATGAAAGGATCAGAGATGCAATTATTAGTGAGCAATTCCTGACAGCTTTCAGAGATCTCAGCACCAAGTCAAGGGAGATTAATGAGTCTGCTCTGAAAGGTGATAGGACAGCTGGATGTTACACAGAAAAAAAAAGGGATCTGTTCTGATTAAATGAGGACATCTGCTCAGCTTCCTGTGGGAAATTATTCTAATTTTAATACTGATAAAAGCAATCCAATATATCTAGAAGGCAGACCCTTTAAAGAGCCAGACACTGAGCGTGAAAGGCTGGGTGTCATCTCAAAAGGAGATCAGTAGCAAAAGTCATTGTCAGTGCCAGGGAGCAAGACAAGATCCCAGCAACTTCCCACTTGCAGTCCTGGATTTGCTGCCACTGTCACGGAAAGTGAAACTCCTTTGCAGGAAAGCTGCTGCCTTGCCTCTTCCTCTTCCTTTTCCTCTTCCTTTTTCTCTTGCTCCCCCACTCTCCCTTCTCCACACAGCTCCATGTGGAGCAGACTCAGGGCACCTGGGAAAGCATTTGTGATACTTCTGCCCAACCCTGGGGSATGTGGAGAAAGAGCTTTCAATCCCTATGAGCTTTGACTTTTTATTGATTCCCAGATCTATTAAATTTTATGTGTACTGCACTTGAAACACCGGGAGGCTGCCGAGGTCCCACTACTGGTGGATATTTGAGGAGAAAACAGCAACTCCATAGGAACTGATTCTGCAATGTTTCCTTTTAGTAGGATGGTGCTGATGGTGTGGCTTCCTCATAACATGGATGGCCCTGGCTTCCTCCTTCCTGCTGCTGCTGGGAAGTCCTCAGCAGGACTGGAACTTCATACATAAATCGATTACACTGTAATTATATTATTTATATGTAAGTCAGAACCCCTTAGAATGAAGGRAGGATAAGAGAAGATTGGCTGTAATTGCTTGCTACTTGCATTGTTAATTATTATTGAGTGGCTTAAGTCCAGAAAAAGAGAAGTCATTTGAAAACAAGAAAAAAAAATATCAACAGGAAAGCTAGTCAAGAGGAAGAGATGTTCTTTCTAGCACACAGACACGATAACAAGGGACAATATGAACTGGAGCCATCTCAGATCGCCTGTGGCTGCCCTGCCAGGACTCAGAGCAAAAATAGGACTCATAACACCAACATCTGACTTTTGAGACTCAAGGCTGCTGAGGCTTCTGCTGGCAGCTGCAAAAAGGAATCAGAAATGAAAATAAATATTAGCTAAAGCAGGGGGAAAAACAGAGGAGAGTCTCAAGGACACTGAAATATTTCTGCTGTCTGGGAGAAATAAACACTTATTGGGAAGAGGAACTTTCTGGATTGTTGCAGAACTGCAGAATTATCATCACTTACCASAGGTAGTGATAAGAAGAGAGAGGTGATCCCTGCTTCAAAAATAAAAGCATGGACACATACARGTGAACAGATGGAAAAGGAGTGTAAGGACCTGCTTCATCTGCAGCCTTGCCTGCTGCCAGGATCAATCCAACTAAATATCTTTCAAAAACAAAAAACAAACAAACAAATAAAACAACAACAACAAAACAAAAAAACAAAAAAAAACAAAAAAAAACCCACCAAAAACACACAAAAAACCCCTTGCAAACCAACAAAAATACCAAACAAATGTAGTATTCAAGTCAATATTATTTTGGGAAGGGCAATAGCAGCAAGGCCAGCCCAAGAAAATGGCCACAGTGGAAGTGGAACAAGCCTGTAACAAGCAATCCTTGCCTTTGGACAATGCTGTAATACCCTATCTCYTTATTTTACCAAATACATCACAAATAAACATTATGTTTGAGGAAACACAATAGAGTTTGATGTTATTTAGTGCTCTCGCTGGATCAGTGTTACCTTTGCATTCGCAGAGACCTTTCAGTTAAAAAAAAAAAGTTTGCTTTCTAGTAAGTTTTCTAAAGGTAATTTTTCCCTATGAAATCTTTGAAATTTGTGTTCCCCCAGAGACCTTTGAAGGTAAATTAYCCTAAACCACATTCTCTGGCAAGCAACCATCTTGTTAGGTAAATAGTTTTCACTCAAAATGCTTTAGCACAAATTTATCCCTGGTGATGGGAAGGATGAAAGCTTGCACTGAGCTGGAGTTGGAATCTTTGGTTTTCATTCAGGTGCTAACATTCATCTGAATAAAACAAAGTATCTTGATACAGTGCACTGGGATTAGAGGACTATCACGATTATCTAAAGGCAGAGTTGGGTAATTTTATATTTCATGTCCTTCCCAGGAGCCCTCAGAGACTCGGGAGATGGAAAACCAATATAGCAGATACTTTGTSACTAACAAAGAGAAAAGTCAAACAGCCCCCTGGAGCACAGTGAATTCCTGATAAGAGGCAATAAACGCAGAAGAAACTTGGGGAACAGGCARGGACTTTGAAGAGAGAGGCTACAAAAGAAACTTGTCTCCAATAAAAAGGGTATCAAACTCAAAGTGATTGTGAGAAGCAGGAAAGGCTGGAAAACTTGCTGAATCTCATTTGTAATGTGATCTGAAGGATGAGTTGCCAAGTCCTGTCAAAGTACTTAGAAAATACCGCCCTGCTTTTTATGCACATTCCTCCTATCCTTTCACAGAAGAAAAGGGAACAGAAGGTAKGACACCAACACCTGAGCAGCATAAACAGGCTGAACAAGCTGCATCCCCTCTCCAACAACCCTGATCTGAAAGGACACTGAAAAATATGGGCTCATATTTCTATCCAATGTACTCAAAGCATGGCACCACGACTGAACTTGAAACCTTTGTTGTGAAAAGACAGCAAATATTCCTGATACAGATCCATCTTCTTCACCTACAGAGGCTTTCTGATGCCTTCTTTTCCCTTCATGAAACCTGTCAGAATAAAGAAATTCCTGTCATTTCATCTTCCTGCAGACCTGTGTAAGTCTTCAGATGGCGCTTCAGGTGACTCAGGCTGAACATGGAACAACAATAACAATCACCTGCTGAAAACCTCAAACATCCTTTTTGGGAGGACACTGCCCTGGCATAGCAGATGACCWAGTCTTATGTCTCCTCTAGATATGGCAAAATCATGACTTGATCCAGTTTTCAGTATAAAAACTTGGAGCCATAATACAACAATCTGAGCGAACACTCAGGTGTCCATAGCTCCAGCTGGGAAATGGTTTCCTATCCTACTAACAATTTTGATAGGTGATTTTTATTGTTTTCTTTCCTGAATTAGGATAAAAATCCAAAGATTTTAAACTGAATATACTTTTTAATTAATTACTTAGAGCAAAGTGATTTCAAGCAAAGAAAAAAAGAAAAAAACACAATGAAAAATTCTCATATATTTTTAATTAATTACTTAGAGCAAAGTGGTTTCAAGCAAAGAAAAAAAGAAAAAAAAACAATGAAAAATTCTCAAAAGGGTTCAATCACAGTGCAGGCCATCTTAAAACTTTTACATGACAGTGTAGTTGAGTTTTTTCAAAGCTAAGCTTTTCAGTAAACGTTTGAGGTTTTAAAATCRGCATTTTTCAGAAATAAAGACAGAKATCAGCAAATGTTCTCTAAGGTGCAAAGCTGCCACGCTAAAGCTGGTAGAAATAGAAAGTGTTTATATTAAAGAATTCTCATGACAGGTGCAGATGAAATGTTTCAGAACAGAGAGAGGATGAGAAAGAAGCAAAAATTTACATATTTATTTGTAAAAAAAAAATAGTAAAACATTGTTATTCATATTGCATCCTATACAACTGTGGTGTTTTGTTGTTGGGAATTTTTGTTGACTGGAATTTTACTTTGAAAGATGCTTTTTAAAGTTTCCAAAGATGCTCTTTTAAGTCTACAAATATGATTTTTCTTTATTGTTTTAGTCACAAAGTCACCTTAATTTAAATCATTACTCAGGCTCACCATACTAGCAGGTGTCCTTCCCTGGAATCCCGGGAGACATCTCCCATTTGGGAAAGTGAGAAATGGGAAGAAAAATCATTCCACATTGAAGATTTCAAGTTCCACGTGAAGAGCTTGAAGGACTCAAGAGCTCTAGCTACTTCTGTATTACGTGTTCTGCATAAATATATGGCCTCACAAGGATTTCACCTTTATTTTTTAAATCAAAATCTTATTAAATAAAAAGACAGGCTTGACGAAGGTACTGGAGAGTGCTGCTTTACTTAACAGGCTGTGGCAAGAATTCAAATTCCAGTCAGAGCAGCAGCAATCGCGCACGCTGTCAAGAAGTACAACTTCTCTCTGACAGAATATACTGCAAATCTGATGAGAGAAAACCAAAGCCTCTCTCCCCTTAGTCCCCCTCCCTCTCTTTCCTGCCTCCTTCCCTCCCTCCTTCCTCTCTTCCCTTCCTCCCTGCTACTTCCCTTCCCTTCCCTTCCCTTCCCTTCCCTTCCCTTCCCTTCCCTTCCCTTCCCTTCCCTTCCCTTCCCTTCCCTTCCCT
>NW_026623248.1:829897-886185 GCF_030028575.1 Malurus melanocephalus | reverse complement strand
CACCGGGAGATGGCGCCGGCTGCCCGCGGTATCGGCGGGTCCCTCTGCTGTCACCACCGCCCGACTGCCGGGGATCCGGCCCGGGGACCGGCTGGGAGCAGCAGTGCGGGATCACCGCAGCCCTGGGACAGCTCCGGGACAGCTCCGGGACAGCTCCGGGACAGCCCTGGAACAGCCCTGGGACAGCCCTGTGAAGCTCCGGGACAGTTCCGGGACAGCTCCGGGACAGCTCCGGGACAGCTCCGGGACAGCCCTGGAACAGCCCTGGGACAGCCCTGGAACAGCCCTGGAACAGCCCTGGGACAGCCCTGTGAAGCTCCGGGACAGTTCCGGGACAGCCCGGGCCCCCGCGGGATCCGGGGACACCGGCGGCATCCTCCTCCCGGGATGTCGGGGGCAGCTGCGGTCCACCATGTGCACAAAGGGAGTCCTCGCGTTCCTGCAGAAATCCTCACACACCAGCCTCAAGCCCGCTGCGTTTTCCCAGCGCAGAATTCCCCCGCGCTGCTGTAACGCCGGCTCTTTCTCCTTGAACCAAAGCCCGAAATCGGGGATATGCGTATTTCCCCGTCTTAAAACCCATCTGCCACCTTCCTCCCTTTTCCCGCACAGGGTCTGAACCCGCCGCTCCTCCCCCAGCCCCAGCCGTGCCCGACCCCCAGCCTGCAGTATAAGCTGTGGTATTTATGCCTGGCCAGCCGCGCTCCGAGCCCTCAGGCCACCTTGTGCATCTGTCACCCGCTCCTAATCCTGCCCAAGCCGCACAGCCYGGCTCCAGGAGACCACAGCTCCGGCATCGGCCCCTCGGCACAGGGATGCCCCCCACCCTCACAGCAGAGCAGCTCAGGACCAGCAGGGATGGGGCCGAAAACACCCRCTGCCTCTCAGCCCTTTTAGGGGAAGACACAATCGGCCCATCAGCCCGATCCCCTGGACATGGTGTTGTGTGGATCACGGCACAGGAGAGGGCTCCAGACCGAGGGCTCCAGACCGAGGTCAACACAAATGGGTGGTCCTGCAGGTCTCCATGTCCATGGCACATGTGCCAGGCTGAGCTTGAAGTAGATCTCCACCTTTCTCCCATAATCTGATCCCCATTTTTGGCTTTGTTGCCTGTGGTGAGGAAAAGACAAGGACGGGGCTGGAAACTACAAACCCCAGCAGGTTTGTTCCAAACTGCAGGGGAAATTAAAGGCTTGGGCTTCACTGCTACTGAACCCAGGGAGTCCCTTTCAGTCACAGAATCACCTGAGAATCATGGACTGTTTTGGGTGGGAAGGGACCTTAAGGATCATCTCATTCCAACCTCCCTGGCATGGGCAGCAAGACCTTCCACTAGACCAGGTTGCTCAGAGCCCCATCCAACCTGGYCTKGRACACTTCCACAGATGGGACAGCCACAGCTGCTCTGGGAAACCTGTGCCAGGGCYTCACCACCCTCACAGGGAACAATTTCTTCCCAATATCCCTTCTAACCCTGCTCTCTGTCAGTGTGAAGCCATTCCCCCTTGTCCTGTCACTCCAGGCCCTTGTCAAGAGTCTCTCTCCATCTTTCCTGTGGGCTCCCTTCAGGCACTGCAAGGCCACAGTGAAGTCACCCTAAAGCCTTCTCTTCTCCAGGTGAACAATCCCAACTCTCTCAGCCTTTCCTCCCAGCAGAGCTGCTCCATCCCTCTGATCCCCTCGGTGTCCCTGCTCTGGACTGGCTCCAGCAGCTCCCTGTCCTTGCTGTGCTGGGCCCAGGGCTGGATGCAGCTCTGCAGGGAGGGAGCTCAGCAGAGCAGAGCAGGGGGACAGAATGTATCTTGGTACATAATAAGAGGCAATAATATCTTAATAACAGGATCTTAAGACTTCACTTTTTTATGTTTACATAAAATATTAATCTACTTGATTGTCAATTTTTTCAAATTGTTCCAGCAGCACCAGTGCTTTTTTGATAATAACATTTGATTTTTTTATGGTCATCAGAATGTGTCCAGCTGAGAGGAGATGATGTAGCCAGGCTRCATCCCTGAGTCAGAGCAAATCCAAGGTCAGAGCCATGAAGGTGCCACAGGTCTGGAGCAGGAAAGCTGCCCTGGATTTCCTCACAGCACAGACTTTGTGCATCTGGAAGCAAACCAAGCCATAAACTCAGAGAGGTCACATATGCCTGGATCCCCATGGGCAATGCTGAACTGAGGCAAGGCTTGAAAATGAACCCAAAAACAAGCACATGTTCACCACTCACACCACTTGGGGTGGTGTAATAATCACACTGCCACTATAGGGTGGGTCGAGCCATAGGGCTTGAGGGCTGATTATTTAAAGAAAGTAATAAAGGTAAAATGTCTCTTCATTCTAATGTTGAGGTCTAGAATTTCATGGTAAGATATGCATTGTGTTCCCTAAGGGGTTCCTCCCCTCAAACAGGCACTGTCAGACAATCAGTATTGTCTGACAGGGATAAACAAAATAACCCCGGCTTAGTTTCCTTTTGTGCTTCAGCACAACAAACTGTACACGTGTAGTAAAAGAGATTGTTCTGATAGGTTCAGGAAGAATATTAAAAAAAAGAAGAGTTTAAAAATACCAAGTCAATGCAAATCTGTTGCAAGCATTCTCATTCCCAATTACAGATATTTTATTTCTCCTCATTCCTCTCTGTTTTTTAATTTAATTCAAGCAGCATGTATCACCCTATTTCAAAAATATCCGTTAAAAAAATCAAGCGATATTTTAATCAATTTAACCTACTTTTCAGATATTTTGACAGAGGGTCTGGGCTTAATGCAGGCTGCTACAGAAGGATTTCTTGTTAGTACAGAAAGAAATTTGCTCATGATAGGTTAAAACAAAGGAGATAAGTCAGACTAGTCTGACCAACTGCCCCTTTAATCAAATATAAGCTGAGTCTGGGGGATTTTTTAAATGAATTTATCCTGATCCCTAAGACAACTTGGCCCAAGACATAAGATGCAATTTCCTTACTGCAATACTTCTTATCCTTAACTGCAATTTTAAAAAACAACCTGGGTTATTAATATTAATGCCCGTGTTGAACTCCTTCAACAGATTCCTATCTCCTATTAAAAAAAAACCGCCATGTTCTCTAATGTCCATTTCTTTCCAACAYCATTGGTCTTTTCCTGGGTTTTTGCCTTTTTTTGTTCTCCAATTTGGAGTTTCTTGCAAATATGGTTGTCCAGTTTCTGCTCTGAGAGCCACTCCTACATTTCTCCTTTTTCAACAACTGGCAGCTGGAGGAGACAGGAGCAGGAGAGTGGGTGTCAGGGATGGGAAGTGAAGGTGGAAAGGGTGGAAACAGATGGGAAAGAATAAGAAACTGGCAAGAAACTGGAGAGGGAAGAAGATTGTTGTAGATAAAATGATGGACTAACAGGAAGGAACATGCTGAACAGCAAATATGGGATCAGTGGTTAGGCTTGATGATCTTGGGGGTCTTTTCCAACCTGAATGATTCTCTGAAAGACAGAAAAGCAAGATCAAAAGGCAGAGAACAASAAGGAGGAAGAGAAAGACAGGCATTTTTASCCTTTCACAGAAGTTAGTTTATTCTTAATCGGTACTCAAGCTCTTAATTAAAAGCTCTTCCATCTACTGTTGTAGCCAAGCTGTAAAGGAGGGCAGCCAAAAGAAAATATGTTGATGGTTTCTGGAAGAGAAATTGGTACCAAGAAGAGGCGTGCCACAGCATTCAATCCCTCAGTTAAAACAGACAYATCCCACCAAATCTGGAGAAGCTTTTTAATTTTGAGCATTAGGAATGAAAAAAAGGGGGAAAAGGATTATGTGAGCACTCGTCTCTCTCCCAGTATAGTCTGTGTTTGTGTGCTAATGCTAGAGCTTGCTAAAACTTGCCTGAAGATGGAGTGCTCAGGTACAGTTTGAACCCCAGTCAGAACTCCAAGGTCTCAGGGACTCAGCACTCAAAGCCCCTTAATCTAGACAGCTAATGAATGAGAGCTGGAATTKTTTATCAGATATGCAGAAAACCATCAGTGCAGAAGGTATCACAGAAAAGGCTGGTGAAGAAAAACAATACCCACCTCCAGAAATGTGGGCCTGCTCCCTAAACCACCTTCCCCAAGGAAAAATAAAATTACCACCTTCCCCGAGGAAAAATAAAAAGCTGGAGGAAAACAAATATTTCCATGAAGTTTATAATGCCACTTAGTGAAGGTGCAGGCCCCTACCTCACACTGACTGTGGCTTTCTCATTGTCCTCTCACAACCATTTTATGTTAGGCACTACACACATTCTAATTTACTGCTAAAAATAATAGCAGTATTGTTAAATACTGCTACAGATTAAGTAAATAAATCGATTTCTCTGTTATGTCAGCTTCACTGACATCACAAACAAAATGACAGAGAGGAGGTTTTTATAGGATATTGGGAAGAAATTCTTTCTGTGAGGGTGGTGAGGCCCTGGCACAGGCTGCCCAGAGMAGCTGTGGCTGTTCCATCCCTGGAAGTGTTCCAGGCCAGGCTGSATGGGGCCCTGAGCAACGTGGGATAGTGAAGGTGTCCAGAGAGGTGGAACTGCGTGATTTTCAAGGTTCCTTCCAACCCAGACCATTCCATGWTTCTATAATGATGTGGTTCATTAAATCTCCTTTGCACGGCATTTCTTCCTCAGAGGAACACAATACCTGATGATCTCCATACACATCTATAGGATCAGGACAGAAAATGACAAAGCTTCACCTGAAGTCACAAGATTGAGCAAATCTGACTATTTTGCTCTGAAAACTGCACGTGCTGGCTCGACCACAAGATATGCATGTGCATTATTTATCTTGGTTAAGATTCAATTGCCCAGAATAAAAACACTAAAAAAATTGGCCAAACATGGATGTAAGCATATCAGCTTTGATACTGGACACTGGATTTTCCTAGAAATTAATCCTCCATTAAAGCAACAGATGGCCCTGTGTGTTCCAGGGGCTCAGGGCACACATGAGGGGCTGGGTGACTGGTGGACTTATGAATGACTGGGTCTGCATAAACCTTAAGTTGGATTAGTATAAGCTCATGCATGTCAGAAATGGTTTGCAGTATTGACATTTCATGTCAGCTTTGTGAATCCGGACTCTTTTCAGCCCCACACAAGGCTGTGTCACATGTAGGGGACAACGTAGGAATACGTAGGAATAAACACATCCTGGCAGCTTTACTGACTGCTTGGATGCTCTCAGCCAGCAGCAAATGAAGTCCCTGCTGATTCATCCTTTAAATCAGTGACAGCTACTTAATTAACAGGACCRCAGCCAAGCTGCTTAGCACTAGAGCTGACCCTTCTTAAGGAAAGGAAAGTTGTGCAGCACTTTTTGAAGGGCACCTCCCAGCAAGCCCATGGCTCAGATTTGGGGTGAGCCCAGTGAGGAGCGGCAGCAGAGAGAAGCACGAGGTGTGCCTGCACTTACAGAGCTGGGCAGGGCCATGTGAGCACAGGAGCGTCACAGCCCTCTCCTGCTTGACTCCATGAGGCACAGATATTGCTTGGACAAAGCCATGATCTTCCACAGACTTCCACAACCAAGGTGTTGGCTGCTACCCAAATGCTTTGGAATTATAACAGGAATTATAAAGGGTCAGCGACATGCTCTTCAAGGAGCATGACAGCCTCTGCTGGAGACCATTAAACCCCCAGTTTTGCCCATCTCTAAACAGTTTTCATCTGAATGATTCTTAAATGACAGGTGAAAAATCCACCAGCTGCATTAAATCCTTGGTTAAGGTACAAGTTATGCAATCTCCAAAGATACCTCATTGAGAGGTTGAAAAGCCATCCAGCCCTGGGCCCAGCACAGCAAGGACAGGGAGCTGCTGGAGCCAGTCCAGAGCAGGGACACCSAGGGGATCAGAGGGATGGAGCAGCTCTGCTGGGAGGAAAGGCTGAGAGAGTTGGGATTGTTCACCTGGRGAAGAGAAGGCTTTGGGGTGACYTCACTSTGGCCTTGCAGTGCCTGAAGGGAGCCCACAGGAAAGATGGAGAGAGACTCTTGCCAAGGGCCTGGAGTGACAGGACAAGGGGGAATGGCTTCACAYTGACAGAGAGCAGGTTATCAGGAAGAAATTTTTCTGGGATATCAGAAAGAAGTTGTTCCCTGTGAGGGTGGTGAGGCCCTGGCACAGGTTGCCCAGAGMAGCTGTGGCTGCCCCATCCCTGGCAGTGTCCAAGACCAGGTTGGATGGGGCTCTGAGCAACCTGGKMTAGTGGAAGAGGATCTATCTTTAAGATCCCTTCCAACCCAKCCCATTCCATGATCYGATACCTCACCTCACCTTACAGGCCTGCAAAGCCCACATGCTCATGTGAAAGGTGTRTACAGGCCAAGAAAGTGCATGAAAATCCATCACCATTTGCAAAAGCCTTCCCAGTCCATTTCACAAGCAGCTATTCCAGGATGGATGGGGTCAGTAAACACGGAAAAGAGGCCAGGGCTGTGGCACAATGATGTTTGCCAGCAAYGTGATTCTGCATTTAGCCAAACACTTGTCAAGATCGGTAAAGGGGGCAAAGGGAGGCCCTGTCTTGTTGAATTTACAGCTGTGGGCAGAATGAAAAATTTTTGCTTCCAGATATTTTTCTTCAGTCTTTTTAGAAAGCCTCATGTTTAAATATGTGTACTTAGTATGGCTTTGAGAGAAGCTCTGATAATGATAATAGTCAAAAGAAAGATGTTATTATAATTTTTAATGCAGTAATGTTTGGCAGTTCCTGTACTTCATGAAGAAAAGTACAGTTAACCTCAGCTTTTACTTCCACAAGCACAACACCCCCTGCCTTACTCCTTTCCTTGTTCTCCCTGTGCTTATAGGGCACACAGGGGGAGGTGAGGSAGAAGAGCTCCTTTTCCCACTGAATTCTTTGCAATAAAACACAGAATCACATTCTTCTGCAGCTGAGAAAACACCAAACTTCCCTGGACCATCTGCAACTCCCACAATTCCACTTCCTATTCCTTCCKGAGAACAGAATCCAGATATGTTCCTTTTCCCCATTACGCCATAAAACCCTACAAAATACGGGCCACAGGTGCCAGCAGAGCACTCCAGCACTGCCAGCCTCACTCAGAGTTTCTTGGCACCACGTGAGGCTGTGCAGGCTCCTGCTGTGGATCACTTGCAATGGGTCTTTCATCTCCCTGAAATCTGGGTGAAAAGAGCACAGACAACATTTTTGCCATTTAAAAGGGGAAGTGTAAGCTACCGATTTATTTCAGAAAAAGGAAACAAGCAAATTGATCCCGTCCAAGCTAGCACAGAACASTGATACTGGCGGACACACAAGCACCATCAGAAGGCTACAGCCAGTCATGCCACAGGCCTGGAAAAAACCTGGAAATTGAGGCAAAAGCTAATCCATTTGACAAACTAGCAGCAGAGTTTATTTTTATGGCAAAGAAACTTGCCAGTGGCGGAACACAGACTGTCCTGCTGGCCAAAGGCAACATCATTTGGCATGAAAATAAGTTGTAGTTACCAAAGCAACAAAGGATCTCAGACCTGAACTCTGGCATCACACCAGTCACATTGCTACAGGAACAGGGGACTGGGGGACTTGCCCCTTGCATGTGACAGCTGACCCCTGACTCGTACAGACCAAGACTCTGATTCCTTTCATGCTGGGTATCATCCCAGATTAACTTCTGTGCTGTTTGTAGCTGAGTATTTTGGGGCACTCATAACTACCCTCCTAGATGGATGACAAAACATACATATATTTTTGAGTAAATGAAAGGAAAGGTTGAGGAGGATTTTAATCACAGAGATCAAAAGAATACCTTTTTTTTTTTTTTTTTTTAATTGGTTATAGAGACACTTCAGTCTTTGTTAATGGACATCTCATGCATTTCAGATATTCAGTTAACAGAAGCCACTCTGGAATGTTCAGCAGTGACTATATGCTGTTCTATTTAACCTCCTTMACTCATGTAATTAAGAAAAGAAAATGGCAGGCAATTTAGGAAGAAAAGCAAAGCAAAGAAACTAACAGTCCACAAACAATCCAGAGGCTRGAAATTATTTGGCTGGAGTATTTGGTGGGTATACATGTTACATTGGARGGAAATGAGACCCAGAAAAATTTACTATGGTCAAAAAGGAAGAAGTTCAGATAAAAAATCTTAAATTGCAGATTTCATAGCAGATATGTCTGTTAGATTTCCTCCATGCTCAGCCTTCCAATTTTCTATTCTACCTTCTGTGTATGGGGAAAGCTCTGTCATAATGTGTAAATAGTATTCCATATCTTTCTTGGTGTATCTCTTTAAAACTTAGCCCCTGCTCCATCGTTTCTAGAGAAAGGACAGACAGCTGGTGTGCCATGACTGCTGCTCATTGTACTAATCTTAATCAGTTCGCAGCTCCTGTGCAGCGCTCCTGGCAGCTCATCTCTCCCTGGACATGCAGAGAGCTCTGGGGCAAACAATATTTATTATCATATTGAAGCACTGAGCCTCACACGATGGAGCGCTAGTGTCTGACGTATCTAGATGCTATCAGATAAACAAGGAAATCATTTGACACAGCTTTTGTCACTGCCATTAAATCATCTGAAGGGGTTTGATTTCTAAGAGCTCAGCAGTGCAGTTCTGCTATTGTCATCTACCATTTTTGTTTGCATTAAAAGCTCTGCATCATTGCATCAGAGGCACAGATGTTGCACTGCTGTTTCTAGTGGGGTCAGCCCTTACACATCCAAGAGCAGGTATTAGCAAATTTGAGTTTTATTCATTTGTTTGTTGGCTGGGATCTCATAAGGAAAGGTCAAAAATGCATGCACACAGCAGAAGAAAATGAGGTAGACAATGTTATAAAGGCCAGACTTTGAGCTATGACCAGGAATCTAAACTGTGGTGGAAAGTAAGATGTTTCTAAGTCTCAGTTTAAAAGGTTTTCCTTAAAACCACCTTTGCAGCATCCTGATTTTGTAGCACRCAGCTTCAGCCTGACCTTTTGCCTTGCTTGGCGCAGAGTCATGTTTGCAAAGGGAGCATTTGCCCTGCAGCCTCTCGTGTTCATTGTGAGCCTCTCATCAGCTCCCGGGCAGTGGCTGCAATCAGCTGATTGTCTGGCTTGGGGACAGTTTGCTCTGAGACAGGAGCATACACTCGCCTTCAAAGGTCTCAAGAGCTCTGTCCAAGTTTCCCACAGAGTGTTTCAAAGGAGAATGAGGCTCTCAGGCTCTCATCAGCCAGTTCTTTGTGCCTGCTGGCATTAGTGGCCGATGCACTGCTGAGCAAGGGAGCAGCTCACCAGATGTTTTTCACATGTTCTGAGGGAGCAGCAGATGCTCCTGTTCACCTTACTGGGCACTGAAGGCACTGTCCACCAAAAAAGCTTTACAGATGTGACTCAGCCTCTCTCCAGGAGCAGCCAAAGCTGTCTAAGCACAGTTAGAGGAGATTCACAGCACACAGTGAAGTCAGGCCCCATTTTTCAAAATTACTCAGSATTAGTCTCTAGTCAAAATTCAACCTGTGAATCTCAGACCTCCAGGTCAGCACTACCAGGTCGTCCCTTTTTAYATCTTGAGCTAACTAAAGGGTTAGAGGCTCCCAGTACCCAATCCATAACAATGATATACTTGGAGCACCTTTTAATGAGTGCAGGGCCCCCAAAASAGGTGTCATTTAGAAATGTACAGTCATCATTCAGTGCAGTGTTAAAAAAAGAGACCCTTTAAGCATTAGGTGTCTGTTGAGAAATGGGAWGTTTTGTTCAGTTTGCTCTGCAGAGTAAGGAAATCCCTTCAAYGTGCTATTGCCAAGGCTTTAAAAAAATGGCAGGGCTACTTATGCTTTATGTTAAACAACTTGTAACCTTGCTGTGGCCAAACTGAACCCTACGCTGACTGTACTGCAGAGGATGACTTTGTGGCCCAGTAAAAAGCCAAACAAATACAGAGGGCAGGAATATCTTTTTCTCATCTAGGGATTCAGAGCACAGGAGTGATGTGGTGGAAGCAGATGCAGAAACAGCCACGGTATCACTGGATGGGTGTCCCCACCAGGGTTAGTTTTTATTCAAAACACAGAATTAAACAAGGAAGGCTTCCTGAGAGCAAAGAGGACATGAGTGGTAACTCCTCTGGCCTGAGGGTAAAATGTGCCTTTTGGTTTGAGATGAAATTTGCAGAAAGAGGACTCAGCCTTAGGGACACTGTGCTCACACACAATGTTAGAAACAGAAAACTTTCTCATTTGTCATGTCGGTGGTTGGACTTCGCCAATCCTGTGCTGGTTGATAATTTCCAGCTCTTGAGGTGGATTCTCTTAGCAATGTTTTCAGCTCCATTCAACACCTTCCCTTTCTGGATTATTTTACCATTTTGTTCTCCTTATCCCTTCCTCTTAGATTTTATTTTTACCCTCTCAMAAGCAGCACAATTATCATAACACTCATGTGATTTTTGCTGCCAGTGTGCTCTGTTCCTTTTGCATTGATGCTGTTCACACCACCTCCTTTGGGGGCCCAGCCTCCCCAGGTGTCTTCTGCAGGGGCAGGAGGAATAAAGGCACCCCACAAAAACCATCCAAACCCCCTGAGAACAGAGCTGCCTCTGCATGGGTCTGTGTCTCCCAGCAGTGACTGAAGAGGGTCTAAAGGCACCAGATCTTCCTCACGGAGCAACAGGAGCAGGACTGCCCTGTGAAGGCCAACAAGAAACCAAGGGTGACCACCAGACAGGCAGATGCAGCACCCACCTGTCCAGAGCACCRTCCCCCCAGGGCCTGAGCAGAGCAGGGAGAGATGGGTGATGGCAACACGCTCATTTGATGGTGGTGTCATCATCAGACAATGCAAACAAACCAAGACTAAGGTCAGCCCTGGAAATCCACTCAGCAGGACCAGGCTGGGTGCTGAAATACCTGTAACACAGCTAAAGCCAGAGCTGGGTGGGTGCTCAGACTTGGGCTCACAGAGGCTCTGGGGCAATGAGCAGAAGGTGCACGTGGGGAGGCTCCAGGTCAGGGCAGTGAAAGCCTCCATGGTGCTCAGGGACACAGAACTGATCACCGCAGCCAGGGGCCCAGAGGTGGGTCCTGTGAGTGCCAGCCACACTGACTTGCTGTCCTGTGTGCTGCAGCACAGCTTCCTGGGTGTCTGCTCCCTGACACAGGGCAGAAAAAWATATATATATATTTCTGGAACACTCGAAGTATCAAGCAAAGGTAACTTGCAGGGGGTTTTGTCACTCTGTCCCTGGTTCTGACATCCACCTGTTCACACAGACGCACACAGAGCTGCACACATCATCAACACTTTTCCACAACGCTGCACACAATAATGTCAGACAGGTGAGTGTGAGGGTAGGAGCCAGGATCCTGTTTTATGGGAAAAGGGAATCCTGGAGGAGTAACTGAACTGCTGCATGGGAGAGGTTCTCCTGCTGTCCCACAGGGAGAATCGCAGTCTAATGTCAAAACTCATCCTCTCTGCTCTTCGTTTTCAGAATTATGTTTTGCTCACCTACCAAGGAACTACTTAATGGAGGATGATGACATTTCTCTTTGTGCAATTCACAGATACTTAACTAACACAAGCTTCAATCCCTTCATAGCCTGATAGAGTGGGTATAAGAAATGAAAGGCATCAGATTCYAGTAAAGCCTTCATTAAATTTGGTKCATCTCAGTTTCCYTCTGAAATGGACAGCAAAAATTACAGAGGCTGAAAAACCCCAGGTGATGGATTAGAAAGAGAGGCATTGGCACAGATCATAAACCAACTGAAAATGGTCCTTTCAACCCCACTGTGAGGAGACTGCCAAGGCAAAAAACCCAGAACATTGGTTACCCTTTTCTGACATTTTAAATTGGATACTTGCATCACTTTCCTTGACCTTCTTTTTAGGTGCCGTCTTCCCCACTGATTCACAAAGTCTCATTCATTCAGGGAATGAGGTTTGACTGCAAAARGAGCACCTCAGAAACAGATTAGTCACAAGAATTCACATAAAATAACCACAGGAAGGAACAACCAAATAAAATGCAAAGGAAAACTACATTTTACACATATTCTGGGTGTATAAAACTATGCGAGTCTGATTTGGTTGCTGTTGGCCACATGGGACCCTTAACTCCTCCAAGAACATTAACATTTGCATGCACATTTGCAAAGGAAGGTTTATTTTTAAATAATTTTAATCAYTGACATTTGTTCAATTTTTATGATGAAAATGAGGAAGAACAGAAAACATGTTCCTAATATAGATGTTTTTATATTAAAACTTGTCCTTCAAGCTCTTCCATCCTGCCAATGCTACTTTTCTAGCAATTAGTCCTAATGATTTTCCTAGCAGCAAAGGAAATCACTTCCAAATGTTTATATACAAAAGTATATGTAGTTAAATATAGAAATATAATATTCAAAATATGATAACATAATTATTATAATAAAAATAATTACTTTAATGTATTCTTTACAAATATTTTATATAAATTTAAAACATTTGTAAATAATAAATTACACTAATTGTTGTGTATAATAAATATATACCAATAATATAATGTGCATAAAAATATAATGTACAAAATCACCAGAGGGAAGGGAATATAGAATTCCTTTCCTTGTTTTTCAATTCCTAGATTTCACATTTCATARTACAGATATTAGATAATTACAACAAAGAGTTTCAAAGCATTTAAAGAATTCCAACAAATTTCCCATTAATTTCTTTGGGAAATATTAAAAATCACAACTAAGACAGCAAACACAGAAACCTGGTATAAAGTGATGCATTTTAGCTAAAACAATTTTTCAATAGAATCCAGAAATTAAAATTATGCCATCTAAATTATTAAAAGCAAATAAAAACCAAAAAGGCCACAGATAAAAGCAGTAAGAACAACCAYGAACTACAGAACTACACAAGGGGAAGATGAACCCAGATGTGTCTTTGCTTTTGTGGTCAGCAAAACTCCAGAGAAAAWTTCTCTCTGCAGAGAGATTTTCCCAGACTGTATTTCTCCACAGATGCAGAAACTTCCAACATCTGGCTGCAAATTCAGAAGAGAATTGCACAAACTTTCTTGGAAAGACTGCCAGACTTTGGGACTTGCTATGGGAGGACACCAGCATAAAGAAAATAAAATCTTCTGCAGCCAGAAAAGAGAAATAAAAAAAGAAATGAGGAAGAAAGAGGGGAAAACCAGAAGCACAGTATGAGAAATAAAAGTAGATTCCCTCCAATTTTATTAAACCACCCCTAAGGTGTCTCCTCAGTAATGATCAGTGCCAGCCTGACCAGGAGGTGTTGGGAGAACACAGGTGGGGAACCACAATCCTCATCCTTCTCCCTCAAAGTGTTTTCATTTCCCTTGGGACTGCCTGATGCTGGCCACCACCAGAGACAGAAGTCTGGACTAGAGGAAGGTCCCGCTTGAACGAGTGTGGTGAATCCTCCATCAGCCAAGGCCCTTGCACACAGGCAGCAGGGGAAATGGGCTCCATGTTCATAGAGCTGACATTTTGCATTATTTTCCCCTTTCCTGCTCATTGTGGCAACTACACTGCAACATCATTAGGACCTGAAGGATGAGGTAAAACATTTCCATTGATAAAACTTCCAAATCCCCACCGTTATTAGGGTGGGAAATAAAGCCTCTTGGTCATGCTGCTCAGCATAGAGCAGAGCAGAGGGTGTCCCAGCAAGCTGTCCCTGGTTAACTCCAAGGAAAGAATAAGAACCAGAATCACCGAGCGGGAATGACAAGTGGCATTCACAGGACACTGCCTTCTACTCCAGCCAATGCCCCTTTCTAACCCACAGACACCTTGACCTTCACCAGTCTTTACTTCACAAAATGCCTTTCTTCATATTTTACATTTATCCCAAGGAAAGAAATCACAGCTGATTAAAAAAAAAAAAAAAAAAAAAAAAAAAAACCAACCAACCAACAAACAAAAACAACAACAGCAACCACATGGAAATATGCTTGGGGTTTCTTCATCCTTGAAGCTTTTCAATAAGCCCATTTGAAACATTCATGTTGTTGCTGGGAAGGAAAGAGTGGTTTACCCAATATTTAGAAGAATGTTTCAAATCTGAACAGAATAAAGAGGGTTTGTCGCCATGGAAACTTCCACAATCATTTATTAAAAAACTATAATATCTCTGAAGATTTGTGACACAATGCAGCAACGATGTCACATTGTGTAGGCTGATGTTATGTCTTGAAAGCCTGAATGACTTGATGTGACCTGGCATGATGCTATGGATATTTAAAAATTTTCAAGGGAAATTCCAGCCGTAGTGGTAGGTAGAAAGAAACTATTTTTTTCACATGGGATTGGAAAAGAACACAAACAAATGGCAATTGCAAATAATTCCTTAAAATTGATGCACTTGGAGAGTAATTTCATCACATGGAAGGTGAAAGATTACAGAACTTTATGCTGCACAGGAAAAAGTTCCTATCTAAAATGTGGCATCTCCACTGGCACTACACAACTCTTGTAGTAAGCAGACAGGGTCTTATTTTTGGTAAATATAATATAGACACCATTATGATAAAAATGTATTACAAATGCAAATGTAACCACTGGAAATGCACACTGCAATTTTTTTTGCTATTTAGACAGTCACACCCAGAATTTTAGAGTGTTCATTTAAAAATGAGAACATAAAATTTTTGAGCTTTGATGCATTTTTGCCTATTTTGAATGAAAATTGAGACTTAAAAATAATATTTGAGCATGTTTTCTTGAAAAAAAAAATCTTTTCTGCCATCATTAGAGCTACAGACACTGGACCAGACTGTTCTTTTAATGATCAGAGCAGACACAATATGTGAGATCAGGTGACTGCCAGTTGAAAAAGAGGATATAATTCAGGAGTGATGTGACTCCAGCAGGGGAGGGAGGGGATTCTGTGAATTATTGTACCCATGCATTGCAATGAGACATCTCTGGCAGGGATATAGTRTTCCCAAAATAGCATTTGTCATCACATTAAGCAGGCATGAGCTTGGTGCAGAGCACTTTCTCTTAACTTAGTATTTTGTAAGGTGCCTGAGAGGTATCAAGGAATGAGAGATCATTTTTAGCCAATTTACATATTAATGAAATAAGTATTTMATGGTGAAAATTGAAAGCATTGCTGCAGCACTCTCAGCTTTCTCCTGCAAAAGAGAGGTATGTCAGTTTTAGGAGAACTGTTTTATAAGGGAGCTACTAGAAAATTAATKCCTCCAAGAAATCCCCTTGAAAACTGTCTTTCTAAGGGGAGTTGGAGAAATTTCATTCCTAGCCATTTTGGTAAAAGTTTGAAAAAATACATTTAGAAAAGCATTCTTCACAGAAGAGTCTCGCACTGGCTSTGAAAGGATAATGATGATTTATTCCTTGGAGTGGTATGACTTTGAGAGCATGGATCTATCAAATAATGATTAGGAAAGATCATCAACACTGCACACAGTCAACACTGCAGTCCTGTTGGAGTTGGTCCCAAAGGCCCGAGTTATCTCCATTGTGTTCAGAGATGTTATCCTCTCTGCCCCAGAGATGATCTCCCTACCTGTGCAAGGTGTTCTCTTTATCACAAACAATGAGCTGCAGAGCCAGAGTAGCAGCAAGTCACAGTAAACTTTATTTCTCTTAYCTGGACAAGTTGCCTTGCCCCAGGTATTTGTCATCAGTGAATATCAGTCACTTGTGAATATTCACTGTAGTTTAACCCATGTTTGTGCTCAGCACCACCACTGGTTGGAGAATGGTGAATGAACTAACAAGTCCTTTCTTCTTTCACAAACCTCAGTSACAGTGATTTCTCTCAGGATCTGCCAGCAAATATTTAGATCACCCACTGGCGACATGTTCTGCCTTAACTGTCTGAGTGCATGACCGCTCCATAAACYAAAGGCAGATTTCCACTCAATAGAYTTWAATAGCTAATATTTGCTTGGAGACCTTTTATCTGCCCTCCACACACAGGACCTGCTTCCTTTTTGAGGTAAATCATAACAAGATGAGCCATAACTGAGACAGAATCTGTCMATTTAAATTTCTTCTCTTCATCATGTGGAGCTGTCTAGAACACACCACATGCTTATAGATACTGATAGAAATTTGGAACCAAGAAAGAGGGAGAAAGACTATTGGCCTGGCTTGGAAGGACCTTAAAGATCATCTCATTCCAACACCCTCTGCAATGGGCAGGGACACCTTCCACTATCCCAGGTTGCTCAGAGCCCCATCCAGCCTGGCCTTGGACACTGCCAGGGATGGGGCAGCCACAGCTTCTCTGGGCAACCTGTGCCAGGGACTCAGCACCCTCAAAGGGAAGAATTTCTTCCTGATACCCCATCTAATCCTACTGTCAGTGTGAAGCCATTCCCCCTTGTCCTGTCACTCCAGACCTTTGTCAAGAGTCTCTCTCCATCTTTCCTGTGGGCTCCCTTCAGGCACTGCAAGGCCACASTGAGGTCACCCCAAAGCCTTCTCTTCTCCAGGTGAACAATCCCAACTCTCTCAGCCTTTCCTCCCAGCAGAGCTGCTCCATCCCTCTGATCCCCTGAGTGTCCCTGCTCTGGACTGGCTCCAGCAGCTCCCTGTCCTTGCTGTGCTGGGCCCAGGGCTGGATGCAGCTCTGCAGGGGGGGGGGCTCAGCAGAGCAGAGGGACAGAGGGGCAGAATCCCGTCCCTTCGTCTGCTGGATCCTCACCTTCTGTGAACTGAATCAACTCGCTCATCTGACTGCAGCATKGTTACAGTATTCTAAAACAAATAAAAGTTTATTCTACTGTATCTTGTTTGATCTGGTTTGCAAAAAATAAACCAGTTAATTTCTGTGATATGCCCTTTGAGATGTTATTTTTTTGAAATCTAAATTTAAACTAAATCAGTCTCTGGTCCCACCAAGGACAAATATTTTAAAAGTGGTGCCAGCCATGCCTTTTAGCATGCTGTCTCTCCTTTATAATTATTGATGTTGGCATTATACCAAGAACCCTTTTCTTGGTGTATCAATAGAGCTGCRTTTAATTTGACATTTTCCTTGCAGAATAAAAAACTGGTCTCAGTCACAGCATCTGTTTCAATGGGTGCTTTCAAGCCACAGAAACCATTATTTCTCTGTTTTAACAGTATTATCTTTGCTTGATATAATTTAGAAAATAATTCAATAATTCTACCCTAAATGATATCCAGAAAGCAGGAGGTCATTTGCAACAGAGCACATCATTCTGAAAGGCCATGTCAGGTGCGTGAAGCAAATCTCCTGGCACACCCTTATYAATGGGCTAAGGAGAAACTCCCTGTAGAGGGTAGTGCTATCCACGTAGGGAACTGCGCCTTCCTGACCTTCAAATGCTGGCATTTTGGCCTCATAGCCCTGCTGTGTTCTCTTGGGTCAGCTCCACACCAGGCTGCATCGARATGCTGYGAATTACTGAACCCCGAGGAGAATKAGKATTTGAATCTTGTTCTTATCTGAATGAACACCCTAAGGTAAGAATGGGATGAAGTAAATGTCTGGTTTTGTATCATGTCTGGTGATGCAGGCTTTCTACCACAGCYACCTTCAGGACATGAATTATTCACTAGAAATAACAAGAAGACTGGCACTCAATAAAAACCTGTCAGGTTTTCAGGTCCCATTCAGATGCTAACATTAGCTKTCATCTTTCAGATAATACATATACATAGTCATTTGCTTAACCTATTATTCAGCAAAGGAACTACAGGTCACATTMAAGTTAATTTATGAAATCACTTAAGTGAAACCCAACACCTGGCTTTACCTTTCACCTCTGCAGAACTGTTTGCAGGCTGTATCACATATCATTGTGAGTGTTTTTCATTAGGGTCAGCAACAAAGGTGACAAAATTRAAGCATGATAGCTGGATTTAAGAAAAGCAAGTCTTGGTCAGCTTAATTGCAGAGGCCCTTGAAACTGAGCTTTGCCATCTCAACTCTAATTCCCAAATTGTGGTGTGTGTATCTCTGTATTAAAACCCTGCTTTGAAGGGATTGAAATGTCTCATCATATCAAATATTGAAGAAACATGATCAKTTTGTGCTGCAGCATGGCACTACCACTGAGCTAACCAATTCCTCCTGTCACCTGTCTGTATTAAAATCAGGAGCCTGGGAACGTGGGAAGTGTTTGTCTAAAATAATAACCATAACTTTYGTGAAGTTCACATGATCATGCTCAGTCAACATGTAAGGAAACTAAACAGGCTCCTGTGACCATAGAACCTCCACGCTCTCACCATTCCTGCACGTGTAACAAAAAGTCAGAAGTGTCCTCAGAAAAAAAAGGCTGTCAAAATATAGCAGAAAATTTGCTCTGGTTTTCCTCAGTGWAGCTTTCATATTTCTGTTAAGTGGGCACACAAGCAAATACTGACAACTTGCAAGTATTGGTAACTTCTCCTATGTTTCTAAATTTGCTGAGGTAAATTTGTCACTTTCCCCTTTTTCAGATTTTTATCTCCAGCTTTGTCAAGCTTCAAGTATCGGAATGGGTTGGTTTCTTTCCCTTCATTCAAGGCACTCCATATATATATATATGCTTTCATTTTTCCTCTTTTAGTGGGTAGTGGACAGTTACTGCTCATGAAAGAGTTTGGGATCATTACTGTACTATTGAATATGGCATATTTATCAGCGAAGACCTGCACACTCCTCTTCTTCCTGATGTCCAATCTGAAACTCCACTGGAATAACTTGAGGCCATTTCCTCTCMTTCTGTCCCTTGTTCTCAGGAAGCAGAGCCTGATCCCCCCTGGCTGTCCCCTCCTGTCAGGGAGTTGTGCAGAGCCAGAAGGTCCCCCCTGAGCCTCCTTTKCTCCAGGCTGAGCCCCCCCAGCTCCCTCAGCCCCTCCTGGTGCTCCAGACCCTTCCCCAGCTCCGTTCCCTTCTCTGGACACGCTCCAGCCCCTCAATGTCCATCTGGCAGKGAGGGGCCCAGAACTGGACACAGGATTTGAGGTGTGGCCTCAGCAGTGCCCAGCACAGGGGACAGTCACTGCCCTGGCCCTGCTGCCACCCCATGGCTGGCACAGCCCAGGTGCCATTGGCCTCTTGCCCCCCTGGGCACAGCTGGGCTCAGTCCAGCCACTGTCCCCAGCCCCCCAGGGCCTTTCCCAGCTTTCCAGCCCCTCTGTCCCAGCCTGGAGCTGCAGGGGTTGGTGTGACCCAAGGRCAGGGMCCRGTCCTTGGCCCTGGTGACCCTGGGACCCCTGGCCTCRGTCCATGGATCCAGCCTGTAAATCTCAAAATAAATTTAAACCTGATGATGATATTGCTGGTAGTGACAAAAGCCCAGTATGCAGAGCCTTTCAGAGGAAGAAAGGTCACCACTAACCTGTCTTATATTTGAAATATCTCTGAGTTACCTTTTGACCTCCWAACTGTCACTTGATCTCCCATGGCACAATTGCAAGAAATGACTGTTGATCTATGTGCTGCCTCAGCATAAAGAATTCTGAGGACAAATGACTGAGAAAGGCTCATGTCTCCTCTCAGATCCACTGCCACAGGTTCAGTGTCTCCTACCTACACTGCTCACTATTTCTGAACAGAGAATAGAAGAAATTCGGGAGGTAGAATTCCTTMTTTGGTTCTTCCTTAGCAAGTACAGACCGCTTGATATTCACACGCCAAATACAACCTTGAGGTTCCCTTATTTCTGGCCAGTTTTTGATTTCTTGATTCAAACTTGAGTGTWCTCTGAATGGATTTTAAAGGCTTGCCAAATCTAGAAGGGGCTACCCAGAAGGTGGTGGRGTCTCCATCCCTGGARGTGCTCAAGAAACAACTGGATGTGGCACTCAGTGCTCTGGTGTAGYTGACAAAGTCAAAGGTTGGATTTGATATCTTGGAGGTCTTTTCCAACCTTCATGATTCCATGATTCTGTGGTTCTATGGAGGGGACCTTAAGGGCAGTCCTTTAAAGAAGCTCCACATCAAAATGCCCAACCAAACCACCAACAATCAAATAACAAACCAAAAATACCAGCACCAACTCAAAACTCAGGAAAGTCTCATTCAGAAAAGTCTCCCTGGAGGGAAATCACTGGAAATCTGATACTCTACTTGTCTGTTATTAGATCAAACATTACATAACAATAAATATATTAGACACAAGTGAGTCCATAATTACATTATTTCT
The DNA here is from genome assembly GCF_030028575.1 of Malurus melanocephalus. Classification (NCBI taxonomy): domain Eukaryota; kingdom Metazoa; phylum Chordata; class Aves; order Passeriformes; family Maluridae; genus Malurus; species Malurus melanocephalus. The sequence goes on along the minus strand of NW_026623248.1, from coordinate 866,048 downwards.
TCAAATACAGATTTTCTCTGAAATTTTCTCCAAAATTTCTTCAGATACACATTTAATTCCAAAAGTATTTCATCTCAAGTGCACGRAAGAAGCAGAATGGGAGTAAAGCCCAATGAAAATCTGCCTTCCTCACCCTAAAGTGCCGAACACTTTGGTAGTGAGCCACAGTAGAACTTGCAGCAGAGATGACATTGCTTTGTCACAATGCAGCCCAGGTGAAATTGGGAACAGCATAAGAGGAGGTGGATATAAAGAGGCTGCACAATAGAGGAMTGTTAAAGCAAAATGTTAATATTCTGTAAAAGCAATAGGCAATCTGCCTGCAAGCTACTGATCCATAAAAAGACAAACAATTTTCAGTAAATCTACTTGAAGTGATTTTTGTTGAATCTTCTCTCCCAGGAGAAGAATTCACCCCGCTGCAGCTCCACTCCCCAAACCTTAATTTTCTGAAACATACAGGAAGATTAGTGCATAAAGGAGAGACCATCTGTTTCCTCTCATCACTAAACTAAAGATGGTTTCCTCTGTGCAGAAGATTGCAGCCCTTAAGATCTTGAGACTGTAAGCATTTGTTATTTAAATGCAAGCAGGCAGGAGTCTAACAGGTCATTATTTCCTTTTAAAATGAGGGAGGGAAGTTGCATCACCAATCATTATTTCACTTTATTTCAATCTTATCTCTTTTCTGACTTTAATGGGCAACCGAAGGCACATGGTCAGCAGAACTCAGTTTCAACCAAGGTTTTGTTTTGTTTTCCCCTTGGAATACCTGTGTGACTCCAGGCATTGAGCCACATTTTTAACACACGCACATATGAACCACTGGAAGAATCCTCTTGGAAGCAAAAGTGTGTCTGGTACATATTATTAATGCTATTTTATATGGTTGTATATGACAAGCTCTTTCGTTTTCATGGGTTGGCACTGTTGGCATAGTTGATTAACACACATTCAGGAGCAAGCCTGCTTCTTGAGACTTGATGTACCCAACTCTCACATTTCTTCATTCCATCTAGAGGCAATAATGGGGTTTTGTCTCCTTGGATTGTTCCATTTTTATGGTCAACATGTTTTCTAAAGACAGGAAGGTCTGTTAAATGTAGGCAAGCAAAAGCTGGAGCTGTCCCTCTCAGATTCATTTCTGCAGCTGAGGATTTAAAGGTGATCAATGCCTAAAGTTGATTGTACCCATGTATCCAAGATCCATTGAAATTTATGATGTCACTATCTGGAATTCACTGCTTCAGCCYAGAAAATAATGTTTCCCTTCTTCTCTGTAGCTATCCTAGAACCATCAAAACTGTTCTGCGATTTGAAACATTGCAAATCTGAAAAGCTACACCTCTGGCCTACACGTGATGTATTTTTGGCATCTGCTTCAAAATTCCTCTGAATCGGTGGACTTGGAGGAAGAGGAAACAATAGGAGTCCACATGGGCCAAAAAAGTCCTTTTCATTCCAGCTATTGCTACCGGGTACACATTGTACAAAGTGAAGTTGGCAACTATTTAAAATGAGAAGAAAAAAACAACAAAAAAAAAATCTGCCCCAAAGCCAGAATATCAGAGAGATATCAGCCCAGTTGTATGCTCAGCCTGATTGCATGCTCCTTTCTCTATACTCAACATGGCACTGTGAGAAGGATTAGAAACCTTGTGATTATGAATCTTCCACGTGTTTTACACCTATTTTACCGAGGAATAAAAATGCTACAGGTCAGTCATTCCAGAAGATTCCCTATAGTTCTGTTATCTGACTATCATGCCTCTTCTGAATTATTTTTTATACCCTGTATCCATGCAGATCTTCCTTTCAATAGCATCCATGGACTCTTTCACAGACCAGAGAACAATGTCCCTCGTCATCTTCTTTTTGTCTGCCTTTGTCATTGCATTCCCACAGTTTGCACCCCTAACTATTTATCTCCWATACTCATGGGGTCTGCAATCCCCCCTCCCACTTTCAGATTATTAGTATTTTCACTGTTTATCTCCCAGGATTACAGTACCTTCCTTCTCCAGMTTACAGCTGCCCTTGTGGGAGTTTTGCCCTCACAGAGAAAACCAAACAAAAAAGCAGGCATGTTGCCTTTGCCAAGAGTCATTTTGTACCAGAGACCATTTGGAGGACCCTGCTGTCCCACAGAACTTAAATTGGGACCTTTCAGCAGCTCATGATTTTACTTGAAAGAGAAAAAAGAAAACAGATCTGTTGAGAGAAGTTTCCCAAGTGAAACTCAAGTCTCAGAAGGCAAGAAAAGAAGACTCTTTTTTAAAACATAAGCTACTATAAACTTTAGCACTATAAACTGCTGCTCTGGAATTGGGATAAATTTAGTATGGATTCATCACTGAGCAGTAACTTCTCCTGGTATGTGAGCTATCTGTGAAGCTGTCTTCACTGGACTCTACAGAGGGGTAAACAGACTGGCATGTATCTCGTTATACACATGCTCTTGCATGGGAAAATCCATTTTAATCCCTGGAATTTCAGCTTTCCCCGCTCTGTTCTTAGCCAGACAGCTGCTTTGAGGAAAATCTTTCATCTTCAAGCAACACAAGAAACAAGCAGCATGGACTGCATGTGACCAGAAGCAAAACTTCTACTGCAAACACTGACTGCTTTGAGCTGTTTCAAACATCTGATTTCTGCTAAAAATTGTTCTGGGAGCAAAAAACAGTGAACAAGAGAGAAAAGAATCAGAAATTAGAGGATTAATTAGGATGTGATCATAACTCTTTTTTTGTCACAAATTCTTCTAGAAGTCTTTTCATGGTTTTTGACTTTGAAGATCACATTCAGGACAAAATCCATCTACTTTGGGAGACCAACTCAGTGAGCCAAAGACTYTACATTTACAATATTTGTTTTCCATCTTTCAGTGCTCTGCTGGCTGTCAAACCAATGCACATTTCATGGAGCATGAAGGGAATCACTGGAGAGAAAGGGGAAAGAGCTGCTGAGGTCACTGATCCCACTGCTGATGTGAGGGCAGATTTTGGGGTTGTCAGGTCAAGTTTTCTTCATGTGGTGAGCAGTTCACTCTCTTTGGCCTRGAATCTTCTCCCACTCACCTGATGTGAACTGAATGGACTTATCTGAAGACCAGCACTTAAACTTAGATAAGTGTGACAAATAAAGAGAAAAGTCCTTACTTCATATATTTATTTGCACTTAGATTAAGTGCAATTTGGTGTTTTTCATATTCATCTTGYATTTGGATATTATCAGATTAGTGTTAGAGTGGAGAACAGTCTAAATCTAATCCTGTGTGAAAAAAAAAAAAATTAAAAAAGGATTGTTGTTGGGCCACCTTAACCACCAGACATTATTAGGGGACCGTTCAAACTAAATTTCACAGTGAGAAATGGAAATATTATTTCCTTAAACATCTCAGTAAAGAATAATCCGCAGAGACAGGGAAACTTCACAGTACAGAAAAATCTGGCAACATACTCAATCAGATTTTTTTTTTAGGTTTTTTTTATATTTTAACAAGAAAGTATAAGTAATTATAACCAAAAGGAAAAAAAATATATTTTGAAGGTCATTAAGAAGGGTAAGGGCAGAATATCTTATCAAATTTACCAAAGCTCAAAGGCTAGGTTTTTGGAAAGCTGGAGATTTGGAAGATGGGAGTGCCTGCATAAAAATGTTCACTATCACAGCTCTGCCCTCATGCCAGACTGTTTTTTAACTTGAACTACCTAAGGGAATGAGATGCAATCATACCATTTAATCTTAATTTATGTATAGTAAAGGCATTTCTGTGCCTCGTTTTTTGATCACAATAATTCTTCTTATTTGTTACAGCTCCAGATAACATGAGGTCCAAACTGGATCAGTGCTATTGAAAGAAAATTTTGTTCTTTCCCTGAGTTATGTTCTGCGGTATCTGAGATACCAAAATAAAATTTCAAGTACTGATAGCAACCTTAAGCCCCATTAAGCTTTTCTGGCAGTAGAGAAACAAGCACAAGGACTGTACCACCAGGGTGAAGCACAGCAGAGCTGTCACCTCAGTAGAGCCGGTATTTTTTTTAATCCTATTCATTATTCTTAACTGCCACAAATATCAGCTGTTTSTTCCTCGTATTACTGACTTGACAAACACACTTTGAGATATGGGCTCTAATTTCAGGTGTCTCTGGAACAGAATGATGTCATTCTCAGAATGGGCATCAGGAATATAAAACTATTCTCCTCACAGATTATTCTTCTGTGGTTTTCTCAGCCTTTAATTCCCTGAAAAGTGGGAGGTRTCTAATGAACTTTGAGAAGAAATGGAACTAGTAGGGGAAAAAATTAGAGCAATGTTCTGCTGGATAACATGAGTTAGATGACTAGAGACATCTCATCCAGAGCAGTAATGTTTTGTTTCACTTTCTTATCTGATTTTCATGACTCTTACTACAAATAATATTATTCAGGTGTAACCATAATTTCATGTATATTCTATTCATGGCACTCTGTCTCATTTCAGCTAGGAAATGAGCTTCAAAATTTTCAGTTTGAGCTTCAAAATTTTCAACTCTTTTCCTTTAGTATTTTTATTTCTGTTCTAAATTTTGGACAAAATAYAGGAGGGAAAAATTAGAAAAAATAGAAATAGAAGAAGTAGAAATTCCTATTTCTCAACTTTTGTAGTGTTGGAACAAGTGACCATCTATAAGCTACTATTATGTAATAAACTGCATCAGAAGAAAGGCAGAAGTCTTTCTGAAAACAGTTTGCGTTTTATGTACCACACACTGGCATGTCTCACAATCATAAATTTACATTGGAACAGAGCTGAGGTTCTTACACTATTTCTAGACTCTTTTAAAAAGTGGTTACACTGATAATGTGGCCCTTGAGTGGAGCTGATTTATTGAAATTTCCTTCAGAAATGTAACAAAAGCTGCTCTCAATGCCATGGTTGCTTGAGACAAAAGATTGATGGAAATTTCCTGTACATCCTGCAGCCTTTTCACCCGAGGTATTACCATCAGAATCATATTTAGAGATATTACTCTCATTTTAGCCAGGTCTTTTACTGAAAGGAAGAGACTGGTGAGATCAATTCACCCTATGAAGGAAAGATAACACTGTGCTGGCATCAGCCTTTTAAAAATTCACTGGGATCAGTGGCCACGGAATCCTGGCCAGCGCAAATTTTCCTTCTTTCCCCTCCTCTTTCACCCATTGTTCTGTGACTAACAGAGACACATTTCCAGCAGGAAGCAGAAAGGATAATAATGAAGAAGCAGAAATGGGGGGTGATTTTCACTTTACCCCATCCTTATATCTTGAGAGGTTCAAGGTGGTCATCAAGGGGTGTTTTCACAGGCTGGACTTGAATACTTTCTTTGGGAGGTTCATTACACTGAATTCTTGGAGCTTCAGGCTTTGGGGTTTTTTTAAGCCATTCCCTATTTCTTCCCCTGTACAACCTTTCTCCAAGCTTTTCACACCCTCTTTAAAAGGCTATTAGCAGCCTATTCCTTTAGAAATTTGGTACGTTTATTTGCTCAGATGGATCTTTGGGGCTCGGTCCTACRCAGAGAATGGGGGGTTATGTACTCTGAGAACAATTTCCGTTTATTCAAAGCACCTTCCTCAGAATGGACTTGCCAGTCCCTGTGTCCMAGGGGAGAACAGGAGAATATTCTTTCCTCGTTTTCACCTGATTCACYTGTTTATCGGCAATCACATCTTCCTGGCCTTGAGCCATGGCAAAAGATTTTGTCATTATCCCATATCCCATCCATTCTCTTACAAGTGTTTCTGCTTTTCCTTGGACTGTATCTCTSCAGTTGAGGACAACTTTCCCTCGTGCCTATCCTCAAACTATGGAAACCATAACAAAACTGAGCAATTTCTATACGACCACATGTAAACACCCTTCTAGGCTTGAGTTTCGTTTTTTTTGGAGGGTGGGTATGTAGCTAGATTTTATTCTTAGAATCTCCTTGTATAGTGAATAAAGTAAGTTGTGAGGAGACATTTTTATTCTCATTCATACCAGCRCAAACACAGAGAATGGCAAAGCTCAGCATGGAGTTCTCAAGTGTTCATCTCGGGGTAAGGGAAGTTTTACCAGCAATTCATATGGACAGAGTCAGGGAAGTCAGAGTTTTAGCTGTCACATTTACTCAGCTGCCCTAACGTGGATGGCCAGTTTTAAAAACTACCATTAACTGTTGCCTGTCCCTTTCTTTTTCCCATCAGCTCTTGCTGATATTTCACACAGAAGCCTTGTTAGATGATCAAAGGCAAGTGATAAAAGCTGCCTTTGTGCACTGCATTCTGACGTATCAAAATGCTTTAAATATACCTTATTAAAAAAAATAAAAAAAAATAAATAAAAAAAAAAGCAAAAATAATTATTTTCTATTAGATTACATTTCTATTTTTTCTTCCAGGATCTCAAACCTTGCCTAACAAAACCCCAATTTAAATGAAGGAAAGTTGGGACAGCTGTGAGCTCTTGGACGCATTCTATTTGTAGTTATTTGTACTTTRAAGGTTTTCAGTATGGGGTTTATTTGTGGCGATTTCCAAAGGAGGCTGAGATGGGAGTGCCATTTTGGCAAAACAGGCTGGAAAAAGCTACTGAGAAAAAATATGTCCCCTAAGCATTTAAAGATCTTTACTTTCCCTCTATGTGTGCCTAACAAATACATGCAGGGAGAAGCCTGTTTTTGTTTGTTCACACTAACCAAGCACAAAAAGAATGGAAAAATCAAGCAAAGCCAAAGCAACCCAGGAGCTCCCCTGGATGTGSTGCTGAGCCTGGGAATTCTCCACCTGCATAGCCAGGCAGTGCCAGTGGGGCCCAGGGATGCAACACAGAGGATGGAGAATGGCATTGGGAAAGCTCTGAGAGGAGAATTTTGTTCTTTAGTGCATCATTCTCATGGAGTAATGCTGAGCAAAGGCAATAATTTCTGTAATCAGATAGGAAAGGGTTTGCTCTTACATCCTGTTTGCCTGGCACCCTGAGCTGTGCAGGGTCAATGAGAAAAAGAGTTGAAAGAAACTTGCCCAGAGAAGTTGTGGCTGCCCCATCCCKGGCAGTGCCCAAGGCCAGGTTGGATGGGGCTYTGAGCAMCCTGGGATAGTGGAAGGTGCCCCTGCCTATGGCAGAGGGTRGGATTGGTTGAGCTTTATGGTCCCTTCCAACCCAAAACATTCTGTGATTCTGTGGAAACTCATGGAWTATCAGGGTCAGGAATTCCAGCAACTGGATGGTTTTGTGAGAATTCTGCACTCACAGATAGGATTTCCCCATTTTCCTCCATCAGTTTTGTTTGTGACTCTCTGCTGAGCTGCCTTCACAGATACCTTGGCTCCAAAGGGTTGCAGTGATTTGTCTGGTTTAAGTGAATCCAAATGATTGGTTATCCTCCACAGAGGTCTGTAATCTCCATGCAGTTGAGGGATGATAGCTCTGGTCCATTTATAAAACAGTCCTTAACCAAAATATAAATAGCACTGAGGCTGCTGCCACCCCTTCAGTCCCCAAAGGCTGCTCTGCTCATTCCTCACTCTTTGACACTTCTTACTGGAGCGTTAGAATCCCTGATCAGATGTCCTGGAGGATGGCCTGTGGCAGAGAAAGGAGCACTCTGCTGTGCAAGAAGGGAAGCAAACACACTTCATTAACTGCTGGAGCACACATCTGTTCCCAACTCCCACACTGGCATCCATCTCACCAATGGGCAGGAATTGGGCAGACCCCGGAGTGAGCAAAGGAAAATTAATTCCTGCCTTCTACGCCCTCTTCTTCCCAAAAGCCACAATGAGCTTTACYCTTTCAGGATAGAAACTGAGGGTCTTTGACTCAGCCAGGGCTCAGCATGGTTCAGTAAACTCACAGAATCACAGAATTACAGAATCACAGAGTCACAGAATGCTTTGGGTTGGAAGGGACCTTAAAGAGCAGCTCATTCCAAACCCCTGGCCCAGGCAGGGACACCTCCACCAGACCAGGTTGCTCAAGACCCTTATTCCTTCCTTMCCCTGGTTGACAGAGAGAGGAATAAGGGGGGCACTCTCCCTACATGACCCCTCAGCAGCAGCACTGATCCTTGCACTGCCAAAGAGACCAGATTTTGGCCAGTCACATGCAAAAAAGCTCCCACACATCCGCATTCCCCCCAACACATTAACTTAGCCTGACTCAAAACACCAGGCTCAACTCTGGCCTGAAAGTCACCTTGAAACCCAGAAGCACAYGAGCACAAAGCTCCTCTGCCTTGGCTTTGTGGGTGAGGCAGGTTCAGGGCCCGGGTGAAACACTTTACTCCACCCAAAAGCAAAGCAGGATGCTCACTGCAGCACAGGACCTGTTAATCTCTGCAGCTAGCAAGATCACCCTGACCCTGTCTAGCATCAATTAAAGATTTTCTTCCTTAGCCTTCTGCAGATTACATAAGCRGGGAGCCCCTCGGAGGCAGAAAAGAGGGGCTGTGGTGGCAGCTGCTGCTACCTACAAGGGATGGAAGCGGGAGCAATGAGTGGAAAGGGCTGTCACAACCAGCGTGGCTTTGCTGCGAGTAAAGGCTCTCCAGCTGGGGCTGCGTGGGAGGGAGCAGGGATTCTGCCAGCAAGCAGAAAGGTGGAGGATTTGTTGTGATATGGTTCAGTTGTTTTATTTTTTTTTTTTTAACACAAGCTAATTTTATTATCCTGTAGCCTCTTCCTCCTGTAGAGCTCTTGAAGGTAGCAGTTTACATCTCTTCAGACAGATTGGGCAGGCAGGGTTTACATCAGCAGCCTCAAGCATTTTAAACCAACAACAAAGAGCCCAACCAAAAGTAGCCCCTCCCTATCACCAGCAAAGCGTTTTTGGTTGTGACCAGATTTCTCATCCTACGGCAGCTCCCGTGTCCTATCCTTGTGTCCCACGGAGTGGAGTGTGTGTGAGTGTGTGAGTCCATGCATAAGAGACAGCAAAATGACAGCTGAGATCCTTTGAAAGTTATCAAAATCCAACATGATTTCAAGGTGATGTGAGTTGTTGGGGGTTTTGTTTTTTTTTTTTTTTTTTGGTTTTTTTTTTTTTTTTTTGGTTTTTTTTTTTTTTTTTTTGGGGGGGAGGGGGAGGAGGTAAATAGTAAAAATACCTCAAATAAATCAAACTCTTCATGCTTCTTTCTTACCCTCAGTTTGCCTGCCCTCATTGAACAGGGTGAGAGCAGCTCTCTCGGAACACATCATTAATGTTTTCTGCCTGCATCTGCTGTACCAAGGCAAAAAATGCTCCAAGCCCTGCCCCAGCCTTACATCCCCCAGTGCAGTTAATGTGCTAAGAGGCACTGTTTTGCCCTAGTAATCTTGTTTACACGTTTCCACTGCATTTTATTTTCTGCTTGCCTGTGCTGTAATCTCATTTGCCAGCCTCAAAGGTAAAAACAAAACAGAATGAACTACCAAGAACAAAAAAGAAAAGGCAGGAGGCTCGCAGGAATGCCCTTGCTCATCTCACGTAGGCAGGAATGTGCTTTTTCCCCGCTGCCACGTGAGAAACTGCACCTCTGTGCTCAGTGTTCCCCGAGTCCTGCCTGAATTCCCGAATGGACAGCACARAGCAAAGGGATTTTCGGGCAGTTAATTCAGATAATTGTATTTTCCTGCTGCCTGTGTAACGGAAATGCCAGAGCTCTGGGGGCAGAGGATTCCACGTGCGCTCGCCTGCCGTATGTAGTGCACMGTGCGCCTGCAGCTGCCCTCCTCTAGTCCCATCTGTTGGAGATTGATGTTGATTTTGCTCATCTTGCATCCTAAAACCCCAGCAATAATAATGAATGAACTCAGTGTTCAGTAGAGTGTTGGCAGCCGATTCACGCTGATGGCAGGCACACGCTCTGCAAGGTTCCTTTGCCGCAAACACACTCACAGGGGTATGGAACTTGATCCAGGGATTAAGAATCCTGTCCTAGACAGGTCTTTGCACCACGTTCACCTCTGGGGATTTCAGTCCATCATCTTTCTTSTCATTAGGAGGCTTCTGTTGTGTTTCTTGACTACCTAGGGCTTCTTTTTCTKTAACWACAGGCACAAAGCCTAAGCACAGARAAAGGAGCTGGTTAAGGACAGAGTCAGCTTCCAAGCAAAATCCCCTTTTCAGGCTGAAGATATTTTAATTCGAATTTATTCTTTCATTGCAAATTAAAACMTGGTAAATAAAATCAAAATGATTTGATTAGCCTAGTCTGAAACTCAAGCTTATTAAATCATGAACTTGCCTCCTATCCTCTAATAATGACAAGGAGAAACTGGAAAGAAATTAATGAACGTGCTTTTGGCAAAACAGTAGCAGTTGCTCACCTAAATGAAAAAAGATGTCCTATAAATAGAAACCCTAATTATAAGCCAGCCGCAGATGTTTGTTTACAGGAACATTGCTTGTTTCTGATTGGAGACTCCTGGATGTGTATACTATGCCTCCAGGATGTGAGGGGAATCAGGAGCTGTCATTTTGGGGTACATGAGAAWATACAGCTGCACTCAGCTCAGTGACGAAGATGTAGGTAAGTCAGACAAGTCACCTGTCCCCATCACCTGTCATCAATCACAATCCTCAGATATCTCTTTGGAGGTCCTATTGCCCATTCCCTGTGGTAAATATTCCACAGAGGAACAGCTTGAGTTGGTTCAGACTTAATTCTATTTAAATGRGACACTTTGCAATTTGTATGATTTAAAATCCTGAACAGAGGCTTGGCATACAGCATTAAACAGACAAGGATGAGAAATGTCTTTCCCTCTTTGCTTTGAAAATAGCTGGATTTGATGGAGTCTTACTTGAAACAAGGACATRTTCCCAACACACTGAAAGTGATAGAAAATTTCCCACTGACTTCACTAAACCTTTGAGACCCAAAGGAATATTACAGAAGTAAAAAGCCAGCATTGTACAAAGGCCTCGAGTTTCTGCTGGCAGTGAATGCCTTTTAACAAATATGCCAAAAAAAAGCTGAATCTCCCCAAAGCAGAAGAGACATTGAATGGTTTCATGCCCTTGCTCTGAGGGACTTTAATGTCCACAAATGCTCAGAGCGCTCAGAATTTTGATAAGTTCACTCTAAGATCAAAGGCTGTTTCAGAGACTCAGAAATCTCCTCATTAAAGTCTCAGTCCTGCATCCATTTGTGCATCTGTTCATGTCAGTTAGAACTATGCCTCAGCACAGAACTGAGCACCTCACTGGATCTATCCAACAAAAGAAAATCAGGGGAGTTGGCAGGAACTGGAAGATCCACGTGACAAGGATGAAGTCCTCCAGCAAAATGCCTAAGGCTTGCATCAGCTCACAGATTTCCCAGGTCACAGTACTCTATTCCTTAGTAGAGAAGGTTAAAAAAAATAACAAATTCCTTTAAAAAGTTTGTGCTTCACATAAACACATTTCATTTAAATGCAGATGATAAACTCTGAGGTGTTCAGTGAGCAAAAACTGAAGAGCTCCAGTAATGTCAAGGAAATTAGGCTGTTTCACCCTAGCTGAGAATCTGCCTCAAGGACTCTAACAAGGCAAGGCCAGGTTCTACAGCATCCAATTCAAAGAAAAGGAAAGTACTGTCCTCACACAAACTTCTCTGGTGAAATGGATGACACTCCTTTGACTCATGTAACATCAGTTGTAAATTTAGCCATGGATGAGAACTGACATAAAGAACATAAACCTTTATGGAGCAGGAAAATCTACCTTTCAAGTCCAAACAGACTTAGGAAGAATTATTCCTGAGCTGAGCTTACCACTCACTGGTAATTTTTTCACCTTCTCAAATCCCACATCAGAAGAACTTCAGTCTGTGACAGACAGATGTAGATACAGATATAGATAAAGAAAYAGATATAAATATAGATTAACACATTTACAATTATCAGTTGTTATTATTCAGAAACTGTTATCACTGTCACACACACACATGATATAGTTCTGCAGAATGGGGACATTATTTTATTGAGTTATAGATGGGGAAAAGGCATAAAGAATACAGGTAATGCACATATTTGAAATAGCAATATAAACATAAACAAAAAAAATGTTCAAGTCAAAGTCACATGAAAAATTAGACTAATCTTCAGATGCATTCTAGACTTGTATGTACAGCATTTTTATGCTAAAAGTAGAAATACAAACTCCAGAGATGCAGAGCATCTCAAGAATACAAAATAAATAAACAAAGATGAGTGCCAATAAAAGGAAGAGAACAAACACTTGAACCTTYTTCCAAAATAATGAGAAAGTCTGATATGTAAGAACCACGGGAGAAGATGCCCAATCTGTGACAAGAACTCAATTTATTTCCAAACAAAAGCTCAGATAATAAAGTCTGGTGCCTGGGAGTGACCCCAAAGCATTTAAACTTTTCGCACTYCCATTTTGGAGCTGAACAGTTCCTCTATGAGAGAAACCTCTGAGCAGACCGGTGTTTCAGCAATCCCAGTGAAGAAATCCAACTTGCTGAGGATGTCCTCTGGATGGGGACATCACAGTTATTTTTCCAGAGGGAAATTTTTCAGCAGCTTCTAACCCAAGATGACTTGAGAACAAGGAATARGTCCGTGTGGTTTCAGACTCTGCAGCAGTGTCTTCCTAATGGTCAGTGTCTGCAGGAGGAGAGCAATCAAAAAGTTACAGTAAATAATGAGRAAAAATCATTAGGCCCCACACTGGATATAAAAATATGGCTCAGAATCAAGTAGTAGAAGGTGTCCTTTGCCCATGGTGGGGGTTTGGAATTGGAGGATCTTTAAGGTCCCCTCCAACCGAGGCCTCTGATTCTCTGAAAGATTCACCATTATTTCACTTTCCTTTCAAGGGCGTTACAATTAATTGAGTGACAATGATCACCATTAGCCATTTTCCTGCTGGAAGTTTCTTCTTCATCAATTTGTTTGCATAACCAAATATCCTAGAGGAAAAAAACAGCCCCRTTTTCACTCCTACAATCCCTGCAAATTAGATTTTTATGGTAGATTTTTCCTCTCCGGAAAAATAGGTCAGTTCCCCTGCAGCAATGCACACAATCTGAGGCCCATATTTCTGCTTGGAATGAGCACACATGGAATGCAAGTGCCCCTTGGAGCTGGGCATCTGCACATGCCACCGACCACTTCGACTGGTCAAGCCACTATTTGCAGATTTCCCCTGCCTTCAGAGCTGAAGCGAGGCCTAAATACTTAAGCCTTTTTCTACTTCCAATCTCCCTCTCTGAAAATATGGACCATAAATATCCTCTCCCAGGAGATTAGTCCTGGAACCTTATTGGGCTYAAAGTTACGTTCAAACAATGTCCTAATAAAAACAAATAATAAATAAAGAGCGTTCCAAGGACATCAAATCATGATTACAATGACTTCCATTTTTGTAGAACTTCCAAAATAAGTCTTTCTTTCTTTAYGTATTGGAAAATAAAAAGACTTGGTATATGAGAATAAGTTAAATAGATGGAAATATAAAAGTAAAAAATAACAGGAGATTGCTTAAGAACAACATTTAAAATCAGGAAAGTTATTCCTAAGTAACTTCCCAGGCAGCCTCTGTAAGACAAAATAGAAAAGAAAGAAGAAAAAAAAAAGGGATTTTTCAACTTAGTGGGATCAAAGAATTTAGTTTTAACAGCGTCTGAAAGGGAGCAAGGAGTACTCTGATCATAACTTCATACCTGAACCATAGGATTTTACACACACACCCCCTTAAATCCATCACAATTCAATGGTGTCTTTTTACAGCATTTGTGTAAATGCTTCACTACATAAAGCAACTCTGAAAGAGCAAAGAGGAAAAAGAGAGCCCTACAAATATTGGTCATTCACCTTGTGAGTTTCGGCAGTGTGGGGACCACACAGCCACCTCCCAGCCTGTCTCAGAAGGCTGCTCCCCACTTTTGGCAAAGTTTTCTCCAGTCTTGAAGGTGAACTTAAGCCCTACGGTGACTTACACGAAAAAAAAAGCCCAAATAAAAGAAAGCAGCAAARTGAAATCCTTTGGAAAAGTTTTGAACTGAATCTGTGTGAAATGAAATAAACACTTCTCCCCATATCGGAATGGCAAAGACAGTTTCTGTCAGAAGAGCTCTCCAAGTGTTAATCTGCAGTGAAGCCTCAGTGCCAGAGCTGGCACCCTTTGAAGTTAAAGGAAAAGCTCCTGCTRTTCTTTATGATGCCCAGATTCCTGACTGAATTGAAAAACAACAGAGTAAGAGGCTCCCTGAGCTCTGCCGAGCTCCCTGCAGATCACTGTCCAGTCACTAGAGATGTCAACGGGACTTACAAACCTCACACTGCCTGAGCTGGAAATGCTCCCTAGAAGGTCTCCTGATTTTGTTGTGAGTGATCACAGAGCAAARCTAAGCCAGTACAGAATGGAAGATTTGATTAGAAAAAGAGAAATTCGCACCTCAAAATAAAATAYGTGGGTTTTCTTTTTTGTTTTTATTTTACCAATTTAACTTTTCCTACTTTTTTTCCTACTGATTCTAGAGCAAGAATCAAAGTTGAATTTCATGTGTATTTTCATATTCTTCTCTTCTTTCTTCTTTTGAAGGAAGGAAAGAATAAAAAAATAGAAGGTTGGAAAATGAAAAGGACTTTACTAATTTAAATTTTGAATAAAGGAATTTTTTTCAGTTGATGTCAAATTAACGGAACTTGATGTTTTCACGCAAACATGACAAATACAAATGTAGCATTTTGACACTTTTTGATTTCATATTGCCTGCAGCAGAAACTTCTCGATTAAGAATTTTCAGCCAACTTAAAGGCCCAAGTATTAGGAGTCCCTGCAATCTGGCATCCTGAGCCATAATCTTTCCGAGTAGCACGGAGAGATCTGTTTGAGCAGCAGAGCATCTATGCTACAGCAGAGTGGTGCCTGTAATACAAGYGAGGATAACGCAGGGTAAGAGATTAATATTCTGCATCATACTGGGCTCTGTTATTTTTATCCTGCTGTTTCCTTCACTCACCATCTCATGACTCACACCCTCCCCACACTGGAATTTCTGCCTCGGTCTCGTGGCTTGCTGGTGTGTTTAGGGAAGACGTGGAGAGTAATCTGGAGAACACCGCTCCTGCTTGAGCTCCAGGTCACTCTGGAAAACAAAGACAGACACCAGAATTTACTGATTTAGCACAYACCTGCTGTTGCAGCCTCTTCAGCAAACTGTCTTCAGCACTTACGAGGGTTGCAGATCTTCCTTGATTTTRTAGCCTCAGTGATGTTACTGAATGTAAATCCAGTTCCAGACAATCACATGGAGAGCTGGCACTGCACCAGCCTTTAGAGAAAGTACAGGGCTCAACCTGAGAGGTGATAAAAGGCTCATGAGAGACAGGTGAATGTAATTCAAGAGGAGTGAAAGAGCTGTTCCTTGCACATTTCATCTAAACCCCAATACMGTGTGCTGCTGTAGCACCCTGCACTCACACTTCCCAGTGGATCCAGTTCCCCAAATGCCTGGACTCTGACTTCTGGTTTAAATCCAGAAGTAACATTTCTASTTTGCTAGTTAGGAACCTAAACTCTACCTCATCCCAGAAATTAGGCTGATCAGGGGAAACATAATTATTTTCTCTTACCTCCTCAATGAGTTTTAAGAGCTCCTGCTCAAGAATCGCAATTCCCTCCTTTCCCTGTATCTGAACTTCCATCTCCATCTTCCTGAGGGCATTTTCTAACCAGTCAGAAGCCAAGATCGCATAAGGTTCCCTCTTTATATGAACAAGCAAATATTCCCTAGGCTAGAGGGAATACTYCAAGCAGCAAGTGGACACCATATCATCCTTCAAAAAAGATTTGCTCCAGAAAATAACTGATAAATCAGTCTAGAAGATGTTTCCTCCTGTTATGCCCTGCCACWTCCAAGAATGAACTTCATTGAACGGAGCCAAAGAAGCCTTGTCCACTGWATATTTACATGTTGCCAAAAAAAAGGCATTGATCTGGGGAAAGGGGAATAAAACCCTAAYTGAGGTATGAGGATTCCAATCAGCAGCAAGATTCGCCTCACACAGGCAYTGAAGCAATGAGATCTCCAGGACCCTGGTGTGTATCTAGCCAAAGTAATCCCTTTTTTTGCTGAGAAGGTAGGTAGGAGTCAGTTTGGTTCTGGAGTCAGTTTAGCAGAAGAATCACTTATGATCTATTGTGTTATTCCAGCTTTCACAGGCTGACATAGCAAAGCATGTCAATAGCCCTTTCTCACAAGCTTTTAGACATGCTGGCCTCCTGCTTTTTCTGTTTGCTCTAGTCTGKCTCTGCAGGTAACACTGGAAAACAYAGGCACGTTTCATTCCTGTGAATGTTTTGTTCTCCAGATTTGTCCTGAGGCAAGCTTCCTACCCCGCCACATCAACTCAAGTCCCTCACATTTCACATGGATTGCTGATGATGACTCAGAACAGTCAATGAGTCTTTTGTTGGTGAAACAGCCTAATCCAGCAGAGACTGTTGCTCAGAACCCAAACACCAGCTCAAGCTACCCATCACATGCTCTGCCCTCTCCTCTTGTCCCTTCCCAACATAACTGGCTGCCCGGAGCGGGGCAGATGTGCATCATGGAGCAGGAAAGCTGACAGCTTGCACATCTATGCCACATCCAAATGTCAGGTCTCCCCTGAATCCAAAGGGCAGAAGCTTCCCTCAGTCCACCCTCAATCCAGAAATGTGACCTCAACACAACAGTCATGCCCTTCCTCTCAGACAATTCCTCCAGCTGGAGGATGATCAATGCAAGGGCCCCAGGAGAGGCTGAGGAGGATGTGATTACTGACCTGAAATGAAGCCTGTGCACACTGCAGGAGAAGCTTCCACTAAAATCTCTTCCACTGGAGTCAGCACCTCAGGACAACAAATGCTGCTGCAGTTGGAAAGACGATTACTGAAAAAAAAAATGAAAAAAAAAGCTAAAGGGAATTGGAGCAGCCAGAGAAAATCTTGTTAAGGCAGCAGTGTCCTGCTGTGAGCTTTCTGTTTAACAGAGAGGCTCCTTGGTACTACTGAGTTAAACAAGTTTTTGCTCTTAAACACCTCTCAGCAGTCCTTTAGAGTAAGGTTTGTCCTGAGCTGCARCCTCCTGTTCTGAACCTGTCTTTGCAGCTTTTCCAAGTGGACTCTGAATCAAAATGAACCCTTTCAATATTCTAATTTTCAGCTCTGTTTTACCACCTGAGTTGCACAAAAGGTCAGGAAAGGACATACAAATATCTCAAAGAGGCTGCCAAGAGGATGGTGCCCAGAGACAGGATGAGGAGCAATGGCCATAAACTAAACACAAGTTTAATCTCACTATGAGGAAGAACTTCCTTCCATTTAGTGTGGAACAGCTGCCCAGGGAGCRCCTGGAGTCTKCTCCTCTGGAGAYRTTCCAAACCCACCTGGACATGTTCCTGTGTCCCCTGCTCTGGGTGACCCTGCCTGGGCAGGGGGRTGGGACTGGATGATYTCCAGAGGTCCCTTCTAGGCCTAAGGGTTCTGTGATTCTGTGAAAGAAATTGCTCAGAACAGTCAGGAAATTACTCGCAAAGAGTACCTTTCCATTCACACAAAGTTGGTCTCTGCACTTCCACCCACTCCTCTCCTCCAATCACAAGGAAAGGAAGAGGGGAGGACACTTTTGTAGTCAGCTGGAGCATGGGACAGAGCAAAGCAAGGGATTTTCTCCATTAACTGTTTTTTATGGAGGATGTTAGGTCCTCAGAAGAGAAATTTTTCATGGAAACATCCTTGATTCAATCCAGAGTTCTCTGGTTTCCTCTTGCAGATGGTAACTTGCAGTTCCTGCAAACTGGAGCAGGGTGGTTCATTCTAAACAAGACTTTTAATATTCCAGAAAAAAACCCCAAACCCTAGTATGTTTTTCTTTTAGTGATTCAGATGAAGAAACYGCAATCTAGAAGGTAAACTAAATACTAAAATGTATATAATCACTACCATTTCCAGAGAGAAATGATCAAAATTGCGTAACATCTGTACACTGCATGTYACTCCATCTTCATGGCAAATGGATGGTTACCATTCGATAGAAATGTCATCTGGCACTGAAAACAACAAAGGATGGTAGTTCCCCACTCAGAGAGTCACTGAAAAGCACTTAAAGYTACTGATGTAAGATTAAAGCCTTAAAAATAAAACCACATCATTAAAGAGCAGGAATTCTGCCTTGAACATGAAGTGTCACCAGTTTCAAGACAAGTATAGCCCTATATTTGGAACAAGAATTAATGGGAAAGGAATCTGAAAAACCCAAACATCACTACTCGATATTTYGGCATGAGAAATGTGTGAGATATTTCTCCGTCTTACAAAGACTTTCTAACCTAACAGCAATGGTTCTCAGTTTGTTTTTTCAAGAAACTACGAGTTTTGTCCTTTTTACTATTAACTGATTTATGCAAATTTTATCCTTATCCTGTCTATGAATTAATGAGTTGCCAATCTCACTGTATTTTCAGTAAGATCAGCACCAGATGGAGAGCAGACTTGCTTAATAAGAGGTTTTATCAAAAGAGTAATTCAGCAAATATGCATCTGAAATGAAGTGTCTATACTGACAAGTCTAACAAACTTTCCTAAGGTACGATCTGATTCTGTGGTAGCTGTTTTAAGTTCCTGGAATCATTCAGTATCCTCTACCTGAACCATGCTGTCCAAAATGGCCAAACTGAGCCCTGAGCTCAGTTCTGACCCCTGTGAAGTCAGTGGCACCACACCAAACATCTTCCACTGCATCAGGACAGTGGCTTGTTTTTGTCAGACACTRGCCATTGCCTGAAGTGCACCCTTTGCCTGCCACAGTAAGGCCTAGATTAACTCTTTCATCTCCAGCTTAATTAGATCAGCCTCGATATGTTCACCAGTTTTACAGCAAACATTCTGTGGCAGTGTCTTTTCTCCGTTCCCACTCCTACGCAGGCTCTGTGAGCAGAGACCTTCTCCCCGTGAACTGGGAACGTAGACCAGGAGCAGCTTCCTGTCAGAAAAACACAGGGTTCACTGAAACAACAGCAACTCCCCTCATCAAATGTAGCATTGGGTCAGGTTTGCCTGCGACAAAAGTAATTGTGGCTGGCACAAGGAATGTTGAGTCTGTCAGGGTGCCACTCGCCAGGTGCTGCAGGAATTTGTGGGAGGTGTTGCTGTGACTCATGGAGGCTGTCAGAGCTAACGGGGCAGCTYGGTGAGACAGCYCTGCTGCTGGTACAAGGCACCAGGRCATYCAYAAACCRAAAAGGAGCAAAAGATGTTCCAGGAGTGGGCATGGGGCAGCCACAGCTGCTCTGGACAGTCTGTGCCAAGGCCTCACCACCATCACAAGGAACAATTTCTTCCCAAAATCCCATCTAACCCTGCTCTCTGTCAGTGTGAAGCCATTTCCCTTGTCCTGTCACTCCAGGCCCTTGYCAAGAGTCTCTCTCCATCTTTCCTGTGGGCTCCCTTCAGGCACTGCAAGGCCACAGTGAGGTCACCCCAAAACCTTCTCTTCTCCAGGTGAACAATCCCAACTCTCTCAGCCTTTCCTCCCAGCAGAGCTGCTCCATCCCTCTGATCCCCTCGGATTGTGGCACACATGGCCAGGGCAGGGCCAGCTGTCACCCACAGCACCCCCAGGTCCTTCTTCCAGAGCTGCTCCATCTTCTCATCCCCTCCTGGACTGATCCCAGGGCTTAGTGCTCTACAGCTAAGAATGGTAAAGATTTTTTTTTTTTTTCATTCCTTATAGCATTGAGGATTGAAAATCCTGATAGGATTTTCATMCCTTCATTCAATGCCTATGAAATGTGATAACAGCTATGACATAACTGGTACTGAGCAGCACACGTCACCCTCAATGTCACCTGTACTTCACCATGGCTGATACACCAATGGCCCTCAACACCCACTGATAACAAAAGGAATGTTGCATATAAAGAAACATTGCTCAGCACCTTGTTGAATTGTTMTCTTTGTGTACAGCAAACTATGGAGATGGCAATGACTATTATCTCTGCTTGCAATGACTTCATTGTCCTCTCTGACTCCTGAGATGACTTTTAAAAATAGGGATTGTCTACCTAGGAAAAAGCCATGCTTGTTCTGGTTAGTCCCTGCACAGCCATTCTCCCTTAAAATAATAAAGATTACATTTGGTTTAGTACTCCAAAGTGCACTCAGTTACATGTAAATCATGCCTACCGTTATTCTAAATGTGGTTATCCACAGAGGAATGTGCTCCATATCAACTCATCATAATTAAGAACTATTTTTTTCTAATTTCCATTCAGATAACACTTCCCAAGTGTTTCCATGTAGGTGAAGCCTTACAGCTTTAGAAACAACCTCTCTCCAATATCTGGTCATTCTCTACAGGTGAAAAATTGCTGTAAATWCTTGTCTGTAAAATCTGAAGGGCCACAGTAATGTCCCTGTTACATGCACTGCATTTTCCCAAAACAAATGTAGCAGGAGCAAAACAGGTCAAAGTTCTGCAACAGAAACTGCAAGATGATTATCAGAATATACATGTGTTGTGGCAATGCCCCAGTTATATTACTGTTCCGAAACACATTCTGATTTATCACCCGGGGTATGATAAAAGGAAGGACTAAGTTATTGGGAAATTGCCTTTTTTTTCTCTATTTTCTTTCTTATCTTTTTTTTTCTGGAAAATATGCTTTTGTAAGATATTTCTTGCTTTTAGTCTGTGTGCTTATTTTTTTTTTTCTGGAAAATATGCTTTTGTAAGATATTTCTTGCTTTTAGTCTGTGTGCTTATAGCATTATTTTGAAAAGCCAGTAGGCAGATGGTCCCCAAATGTGAGTTAATAACTTGTACGTAGCTTTTGGGGAAGCTCTTTGAAATCCTTTCATGCAGAATGATTTCACAAACTGCCTGCAATGCCATTCTTTGGCTATTAGGACAGACTRTTCCAAAATGGTCAAGAGAAAAAATGGCAGATTATGTTCAATTTGTTTTGCAGTGGTCTGCTACATTTATTTTACAYGGGTAAAAGAACATAAAGGGAAAATAAAGCCACCTACAAGGCTTTCACTGAAGATTTTTCTAGACCCTGAAAGTTATAGCAGGCTTCAAGGTGAGGATGTTTGAGCCTCTGCCCCTTTTCTGCAGCATTTCTTACCTTTCAAAATAAGCTTGCTTTTTGAGAGAGTAGCACAGGCTGAATATTCAACAATCATGAGTCAGACTTCACAGGTTAATGTAAAAATAAGATTAATGTAAAAATCAGATTTCAAGCAGGAGGCTCTTCCTGTTCACCATTGGTTTGGCAGAGATACTGTGTGCTTTTCATGGTATAAAGTTAGAAGTGTTGCAAGTGTCCGGTCTGGCGAGCATTTCATCACTGGTTTTCAAGAGATTTCACCTGAAATCCATCACTACACCAATGACAAAATTCTGCAGTCTTTGTTAACATTGGCAGCACATCAAATGCTTTCTGATCCTCACCCAGATGTGCCCATGTGTGAACCAATCAGGTATAACTTCCCTGTCTCCAGGCTGATTCATAACTTCAGAAAATAGAACAGAAAAATAGAATATTTTCAGTTGGAAAGGCCCAACTGTCTGAGCACTCCTTTCCCGGTGTATATTGTGCCCAGCCTTCCTCTGTTCCAGGTGCAGGATTCAGCATTTGTTCTTGTTACATTTCACCCCATGGCTCACAGAATAATGCTCCAACCTCTCAAGGGCTCTTGGCCCTGAAGACAGTCAGCAGCATCTCCCAGTTTGGTGTCACCAGCAAATTTCTAACGGTGTGTGAGACTCATGCATCCAGATTGTTTACAAATAACTCAACAGGACTGGCCATGGACTTGAGCCGTGAAGAAACAAGGCCCAAGACATAAAAAACCCACCAGCTCAGAGCCCCAGGTTGATAGTTATAGCAAGTGGTACTTTTTCCTCGAGCACAGAAACCCTCCCAAACATAACATAACATAACATAAGGAACCAGAAAATGACAGTTCCTTCTCGAAACGGCCAGAGTTTGGAGGACAAAGGAGAGCTCTAAGATGTACTTTTGTCTCAGAAATCACACATTGCTAATACATATGTACCTGTATTTTCTTTTTAGAMCCCCCAGCTGCTTCACTGCTCACAGAGAGCCCACACAGGAGGCCTATGAGCCACATTTTATGTGTCATTGTTGGAAGGGTCTCATCCACACCATCAGTGATGAGCACAGTCTAAGRATGTAAACAAAGGGGATTGCACTGACTAGACCAGAAGGGTGAAGTCTGTTGATAAACATGTTTGCAAATAACTTCACAGTTTCATGTTAACTTACATCTATAAAATATGTGGCCAAAAATCCTCCCCATCAGGAAATGAGCCCTATTCTTCTACAGCCCAGCTCTGTGTGATCAGCRGTAAGTTATTGAGAGCTCAGCCCTGTTCTCCAGTTCAAGTCTTAACATGGCATAGTGATGATAATGCTTTGCTTTCCTTCCTGTGCATTCTCAAAAARTCCTACAGCAAATCTACCAGTGGATAATTCCTAATAATTATCCTACAGATAATCTACCAGTGGTTAGTGGGGAGGAGGGAGGTGGCAAGGAAGGAGCTCTRCTTCAAGATACAGACCACTGTTTGCCTTATTTCTAAGCACAACTCTGCTTCTTGCTGTTACTCTGTAAATCAAATCACATCTAATCAGCATTTGCAGCAGGTCAGAGAAGTTTGTGAAGGTACCACGGTCTCTCCTGCTTTGATAGAGCAACAGTTTAGGACAGCTAAACTCACAGATTTTGCCTAAGAGAAGCATTCTTAATTCCAGTTTTTCTTTCCCCCAAGCAGCCAGCTACCTTTCCAAAAGCTGTAAAAATAAGTTATCTTCTTCAAGGCCCATGCACTTTTGCCAAATTCAGCTGGAAATGGCTAACAAGTTCAAAAGTTACTGAAGGACAAGAGTGACTAAAAAACTTTGTTCCCATTGGAAAACACCAAACCCTTTTCCAGACTGAGCCCAGCTCAGTCCAACACACTGCTGTCTGCAGACGTGATATAAATCTATTTTTGTGGTTCTCCACAGAGCCAGCCACGTGTGAAAATAGCTGCATCCAAACTTCCTGCCACCACTTAACCACAGAGGCCACCACTTAAGGCCACCACTTAACCACAGAGTCCCTGTGTGGGGAACCATCCACACCATGAGCCAACCCCTGGCAGGGAGCCCTGCCAGGGCAGAATCCGAACTCCATGGCAAACCTGCTGAAGGTGCACCCAACTCCTGCATGCAGGTGCTTGATAAATGCATTGGAAAGGACTGGCCCTGTGCAGTGGGGAGCATGAGGCACAGCCACATCCATTCRGCCAGCAGCTCAGAAATCAGGAGGGAGATGATGATGAGACACGAGGCATTCGCTCTGATGAGACAGCAAACACGAGCCCCACAAAGGCTGTAAAAACTGCTGACATTCACAGCAGCACCAATCAGCTGCGCTCACCCTCCAAATTCTACCATCTCGCTGGGAAATGAAAAGCTGCAGGTTTGGTTCACTGCAAACCAGCTCAGCTCTGCGCCGTCTTGTCCCAGTCCTGTCAGCACCAAACTGGGAGGAAAAGCCACAGGACAGGCAGATTTGTCTGCATCACTCTGATACCTTCACAGTTAAATCTTGGAAAAAGCCTATTTCTTTTTTTTTTTTTTTTTTNTTTCTCCCTTTGGGAAAGATGCTAATTAGCTGTTTGTCATCTGATCAGAAAGGGGAATTGAAGATTGCCTGGCTGAGCCACAGCCTGCTGAAATTYACTCCTGACCTCTCCTTAAATTGAGAAGGCATGTCTGACAACACCAGAATCAGAGTTTATAAGTAAGGCTTCTTTTCAGTACAGGTATCTGGCTCATGGTTCCTAGTCAATAGGGACTAAAACTTTGCAAAATCAACCATTGGCAGCACTCCCAGGATATTTTTCCATTCGCACATAATTCTAAAAATGTCAGCGCCAGTCTAACCATTCTCATCTCGAGAGCCTGACACCAGATGTACATTAGTCCGGGGAAAAAAAAAAAAATCCAAAATCCAAGCCCCTTCTAAAAAGGAAAACAAATTCAAAGCATGTTAACACTGGCTCCTGCCTCCGGGCTCTCTGCAAGCAAGAGGAAATTTGACAGTGTGATTTTACACCCATGACAATTCAATTAGAAAATCAGACAAGGGAATGGCATGGGTTTTACAGGGATGAAACATGAACGATATGTGAGATTCTTGTTCAGGCCTGATTTCCTCTGTGTTTGGGTTTGTTACCAAACAGCAGACAAAAAAAGTCACAGGCAGGACCTTAAGAGCCATGTGCAGTCCTGGAATGAAATCCAGACAGCTAAACAACGCTGAATCTGACTGTGGGTGAGCTTCCCCAGGGAAAAAGCATTTTGGCTTGAGCATTTTGTTCCAGTCATCAGTCTCTGATTATTTTCTCTTCCAAATTCGGATCCTTCACACCCCTCCCCAGCATCACCTGCCTTGCCTGAGGGGCGAGTGCAGCCAAGATATGCCATGCTGCCCTTTGGCCACGCTGAGTCCAGGCAAGAAGGGATATTGTTTCCACACTATGCCCACAACATGTACCCTCGGCATTCCGTCACTGTTAAGAGAGATGTCCATTTAATTTGGGCTGTCAGGAGTCAAGGAAAACAAAGGATACGATTGCAGAGCTCAAGACTATATGAGTAAGATTCCTGGAATGGAATTCAGTTGACTTGAGTTGGATTGATCTGCAGCTACAGAGTGAATAGAGTGCAGTGTGTGCTTCTGAAATATTTTAAATATATATTTCCATGGATGCTGTAAAAATGACTTTACAACTGCTGTCCCTCATGGAAAAAATTAGAAAGCCATCCTCTCCTTACTGGCTGTGATGATGATTGCATCTGCTCACYTCCAAGACATGTTTGGCACCTGAATTGCACTTTTGCTTTCTTGCAAATCTTCATGTTTTCTACATGTGCATTTTCACTGTGTGAAAAGTATTTACTCATAAATACAAAAAAAGAGTTTCCAGCCATACTCCTTGTTGAAACAGACCCCCAAGAGTGATACCCTGACACAAAAAGTTCCATCACTTTTTCCCAGGTGGTGCACCTCAGCATTCCTCCTCATGCTTTTCTTCATGACACCCACACTAAACCATGTGCCCACTCATCTGCTGAAGGAAAACACCTCCACAGAGGTTCCTCTGCAGAAATTACTCAGCCAGAGAATTCTGTTTCCAGGACATTTGCCACCACAATCAGCCCTTTTGTACTCAGAGGTCTTGCCCGGCCACTCCTACCTGTGTCASAGGAGAAAACTGAGTCACCAGGACAAGGACTATGTTCAGTGTAAGATAACATGGGATGATTCTGGAAATAAAAACCCTAAAAAAGGAAATCACATGAATAGGTTCACCTTTGCTTAGTAGTCCCTTCAGAGAGACTTTTTCACCCCCTTTTTGAGGTGTTAGACAGCATTAACATCTTACACTGTTCTAGTTAGAACTGTCAAGATCCACAGATTATAGAAGAGATTTTAAATGGAAGTTAACTCCTAGACATGCAYTCTTTCTCCTCCCTCTGACTGAATTTAACTCATGTTCCAGTCCCTGGGGACCACTGGCATGTAGGCTCACCTTGAAGTCACTGAAGGATTCTAGTGCTGGTCCACTTCCTGCCTGTGCTGGGTGGTCCATAGTTTCTACAGCACTGGAATGCCATGTGTTCCCACCCCTTCCTTATTTTTTGGTGGGTTTTTTGGTTGGCTGGTTTTGAGTTTTTTGGGGGTTTTTGTTTTGTTTAATTCCCCATTATTTCCTGGGGCATCCTGCTTCATAGCAAGACCAGGGGATGTGCTCGGCCTCAACTGGAATCCCAAGAGGAATTTGAAGATGGACTGAAATACAGGGCACTGCCTACACWAGGGCCAGGCAAACAGGAAAATCAGCCAAAACCCAGAGCACTCACTGTCAGATCCATTTGAACTCCTCTATGTGGTGTTGGAAATGCTGGCTGCTTGTGTGGTGATTTTCAGTAGAGTTGCATATAGATGAGTGCAGGTGGAAGCAGAATTAGATGAGAACAGATTTTGGCAGGAATAACTGTGCACAGTGAATAGAGACTGGTTATTGTTCAAGAATGTGCCAACAGGGGGAATATGCAAACTTTTTAAATACCCCAAAAATTGCCTGAGGGCAGGAGGCCCCCAAGCACAGGGCTATGTGTACACTTGCACCTAAAGGGTTTGAGGGAATGATCCCAAGCCATGAACCACAACCAGCTACACCTAAAGACTCCTGGTCACGCTGCCCACGCTGTACCCAAGCACTCTCTCCCAAAATACTTGCCAGGCTCGATGTGGGAATGAGCAGAGGCAGGAAGGGAGCCCAGTAGGCTGTGTGCCGAACACCTTGTTTCAGAGGGAGCCTCTGGCAGCAGGAGCACAGCCTGTCTCCTGCCAGCTGGCCTCGGTGCCAGGGAATGGTCCTGGGCACATTTCATTTTCTAATATAGATGCAGTCAGCATGTCTATGAGAATTTGTATCTCCTCCTCAGTGGAATATCCAGCTTCCTTTTTAAGAACAGAGTTATCCCATTTTCCACTAGCGAGAAGCAGTGCAAATTCTATTTTGAAATGCACAGTGTTTCCAAGCCTTCCAGAGAGATTTTYCTCTCGTGCTCCAGAATTCTGCACTTCTCAGCCTCTGCTCCATTGTCAGTATGCATCACTGAGATGGAGATACCCTGGGAGACAAGTGGAAATGGGAATCTGACCAGAATTTATGGCTTAGTGGAACTTACTCTGCCAGGCCTGCAGAAAATGCCAGCGCCTGCTTTGGATCCACAATTTAGCACACTCTCCTAAAGGAAGGTACTCGTATCTTTTCAAAACACTGAGCAGACTTYAAAATCCTGATCCTGAGAGATATTGTGCAGGTATTTTGCCCAGTGGCTGAAGTCCAGAAACAACTCTGGGAGCCACTATCCCTTTCTCAGCCAAATGCCCTGATAGCTCAGCTGTGACTCCTGCTCTTCCCTTTGCTTCCTATTTGGCTCGAGGAACAYTCTCTCCTTCAAAGCACAGTGGTTTAGCTTTAGCCAGGGGGCATTCCGTCCCAGAACAAGCTTTGTCACCCWCCACACTCCCTGCTTCTTTGCATCATTTTCTTGTATAATAAAACACCACAGGTGGGTTTTTTCACAATAACCTTCCTTTAAACAACCCTGTTGTGCAGCACTACTTTGAAAATTAGTGTTTTCTGAACTAAGAAACTTATACAATTTGCTCTGCAAATTCACGTTAAAACCTTCCTTCAATCATACCCCATTAGATTTTCAAATAATTTAAAAAAAGACAGAAAAAAAATTATAAGGCTACGTTGCTTGAATAATTCAAATAATTTTTCGCCTCCCAAGTCACAGGCATTTTTACCTACAATTAAGCACGGAGGAGGGAGAGGAAGAGGTTTTAAATGTGTTGAACTTTCTTGAGAGAATTAAGTATGGTATAATATTACTAATCTCTGCTAACTGAAGAGWGGAAAGAAAGCCCTGGTATGGATTTGTGAGATTTTCTGTAGGAATTATTGTGTGCTAGGACACCAGCACTGGAGTGAAATCATACAGAGGAAGAAATTCTACCTGCTCCTTGTACACACTGGACCCTTAGATCAATGTAGTATATTTAAATCATATCTTTTCCTTCATGGAAGCATCAGCCCTGACATTAGTATTTAGTACACCAACTGTACATCATCCTGAGAAGAGCTGCAAGGTTTCACTGCACTCCTCACCCACAGGAGTGAGCAAACCACCACTGCTGGTCAGAGTCAGAGATGGGATTTGAGAGAAGAGACCACATATTTCCACATTTATCTCCAAACTGGCTTTGTCAGAAAACCAGAGAAGGTCAGAATTACCACTGTTTTGAGAGGGAAATTATTACCCCTTTCCATCCAAGGTGGCTTCTTCAGTGACATTCTTTCTAAAGTCAATTTTAACAGAACCACAGCTGTTTTCCACAAAACTGCAAATGACAGCCTAAATGGCTGAAACACAAAAATAGGATGTGCCTTTCTTTTTTCTCTTCTTCCTGTCAATCAAGTGTTAGAACCTACACTGATTTATTTGGAAACATCCCCCTGATGACTGTGAATTACTAATACAGGAGATAATTTGAAAATGACTTTTGGTAAACTATAAATTCTATCTGGAAAACCATTAATTCTGCAGCAACCATAAAGACTGTATGCTACGAAGCCCATGCTCTAATGAAAACACTTTGTTGCCAGCTAGGAAGGTTATTCACTTTACTATTATACCATTCTGGAGCATCCAYAGCTCCTCTGGGCAACCTGTTCCAGGGGCTCCCCACCCTCACAGGGAAGAATTTCTGCCTGATATCCAAACTAAACCCACTCTCTGTCAGTTTGAAGCCTTCCTTTTCTTTAAACAAGTTGATATTTCTCTTCGCAACTTCTAATTCCAATTTATTCTTTAGTCATATCATTATCGGCTTTAATTTTGTCCTATTCCAATTAACGTAAAACTTTTTATTTCCTATTATTTCAATGGTTGCTATACCCACATTTTTCACAATGTTTCATCACAAAAATATTAGGTATGTTCTGGTCAACGGGCCCACAGAGTTACTGGAGAATTTCTGTGTTATTACTCCTATGAGCTGACAAACTGATATCAGATGGCATGACCCAGGTCCACTGAGGAGTATCACCACCCTGAGGTCCTGGATTTAGGCCAGAAAAACAGAACTTGAACAAGCAGACAAGGAGAACTGGGGACCAGTTAATGCATACAGAAAGAGAGTTTTTAATAAAAATACAAAAAAAAACCCTACAAACCAACCAACCAAACACCAAACTTTACAGAAGCTACAAAAAGACTGAATGGCACAATCTAAAAAAATATTTAGTGGTGCTGTACACAGCATAMGTCTTGGCACAATGATTTTGGAACAACTATTTTAATTGGTCATAGGCTGTATTATTGTAAAGACCTTTTCTATTTCATTTTTTGGACATTTGCAGCTATGGAGTGAGGCTGGTGGTCACACAGTGACCTGGCTAAGGCTCCACCAAAGGCAGGCAGATGCTGTTAAGGCTTCATCTCCCAGTTTCCTTGCTGGCCATCCATCCTACATGGGGTCAACCTCATTATTCCTGAGGCTTCCTCCACACAATGCCTGCCACACAAAATTCCGACCCCACCACTGGCCAAGTGGCAAGGCCAAGGTCTGGATTACGAGCTTAAAGGCCTCCTTGCATTATTCCCTAAATATGGCAGCAATTCACCCTGGAGGCCCTGTCAAATTTCACTCCTGTTGATGGCATCTTGGATCCATCCCGTCAATGGCTGGATCAGATGGCAGCGGGGCAGCTCGTCCCTCACCACGGCTCAGTGGCACTGCCACATGCCACTAAACGCTTTCCTCAGCTGACCTCAGCACCAGATTACTGACACTGAGCAGGAAGAAGAATTTCTTCTCAGAAAGGGTTGTCAGGCACTGGAATGGGCTGCCCRGGGAGGTGGTGGAGCCACTGTCCTTGAAGGTGTTCMAGAAGTGGCTGGACATGGCACTCAGGGCTCTGGTAGAGTTGGCAAAGTGGCCATTGATCACAGGYTGGACTTGATGACCTTGGAGGTCYTTTCCAACCTCAGTGATTCTGTGATAAGTTCCAGGAGAGTCAGACTTSGTGCACACGTGTCTCTGCCATTGAGACAGCTCTGACATTCACCCTGTCACCTCATGGGAGGTGCAGGRCAGTGCCTGGAGAACAGCCCAGTGTGATCGAGAGCCCCACCAGCACTGCCACCAGACCAGCAGTGTTGGCAGCAGGAGAGACCAGGGAACAGCCAGCACAAGTGCCACGTTCTCCTTACAGAGCCCAAATGAAAAGAGCACACAAAGGAAGGATTTGTTTGTGCTGCTCAGAGCAGCATTAAGTCCCCTCTGTGTTCAGTGACCCCAGCAGATGGGTCACAGTGCACAGCTGCTGGCATGCAGTCCTCGCCTGCAGAGCCGCTCAGAGCCCTGTGAGAGACCGCAGAGGGGATCTCTCTCTTCCCTGAGATCCACATTTTAGACATCTCAGTCCAGCCAAGCCCACTCCTATTTGTGCCTCCTGAGCCCTCTCCCCYTTTGAAARGCTTGCTCTCCCCTTCYRCAGCCTTTTCTTTACCCTGCTCRTACGCARATCATGGTGCAATTGTTCATAAAGCTCCCGGAGATAAATGGTGTTATATAACTGCTTGTTACWGTTTTATCATTTTTTAGGATGATGGAAAAGTAAAAGGGAAACATAGACTCCCCTTGGGGTCAGGCAAAGCAAACCTAACTTACATTACTGGTGATCCAAAAGAATATTCACTTCAGCACCCTCAAGAATGCATTTTAGTGCACACTGTCCCACTTGAGAGGACAAGCCATTAATGACTATGGCATGTGTGGGGTGAGGAAGCGTCTCTGTTGCAGCTCCTAGCCAATAGAGTTTGCAAGGAAGCRTTGGTTTGTTGTTTGGCTGGGTTTGTTTGGGGATTTTTCTGTCTGCAATGATTCRCTATTCATTAAGCTCTGATATYTCAGTGGTTTTGATATGGCAAAGARGTTTTATTCAGCTTGCTGCTCAGTCCRGGTCAGCTAACATCAAATCAATGGTGGTTAGGGCATAGTTCCTTCTTGTAATGGGCTTAAAGAGAAAACTCTTCCTGTCTCACATTTCCAGGAGTTTTCCTGGAGGGATTCAGTTCTTTCCTACTCTCACACGCTTTTCCAGCACAAATTTAAATTGGCACATTACATGGCTGTGCCAGGTACCCACATATCTGTCCCAAAGTCCAAGGGGAACCAATCCAAGGTTTCAGCCTGGTTTATATTTCATCTTTAAATAACTATCAGAGAATCAAAGAATGATTCCAACTTTGAGCTGGAAGGGACCCACAAGGAGTATCATAGCCTAGCTCATGATCTCAAAACTCAAAATCATAAAGATCAGTCCATCTAAAACATCCACTGAAAACTGTGTTACTTTAAGCATATGCCCCTGCTAATTGCCCTGCTGAACTGGGCTCTAACCATGTTTCTGGTCATATTACACAGTCTTTGGCAGCAGTACCTCTCATTAGAAAGYAAATCCTTTACTGCCCTATAAGCCAATAGAAATCATGCATTATTTGTAAAGACATGAAAGCTGGCTTTACCGGAACTGTGTTTAAAAAACATTTAGAAACCCAAGCAAAACAAATATTTTCAACCACATTTTAAGAAAAAATTTGTTTACTTTCTTTTGGGAAATTCTGCTGTTTTGTTATGGAAAAACACAGCATATTCAAACAGAAGGTTGAGGAATAATTTGACAACCTTGCACAGAACCCTGTGCAGCAGTCAGGGTGTTTTGCTCTCACTAGGCTTGGTTTTGGTCAGGACAAACTCCCTCTACTCTCAGTTGTAGCAGGGACATATTAGATATTAAAAAAAATTCTTTTCTGTGAGGGTGGTGAGGCCCTGGCCCAGGTTGMCCAGAAAAGTTGTGGATGCCTGGAACCTGGTCTAGTAGATATCCCTGCCCATGGCAGAGGTTGGAAGGAGGTGATCTTTAAGGTCCCTTACAACCAGCACCATTCCTTAATTCTATACRTTGGAATCCAGAATTCTGTAGCCTGGCTGCTGTGGGAAGCTACAGGCCCTCAGCACCTTKCAGGACTCAGTCCTGTGGTACCTGTGCAAACATGAAGCAGGGCTCAACAGGCAGCTGTGACAATATCACAGCTCACTGCCACTGCAGAGTGAGGATCTCACTCCTTGCTTCCTCACTTCCCTGCACTACTGACCCTCCCTATCCCTTCCTTGCACCATCTCTGGCACTCACTTGCTTTTCAAATCACTAATTTGACAGAAAAAAATCTACCTTGTTGTTGCTGCATTTAATTTTCTGTCAGATGAGTGAGCTCGAGCAGCTCGTGGAAGAGAAGGCAGCACTTGCACTTGTACTTCCATGAGGAGAGAACCAGTTGAGTGTAAGCAACAAAAGGACACACTATGGGAAGAAGAAAGCTGAACAGGAGGGAAGAAGACCAGGACTTCCCTCTGTGTCACCAAATGAGCTCAACYCACTCCTCAATGCCCTGACCTGCCTTCACCTACATCAGTTTCTGGCAGTAACTATGGGGATGTAATCCAGATCCCTAAAATCCTTGCACAGGGTGCCAAAATAGTGGCTGTGTGGGCAATTGCCCGTGACAGCCCAATCCAGCACAACACACAACTGGAAGATCAAACTCTGGCCGTCAGGAATGTGGGGGTAGTAGTTACGAGAAAGACAACCCCAAAACTTTATCCTGAAAGACTCACTGCAATTGTTTTGTACTTATTCAGGTGAGTCAGATGGATTCAATCAGTGAGAGCAAAACAAACTATTTGTGTGAGCAAAAAGCCTTATTCTGAGTCCRTCAATGCCCTAGATCTCAGCATGTGCAGCAGACTTAAACCACGTCTTTGTTTCATCTTAAATTCAGCCTCACCAAAGAGCTGATTCTGTGCTTCCCCTCGATCAGCAACTCCCACTGAAGCAAACTGGAGATCTGCCCGAGTCTGGAGTGCAGCTGCACTGGGCACKTTTCTTGTCAATCTTGTTTCAGACAGCTCCTCAGCACATTATAGCATCATTCCTCATCTAAACGAACAAGCAAACCAACCAGGAAACCAACATGTAAAACTATAAAATCAATGTGGAAGATGATGTTCTCCATCACGAGATTCAAATTCCTTCCCCTCACCCCTAGGYACTCTGTTCATGAAAAGTATGACTTGCTTGGCACTTGTTTTACTGATTAGGAAGGAAAAAATCATCATGCATTTGGGCATTATCACTAAAGAGCACAGTGAGGAACAGGAAAGCAACATTTGTGTCTGGGGGAGAGAATGTCAGAGCACTGCCCTGCAAAGCTGATTTCAAGTTATCTCAGGGCATAGATGAGGTGCTTGAATAAATTACAATCCCAACTGACCACTTAGTTATATTAGAAAATTTGTTAGAAACAAACCTTGAGCAAGGTTGACAATGAAGCTTTCTCTTTCTGCTACTCTTGCTGCGCCACAGGATGTGGGAAAGGCATGGAACATCCTTCAGCAATAAAAACAGAAGCAGGAGGGGGAAACAGAGATGTCCTTTGCAAGAAAAATAGTAACTCTTTGAGCTCCTTGAGCCAAAGGAATAACTTTGTGTCAGTCTTCAGAGAGAGCTGCGATCTCGATGGAGATAATGTGTCACTCGTCTCTCAACAACGCCTCAACTGTACAATCCACAGCGCTGAGAAGGTTTTGTTTGGAAGTAAAAGAAACCAGGGATGTGTTTTGATGAATAGATGGTGCTTTCCGTCCATGTCCAAGAGAAAAGCCCCGCAATGGCCACTTAAGCAGCACGGCACACCACGTTTGGCTCCTGAAGTGCCATCTACTCCCAGTCTGTGGTAACAAAAACCAGTGAACTGTGTACACAAATGGTGTGTGGATACATAAAGATGACTGATACACATGCCCAAGGAATCTGGAGCATACAATGAAAACAGTTTTGCAGATATTGCACTCAATATTCTACTTTCTTATTGTGCCTATCCACTCCCTCATGTTTTTCATCTGTTGTGCACTTGAAAATCTGTTCAGATCACTTTTGATCTGTTGTGCACTGGATTGAAACCAGTAACAGCAGACAGTGTATTTGTTTCTTTCGGTCTCAAAAATATAATAAAGGTATAAAACTGTGAAACTACAAAGAAAAAAAATAAGAAATAGCTGCACATACGTCTTTGAGAGGGGTCAGTAAGCACATGACTGAATTACTTAGAAATTCTGAAACAGGAAGGTAATKAATAAAATTATTTATAAAGAAGTATATCTACAATATTTAATAATTTAAGGCTCACAAGAAACTAACATATCAATGACAACAGAAGTTTTCTGCTATAGGGTTCAAAGCACCAAATTCACTTCACATACAAGATAACCAGATCTGTACTGATCACAAGTGGAAAATCCAGAAAGTGCTGATCTGCTAATGTTCCTAGTGCTTTAATGATATCGTATTTCACAGGAATAAGAAATCCTTTCAACCATAAATACAGTCATACCGATACAAAATATATTTGAATAATTTCAATTTGAAACTACAGTACAAAACCCCAGCCTCCCCCCTCCCACCCCCAATCCATTCATTCTCCACACACACATCCCCCCAATTCTTTATACTAAACCTGGAGCAACTGAATTGGTTATGAATTACCCATTTAAAACCAATGACCATTTGCTAAAATAAGTATCTACAAATTAGATTTTTCACTGTCATATTTTACCAGCTCCTGCATCATGGAGCGTAGCTTATTCTTAGTCTATTTTAAAAATAGGTGACCCTTTGTGTCATGGAAAAAGAACACAAAAACATGTATTCCTGGAGGATTGCTCAGGACAGTGATCAATTTATAAAATACAGCCTGACTTAAAAAACTAATTGGTACTAAAAGAATAATTATAGTAGCAAGTTTCTGACACCAGAAAATCCCCCTGCCCCTCTGAACTCCAGCTCTCTCCTCTCCTTACAGGTCTGTTTCCCTATTGGTGTCCAGACAGAGAGCATAGAGGGATTTTCTGAGATCTACGTTACTTTTTGCTTTGATATTGGCTTTCTCTAAGGAGCTGGTGCCATTGTTGAACTCCTCACTGTTTTCCAAGTGCACAACAGATTTGTTCAGAGAGTCTTTACTGGGTCTTCTCTTCACTTCTCCCCCYGCAGTGCTGCCCTGAGCACTACTGTGTTCATCTTTAAGGATAGCCTGCTCTTCATGATCAGTCTCTCGGTGGTAGAAGTAGTTGAAGTTGGACACGATGACAGGGACAGGCAGGGCAATGGTGAGCACACCAGCAATGGCACACAAGGAGCCCACGATCTTGCCCCCCACAGTGACAGGTCTCATATCCCCATAGCCCACAGTGGTCATGGTTACCACTGCCCACCAGAAAGCATCGGGGATGCTGGAGAAATGAGACTCGGGGTCATCGGCCTCTGCAAAGTAGACAGCGCTGGAGAAGAGGATCACCCCGATGAAGAGGAAGAAGATGAGGAGGCCCAGCTCCCTCATGCTGGCTTTCAAAGTCTGTCCCAAGATCTGCAGCCCCTTCGAGTGTCTGGAGAGCTTAAAGATCCTGAAGACTCTGACCAGRCGGATGACTCTGAGGATGGCCAGGGACATGGCTTGCTGCTGGCCCSCGCCCCCATTGCCACCGCCAGCCCCGGGCTGCTGCTGCTCATGGGCCAGCTCGGTGCCCAGGGTGATGAAGTAGGGGATGATGGCCACGATGTCGATGATGTTCATGATGTTGCGGGAGAACTCGGGCTTGCTGGGGCAGGCGAAGAAGCGCACGAGGAGCTCGAAGGTGAACCAGATCACACAGGTGGTCTCGATGATGAAGAAGGGGTCAGCCAGGCTGCTGGATGCTTGCATGGCTGGGGAGTCCCCGGGTGTGCCGTTCAAACCTCCACCTTGTGGGGGCAGAGGTACGGGCAGCTCCCTCTCGTCCCTGAATTCGGGCAGGGTCTCCAGGCAGAAAGTGATGATGGAGATGAGGATGACCAGCACGGAAACGATGGCGATGGCCCGGGCTGAGCTGGAGCTCTCGGGGTACTCAA
This sequence comes from Malurus melanocephalus, assembly GCF_030028575.1. Classification (NCBI taxonomy): domain Eukaryota; kingdom Metazoa; phylum Chordata; class Aves; order Passeriformes; family Maluridae; genus Malurus; species Malurus melanocephalus. The sequence continues at coordinate 830,388 of NW_026623248.1, read as the reverse complement.
AGATGAGCCAGACCTGGCGCTGGAACTCATTGCGGGGCAGGGGCTTCTCCTCCTCTTTGATGAARCCCTCGTCCTCCCGAAAGCGCTCCATGGCCTCCTCTCCCAGCTGGTAGAAGCGGATCTCGTCGGCGAAGACGTCGATGGAGACATTGACGGGCCGGCGGAGTTTGCCCCCGGACTGGTAGAAGTAGAGGATGCCGTCGAAGCTGGGCCGGTTGCGGTCGAAGAAGTACTCGTTGCGGAGCGGGTCGAAGTAGCGAATGCGCTTGTCGGGGTCCCCCAGCAGCGTGTCGGGGAACTGGTTGAGGGTGCCCAGCTGCGTCTCGAAGCGCAGCCCCGAGATGTTGATCAGCACCCGCTGGTGGTGCATGGCGCCCGGGTTGGCTGCCGCCGCCGCCTCCTCCTCCTCGTCGCCCGCCGCCGCCATGGCCATGCCCCGGCGGTGTCCCCCTTCCTCCGGCGGCCCCATGTCGGTGCCGGGGCGCGGGGCG
>NW_026623248.1:798432-829777 GCF_030028575.1 Malurus melanocephalus | reverse complement strand
GCTCCTCGTCCCCGGGGGCCGGCGGCGGCGGCGGGGCCGGCGGGGCGCTCTCCTTGGCGTCGCTCAGCTGCGGCGAGCCGGCGAGGTGCAGCAAGTTGCCCCGCCAGCGCGCCCGGCCGCCGGCGGCCGCGGCATCGTCGCCGCCCGCGATAGCCGTGGTGCCGCCGTTCTCCAGAGTCACCAGCGCGATCTCCATGGGCAGCAGCGGCAGCGGCGGCGGGAGGCAAAGGCGGCTGAGGCGGCGGGCATGCTGCGCTCGCCGCCCCCCTGCCGCCGCCGGCCACCTCCGGGCGGCCGCGCTGCCCTGCCCTGCCCTACCCTGCCCTGCCCTGCCCTCCCCTGCCCGACCCGCCTCCCCTCACTGCGCCGCCGAGCGCGGCCGAGCGCGGCCCGGGGGAGCCGCCCGGGGACCCGGATATGAACGAGCGTTCATTATATTATGGTCGCTTGACGTCAAAGAGGATCCCTCCTGCTCCGCGCCCCCGCACAGGCAGCGGCAGCATCCCCCGGGGAGCCGGGATGCCGCATCCCCCCGCGCCCCGCCCCGCCCCGCCCCGCCCCGCCGAGGGGCTGCGCGCCGGCCGCGGCTTCTCCGGGGCCGTGGGGATGCCCACAGGTGCCGGGGCGGAGGATGCGCTCCGGAGGCGCGGGAAGCCGGGCGCCGGCGGTACCTGTGCTGCGGTACCCCTCCGGGCCGGGGGCCGCGGGACACAGCGCCCTGCGCTCCGCAACCCGCGCCCCCGCCGCGCCGGGGATTACGGAGCGCCCCCCACGCGTGGATTTGCTCGCTAAAGGGATTGCGCGCAGCGAGCGCTCTGGCTGCAAACCCCCGCTCACCCCTAATGAAAATCAGAACTGAAAGCCCCGGGGATTCCTGGCGCCTCTTGGCGTGTGTGTCCCCCCTTCCCACTCCCCAGCGGAATGAGAACAAAGGAAGCGATTGGATATTCTTTTATTCGCTTTGCGTTTGCTCTCCCCGCTCCTGCTCCCTCGAATTTCTCACTGAATTAGTGCGGCTCCAAAAGGTGCTTCCCAAGCCAGCAAATGACATTTCTACCATGCTATCTTCATGTTAACATTTGCAAACGGGGTCACACTTCCCCGTTGATCCATTCTTAAACCCACATCCAAGGCTGAAACATTTCAGTAGATGCACATGTTATTGGAGAGAGACAAGCAGCTTTACGCAATGACTTCAATTACAGTTCAGTAATACAATAGATGCTAAGATATCATTTGTTATATTCAAGCCATGAACTCATCCATTCCATTCAAGGTCTGCAGGGGAATACACTAAATATGTATATAAATACTGTAGGATTAGAACCTGTATATATACCATTCCAGTCTTGTGGAGTTTCTGCTTTTCTAACAAAATTGAGTGTGACCATTTTGCCTTCCAGTTGGCATCACTGCAGTGRCATTTTTTCCTAAATCCTTATGTTAATACTCATAGCTCCATCAAACACCTCACTTAGATTCACTGTGACTAGTGGTTTTCCCTTAATTTATAACATTACCTCCGTRTATGAAATATGCCCAAAGATATTAAAAGCACTGCCAAAATAGAAAACCATAATTGTATTAAACCGTTTCTGTAAGTGGTGGCTTGCAATTTACCTCTGAGAACTGAGCACAGAATTGCCAACTTGTTTTGCTGCTTTGACAGTGAAGTAAAGGAACCACTTTACWCACACAAGTAATTTCCAGAAGCAAAACTATCTAGAAGATAAGTCCTGTGAAAATAACTTCGCTTGGATTTGGAGTTATTTAAAGGCATAACATATGAAATGTGCCAAATGTAGTATAACACTCTTTGGGAGTAGCAAAATCCACACTAAATACAGACACCCCACAGACATACCTGTGCACCCCAACAAGGAGCGGCTGATCTGCTACCAGTGCATATCAGKGATTACAACCACAGAAGGGCTCCCACACTCAAAAACTATTCTGGTTTTCCAGCTCTGTCAGYTCCTGTAATGCAAGGCATTCTCCCTCCACACATTGCCTCAGGAATAACCATTTATTTCAGGACAAAACAWCCCCAGACATCTGTGTTGGTGGGCACCACACAGAGCAGAATAAAGCGTAGAGAGGAGCAGGAAACTTGCTGCTTCTCAGATTGCTGTATCSGTTCTGCCATTCCTTCATCAGTAACAGGGAATGCCTGGGAGAGACCACGCTGAATTTAACTTCTCATTCAAGTTTCTAGCATGTCTAAGTATCAAGTTGCAGTGCTCACATCCTGAATTTTAAGGCAGATGGGATTATGATGAAGTGCAAATGAAAAGAAAGACATGCCCAAATTCACCTGGATGAAAGCATCGCAGAAAACCCCATGAAGAAAATGTACATTTTTAATTGATGGATCAGAAAAATGCAGCTGCTTGTACAGCATTTGAGTAACTTGTAACTAGCTTCTTTGCAGCTTTACAAGGTCTGAGAATCTACTATGGTGTCTGTGTGTTTGGGTACAAATTAAGAGCAGAGAAAATGGACAAGAAAAAGGGGGAGGATAATGTTAAAGGGGAAGAAGCATCTACTGCAAGCAGGAAATTGCAAAGGACAATATTTAATGGCCTTAAATTTTTTTCATTTCGAAGACCCTGAACACTCTCTTGAAGAGCAGCAGAAAGCCAAGGTACTGGACAGAAAGGATGACATGCAGAATAGGGAAGAATAGTGCTGACATGTGCTACTAATGTTTTAACCAGGCACTCCCTGAAATTAATTTGTTAAAGAAACCCATACTTTTATTTAGCTAGAAGTATTCTCAACCACAAGTACAGGAAATCAGTCCCTTACACTGCAGCACATCCACACCAAAACTTAACATTCACTGCAGCTCCCACTGCCACTCCAGCTCCCACTGTGCCATTCCAGAGCACAYGTGGCTGCTGGGAGCTGTCCGTCAGTGTCCCACAGCAAAATGAAAGACCCATCCCATGGAGAGGTCTCACTTGTTGAGAAATGAACAGTGGGATGGTCTGCAGGAGCACCTCCCCATACTCAAACATACTCAGGCATACACTACACCCTCTGGAACCCCAGACACCTTGGGGACATCCAGTTTTGTCACAGATACCCCTCTTGGGCCATCGCTGTCMCTGACAGCACCAGAAAAATAAAAATACACTGCTGAGAGGCGAAGAGAGGCACACCAATCTCTTGAGGCTACCCACAGCCCTCCTCCTCTACCCTGAAGGGACTCCATGTGTCTCTCTCAGCACATTTTGTGGGCACAGGGACCCCAGGGTGACAGGGATGGCTTCTTTCTTCCTTCTCCATTTGTTGATTAAATAGCGAGGTTGTGGCAGATGGTGAGGAAATCATCTGAAGCTGTGAGGAAACCGAAGGGGTTAAAGGCAAATCTGTGCCTCCGCCACTTGGTTAATTCCTGATCCTGTGTTGAGATGATTCAGGCCAGAGAGGGAGACTGCCACAGTCCCCAGGGAAGACCCCAGAGAAAATACTCGTATTTCCTGTCCAGGAGGATTAAGTACAAGGCCATTGACAAACCACAGTAAACATCTGGATGTGAGCACTCCATCTATCAAGCCCTAATCCACAAAGCTATTCATTAATGAATTCAGCACATTCACACAGTTCTATATATAGGGCTGGCTGATCTTTTTTAATGTTTGGCTTCTAGGTAGTTCATAYCTGTATCCACAGATTTTTATTGTTTGTGTAAAGCAATCTACTGTATTCTGCTTTTGCTTGCTTAATTGTTTAGAGTAATTCTTTTGCCTTTAAAAAAAATACACAGAGCCATATTTTCTGATAGTATATAAAAAAATCTAATAGCTAAAATACAACCATGTCGCTGCATTTTATATTGCTTTGCAATTTTAAGCCCAAGTTCCTCTGGAAACTTTCCATCACACAGGGATGGAAAAAGCATTAAATAGTAATTGATTTTCTTTTCTGTATTTTGTTTTGATTAAAATGAGAATCCCTCTCATTTATCTTCAGAGAGAAAGTAAGCACTGAGTAAATGGTCTGGTTAATTCAAAAGTAATTTGATCAGAACATCCATAATTTACATTGACTGGAACAGCAGGAAAGATGCTGAGCACTACCAGATATCAAGCTTATTCATTTGAAGAGCCTACTTACACTGTGCTGTACATCTTGTTCATGTAAACCACTCTAAGAATGTCTAATGACCCACATTTTGTAAGGGGGAGACTTACACACAACTGTGCCCTCAAAGGTAATCTGTTAAGATAGAATAACCCTCCAGCCTGCTCCCAGCAGCAGGGCTGTGTAGCTGAGCATGTTGTTTTCCACCCAGCTGTGCCAGCCKCTCTGCAGAGAAATCTGCAGCCTTTGTCACTGATATTGGTGGATTCAGCATTTGGCCCAGAGTTTTTTCACAAATCCAGCTGCAACAGGGTATTTTCAATTCATCCTCCAAGCTTTGGACTCTAGCATGAACCATCCAAGCTTGCAAATTATAATTTTCACACCTTTTAACTTCCAGGGCTTTGCTGTGGTGCAATCTTTAACTCCAGGGACTTGATCTTAAGGGGGAAATCCCATCTGGTGCCTTTATTCTCTGTTAAATTCCAGGGGCACAACCTGTGCTCTCARGTTTTTGTCACAACAGGGTGGCCCAGGTGGACAGTTCCAGCTGGGATAACYCAATTTTAAAGCAGGAGAATGAAGATAAGCAAGTGCAATCTGAAGGAGCAGCCTACAGCCACTCAGCTATACCACTGCAGCTTTATCTTCAGTGCCAGTGCAAATACCCTCACAAGTCAATTTTGCTTGCATCAGTGCTTCTGTGACAGCTGTGCTCCATGCCAGTGTCTGTTCCTGTATGGAAAKCATAGTGTTTTTGGGCAAACTGAATCCCTCCTTATCAGCCAGCTGAAAATACTTCACTTTCATCCTATGCCATCAAAGTCACACCAACAAAAAGCTCTTACTCATTCAAAAGTGCAGGATCAGACCACTCACTCAGGCTTTGAGGAAGAGGGACAGGAATTAATCAAAGGTTTAATGTCTAGAACAAATGGTGACAGCGGTGTCTGATTTAGGTGATCAGTCACTTCAAGCTGTCAGGTGACAAATTTGTACTCTCGTGTTTTGTTACCACCTACGTGGCCAGGGACACTCCAGAATCCATTGCTCTATCAMACAAAGACACAGACACAAATCAAGCTGCACAGGCTGCTTTAAAGAAAGCTAAATGGTATGTTTACAAATCCATACATTTTAAGGATTGGGAAAGCATTGAGTGATCTCAGTCAAATTTCCTGTTCATTTCTAATTTTTAAGCAGACATGAATCAAGCAAAATCAAAATACCTGATGCTTACTCTGGTATAAAATTATGAGTGAAGCCTTTGAACTTAGTAACAACATTCTGAAAATGTTTAGGTGAAGGGAAACTGAGATTGAAACCTACTCCTGTATAGGAAAAAGACCATTAGATTGCTTTGTGAGCAGAGATAATCTAGCCAGCTGCAGGAAAAGCTCTACCATGAAACTAGAGGGCCAAATGTACTGATGGTTTAAGCAGGAGAGGGTCATWAATGAATCATTAAGTGGACAGAAGCAATGAAATAGTTTTACCTGCATTGAGCCTTCAGCTCTAGAAAGGCTCCAGGGTAAACCCTCCACATGAAYACAGTATGTTAGATATACAGCAGATCCTGTTTTCCTGTCTTTCCAAGCAAAGGGAAGAATAAAGGACCCACCCAGRGATTTGCTAGTTAAAATCCTAATAATAGTAAAATTCCAGTATGCAAGAGCATCACTATTTATTTATTAATTAGCATGGGAGAATATTTAGCAGGAAGAAAACCAACTAGCACAGATGCAGCATTTTTCATACTCACCAGAGACAATCAGAAGAGAGATGGACCAAATCAAAGGAAGGGTATTTATGATGTGYCATTGTGGCAGCAAAAGCAAGTCCTTTGTGGATATGTGTGAAGGGGGAGAGGGCACAGAATGGGAGAATATTGTTTTATCTTCCAATGAGCATGGAGGGGCTGAAGGAAAGGTCTGGGCTATGAACACAGCAGTGAGGAGCAAATTGCATTTGGTTTTTATAGCCATTCAACTCTAGATCGGTRTAGGGCATACAGGGCTTTTTGAGGCACATCCATTTGCCTGGTTCAGGCAAGCTCTAGTCCTCTGGACATTCTCAGTGCAGTTGGACTTCTTTACATCAGAGGTGGATTTGGCTTGGCAATGGCAATGCACCACATCACTAGTTCTAACCCGCTCCTTCAACACAGTYGTGTTTCACAAAATACCACTACTCTGTAATACCTGGTTTAATCAACTGAGCAGAATTCAATCAATAATTACCACTTTGTAGTTTAATTAGGATTTTCAAAGCACTACCACATCAAAACTTCAACAGTATTTAACAGTCTGCAGATGAATATAAGTGCCAAATTGTAGTTATAATTGATTTAAGAGCAAAAAGGAAGCAAATTAGTGATGTATTAAAATCAGTGAGGCTATGCAGCTTTGGACTACCCAATGAAATAATTTGATATCTTTTGCATTAATTCTTATACTATTAGGTAGTGGAGGTAGTTGTTTATGGTATTGTTAACTCTTTATGCTTAAAAACAGCAGTATTAAAAATAATATCAAATTGGAGGAAAAGAGTTATGAATAAGGAACATCMATCTATTCTTTCTAGTTCAATTATGGCATTTRTAAGGAGCAATAACAAGTATCTTCWTACAGTAAAATCCTCTATTGTCATGAGAGCAACCAAAGGCAAATAAAAAAGCATTCCAGAAAATGGGACATGGTGATTCTTACTGCACTAGTTTCTTATTGGAATGGAAGTGCTAATAATGCCTTTTTTACCTTCAGGACAGTGAAGACATCTGTCCAGCCGGATAACCTGATGTCCAATTTTCTTCCTGCCTACATTGRTACAAAGTTAAACCATCAGGGACCTCCCAGTTCTAGCAGGAGCTTCCTTAGCAGGACAGGGTGGGATGCAGTGTCCAGGGGAGTGCAYCCTGCAGTCCTCGTGGATTCCTGGCTGCTGCTGCTACCTGGGCATTTCCAGGCTGTCTGATCTACAACACCTAGCTRAGATAGCTCTGTGGATGCAAAGAAACTCTCTATAAGCTAAGAACAGAGGCAAGGAATTGTAGTTGGCTGAGAGACCTTGGACACTGAGCTAAAAGATGGAAGGGAAAACGACCTTCTCACACAAATGTCCCAAAGCCTGCTATGCTGGTGACCACTTGGTTTAGCTTGGCCTTAGCTTAATTAAGTGTGCTCCTCAGTTCCTCAGTCCCTGAGTTWACATCAGTCCTTTTTTCTCCCTAACCTGGGATATTTGAAGGCAAGACATGAGCCTCACACGCACCCACCAAACACATTTTCTGCATGAAACCATGCCACAAGCAGCAGAGAAYGTGCACATTCATCAGACTGTGCTCGCTGTCCTCTTTGATTTCCTTTAGGTCAGCTTGTCCCGCTTTCCCCTAAGGTAGGTCTGATAGTAGAAGTGTAGGAAGAGAGCCAGGAGGCTGAGGGTGTAGAGGAAGACTGCAATGTTGAAGCCATCAGGGAACGGGCACTCTGTGAAGAGGTTGTAGGAAGAATGAACAGCAACGGCCACAAATTGGCACTGCAAGAGGTGGAAAAAAGAAACAGCCAGATTATGGAGCCTATGCAAGATACACCCTAGCTGGCCAGTGGGACCACCACAGCAACTATCACAACATGCTAGCAGTGTCCTAGCCCAAAGGATCACCTGCCTGCCTCTCTTGACATCCTGAGAACCTGCATTCCAGCCCAGCAGCACAGATGCCCATCACACCTGGAGGTTTAACCAATCCACCCTCTCCTGCCCTTGGCCCATTTCTCTGCCATGRTGGAGTAACTGAGATGTTGGACTATGGAAACTGAGCTTGGGAGATTCCTCTTCCCTAGTTGTAATCAGATTATTATACCAAAATTATTTTGATTTGTCGTTTAGTTTGTAGAGAGGAACTACAGATACTACCTTGATTCACTTAAATGTTCAACATTAATCCTTTTTTTTTTTTGTATTTTAGTAAATACAGTACCTGTCTCAATACCTGAAACAATGAGTTCTACCTACCAAAAAGATGTAATTCTTTTTTTTATCCTGTGCCATAATTTGCATTACAAATACTTTTTTTTTTGTTTCATGCAGTGCTTTCTTGTTCTCCTTTTCCATGCAGGATAAGTGAGAATTCTGGACCAACCTTCACTACACTATTTTACCAACATCCTCTTGTAAATGCATACTTATGGTTTGCAAAACCTCTCTTTGAGTGGAAAAAACTCCTACAACCAATGGCCTTGCCTGGATCATTGTATTTATGCTATATCKTTGAAAAAACACAGCCCTTTCATGTTTTGTAACTTCTCCAGAGATGATGGAAGGAAAATCCAAGGGGATTTTCTAGAGAAAAACATGCCTATTTSTTTTTAACTCACCTGTTTGCCTGCAGTTAGAGACACCCTTCCTTCCTGAAGAAACTGAAGGCTTCCCAATCTGTTGTCCTACTGAGAATGCAAAGCTTTCCTGAATTAGTCCCCCATCTCTCAAAGCCAAGCTTGGTGTTCAGTACTCCMTAAACTACATAAAAAGGAGGAATCCAATTGCTAATTTTTCTCTCTCCTTCCTATTACAAAGCTGTGGGTAATTAGTTGACATGGCCATTGAAGGCCTCTTAATTGTCTTATGAAAGCAACATTTGGAGCAACATTAGGTCACCAGTGGCCTCACATCTCAGAGTGGCATGTGAGGGCCACAGGCAGCAACAGAGGATGAGCCAGGGAGGTGCCAGACAGCAGAGAGCATCACACCTGAGCCGTGGAAGGGCAGGGATGAACATTTGGAACCAATTACCAGCTGCAGGATGGTCAGGTAACGCTTCCACCACAGGTGCCGGCGCATCCGCGGTCCCAGGCTGGCCAGGGCATAGTAGCCATACATGAAGATGTGGACAAAGGAGTTCAGCATCCCAATAAAGAAGGCTGAGGAGTGAAGAAGTGAGGGTGAACGAGACACAAAACCTCTTCCAGGCTAACCCTGTGAAGGGTCACAGCCACTATGATGGTGCTTTCAAAAAGCACATCACAGACACCGCTGGTGTGCAGGCTCTGCCTTGGAAGCATGTCAGCTTMTCCCATGCTCCAGCACACAGAATCACAGCATGGGCTGGGTTGGAAGGGACCTTAGAGGCCATTAGCCCCAACCCCGGGACATCTCCCTCTAGAGCWGCTTGCCCAAAGCCCCATCCAGTCTGGCCTTGAACACTACCAGGGTTGGGGCATCCACAATATATCCATCCCATAGCAAGTGTTTAGAGACAGAGAAGAGCTTCAAAGRCAGAGCAGAGACTTTCTGAACTTCTGACCCAAGCAGTTCCCAGCATTCTGGTGTCACGGCCATTCAAAAGGGCTGTGTTCAAAAAGGAATGTCCCAGCATTCTGTACAAGGTCTGCCTGGGGTGGCTCAGTACACAGACGCTTCTCTTCCAGCTGAGCAAAAAGGAGCAGAGGTCTGGATGCAGCCCAGAAAGGGGCACARTCAGAGCAGGAAACAGAGAGCCAGAAGCTGGGCTGCTGCCCCAGGGCCTCCGAGTGGGAGTGAGGGAGAGCTGCTCTGGGAGGAGATACATATTCACCTTCCATAGGATGTTACTTTTTTCTGTTTGAACCGACTCTGTTGGCACATTCTCATTTGGGATGAGGCAGTGAACATGGCAGTACAAATAGCCCCAAGAGCTGAGCAGATGGGATCATCTGAAATGCACATGTTTTTCACACCTTTGGAAGTAGGTGAGCTTCCTACCTGCCAATCAGCCCATCTGCACCATTAATACAACCTCCACAGCCCAAAATAAGCCCTGAAACACAAGGTTTTCTTACACAAGCATTTCTTACAAGCATACCTTGTCCTCCAGGCACATATTTGACCCCTGACCACCAGTTGAAGATCATAGAGCCGTGGTGGTACACGTGCAGAAAAGTCACCTGCTCTTGTTTCTTGCGCAGAATTAAGAAAACCTGAAAGAAACCAGATAAAGAAAAACCTTGAGTTGATATGTTTAGATAAAAATTCCACAGTAAAGCATTGTAAAAATAGTTAATTGTGATTCTGAATCTCCCAAACCCATTTTCTCTGCTGTTGACAAAAACTGGTGAAACTCAATATATGCAGTAAAACTTACATATTATAGGGGGAACTAGAAGGCAGAACTTCTTCCACAAAGCCCCAAATCTTTTTACCTTTGGATTCAGGTCTCAAAGTCCAAAGAAGACACATCTGAGACTCTGACTGAGCTTCCATACAATTCCCAGCTGCTTGGRTCTGGTCCTTTTCAGGACATAGGTTGGATGTTTACCGCTACCAGACAATGACCCACAGTAAAAGCACTGTGTTGAATGCCCAAACCCTCCTAGAATTTCCATTCTCTTTCATAAAGAACATGGTTTTGCCACATGAACACGTCAGGTCACTCTATTTCAGCATGCACATGSATATACACACACACACACCAAAGAGTGAATCTGTTTTTCAGGGACTCAGGCCTGGCCAAAAGCTGCTTTTGTTGCTGATGCAAACAGAGAGGGATTGGCCAAACCCCTGGCAATAGACCTAGGCAGGAATCATGTATTTATTCATGTTTCAGTGTGCTGTCAACTTACACCCCAAAGAGCAGCAGACTGGGAAGTTTTAGGCCAGGACTTTCTCCTGCTGGCCAAGCAGAGACYTTGTCCAGTCATTCAATTGGTTCATTTATAGTGCAGGAGGAGGCCTGAAGAAAAGCTACAAAGAGCTGGGCTTTCAATGCCCCACAGGACAMAAACCTTCAGCGCACAGCTCCGGGATAATCCACGGCAGCAGAGATGCCGGGACTTGTCCACTCACAGTTCCTTTTGTGCCCCACTAACCACTGCTAATCAGTCAGACAGGCAATGGCAGAACCTGTGTGGCACCAGCAGYGGAGATTTTGGGGCCCCATCTGGCAATAGCTGGGATAAAGCCTCTCCCCCAGCATTGTGCCCAGCTGCAGGGAGGGCACTGGGGAGGCAGCGTGTGCAGCCATCGGGATGGAGACAAGCAGCAAATCAATACAGGATCAATACAGGATCAATACAGGATCAATACAGGATCAACCCAGGACAATCCAGCCACCCAGCCCCTCCTCACAAGGAATTCTCTGTTCGCAGCACCCGTCCCGCTGTGGAGCTGAGCCCTCCTTACCGTATCCAGCAGCTCGATGACTTTGGAGAAGAAGAACCACCAACACACTCTTGCCATCTGCTGGGCAGCACAAGGCATGGCGGTTAGAAAGTTACCCAAAATCAGCACATTTTCAACCACGCACCGCAGCCCTGCCCACCCGGGATTTGCAGCAAAAGGGGAAAATTAACCGGTTCTTTTCGTTTTTCGCATTTGGTTTGTTTGATTTTTTTTTTTCTTCCAGATGGCAAGTCTCTGAAAAACTGAAAAGGTAGTATGACGCTTGCATCTGTTCAAAGCAAAGCATTGTAACTCCAAATTCGAACAGAAAAAACTCATRCAGCATTTTGGAAAGGCAAAACTGGTGGGACCCAACCCCCTGTGCTGAGCAAGAAATAGTTTTAGCCAAACCTCTCTGCTAAAAGAAATGTTGAATAAAATTTCTGTCATGCAAAGCAGAGGATAGAAAAATAGTTTTTCTTGTTGAAAGTGATCACTCAGAATCCTGACAGTCCATGCAAAGAATCCATCTATTTCAGAGGCAATTTGCACTGTCTGTACCACACATCTATCTTCAGCTGCTAAGATTTCTCTGCAGTGATCAGAGAGCAAACTCAGAAGGCTGTGTTGACTGAGATGATTAATTTTAGAGAACTAAAGCAAAGTGCAACTTTGTTGAGGCAGACAATTTAGTGGAATAGATTTGCAGGCAATAATAAAMTGGAGTCAAAGCCTTCTTAGCCATGCAAATTGCTATTTATGAGCAAAGGAACCTGCATAGCCACAGGAGGGCAGGGCCTAAGGCAAGCTTTCTCTGGAACTGTACCCTCATTCCCAGCTCACTCCGGCTGTAATCCACTGGCTGGCACAGATAGCTGTAGTTGGCCAAGACTGAAGTGACCAGAAACTGAAACAAATGAAAAGCAAATAGAAATTAATTTTCTGTTCAATGCCACCTGTTAAAAAAAAAAAAAAAGGTGCATATTAATTCTAAGGTAGTAGGGTCTCAGTCTAATAGTTACTGACAGAAAATCCATGTGGTTTATACAGCTGAACAAATAATAAAACCTAAACCAAAGTACTTCACATCCTGGTTGGAATCTCAAAAATTTGGCCTGGGAATATTTGTAACTCTTTATGTAACCACTGGAGTGCTCAAAACTACTTCGGCAGGAATATGAATTTTAGGCTTCTGAATCTCTCTGAGAAGACAGTGTTCTCATTTGCAGAGAATCCCAGGCTGTTTTGTTTAGGTTAGTTGCCTTTGCCTATTCACTGGAAAGCCAAAAACTGGACCAAGTAACCAGTATAATTCAACCACCAAGCACAGACAAGCAATTCACACACCTGTCCTCAGATGGAGCAGTATTTGTTATTAAAAAATGCAATTTGTATTGATGTAATGCTTGTGACACAAACTAAAAGGCCACCAGAATGTTTTTGAAACCTGTTTGGCCATGTTCCCTTAAAGAGTTTTCAGGGGCCTTCAGAAACGAGGTGGGTCAGGCTTGTGGAAAAGTTTTTGCATTAAGAACAAGCAGAAAAATATGTTCCTTACACTCTCAGTAGCAGGAAGACAGAGTGTGCTTGGCAGAGAGARCTGCCCAAGTTTGGATCATCATAGAATGTTAAGGAGTTGGAAAGGGTCTTAAAGATCTTCCAGTCCCAACCCCTTGCCATGGGCMGGGACACCTTCCTCTAGACCAGTGGTTCTCATCCTCGGACATGGATCCATCAACAGCCAGACTCGAGGCAAAATGAGGCCATTCCACATCCTCCATACACTCTGTGCCTAATGGGGATATCTCAACTTGCAATTCATTCATTCAGGATGAATGAAATTCCATGTTAGTTTTATGAATGACAGGAGGATTAAGAAATGGGAGGAAATAAAGTACAGCAGGGCAATACTGCTCCTCTTGTGGCAAAACACGGACATGCCCAAGCCAGCTCCCTTCATCAGAATCCATCAGCAAAAGCTGTTCAAACAGCTCTGGAATTCAAACCCTTTCCAGATGACTAGCTAGCAGTCATCCTCACCTCATAAAACATGTAGCTGGATAATGCCACCATGGCCAGGTTGTAGGTGACCAGCAGAGCCCGCAGCTCCAGCGGCCTCCGCTGATGCATGCAGGAGGGTCCCAGCGCCACCACCAAGAGGTAGGACACAAAGACAAGGGTGACAGGGACTGGAGAATAGACCAGCAGCCATGGGTCTGTCCTTGGATCTGGAAAGCAAAACACACAGCCAAAGCTGGTACCTCCATACACTGCAGGGCAGATTTATTTAGTTATATTTAATTCCTTCCCTTCAGCACGCTCGCTGGCAAAAAAAAAATTGGTGTCTCTGTGTCTTTGCAAAGCTGCATCACAGTCCTTCTCCTGCCCTGGAGTTCCACATGCCACCCTCTGCCCAAAAGGCTTTAGCACAAAGGTTKTAGCACAACATTTGGGTATGGACTGCAGTACTAGAGGGCAGATCTTTCCTGGGATGAGCTGGAGCCCTCCTTGGGCAAAAGGAGTGATCCAAGACACTGTGCTGGGATGCACAGAAGCAGCCAAAGCAGCATGGCCCTTCAGGAGAATAAATCTTTACAGCTAAACAATAAAAGTGTTTCAATCACTGGTGTTACTTWCCTTGAATCCTCAGGACATCTGAARTTCTCCACTCCTTCATTTTTATACCTGCTCGTAAAGTGGACTCTCTTAAAAGCATGAATTCTCTGGGAAATGCCAAAACATTTAACCCTGCTAAAACAGCTCTTCAGTCCTACAGCAAAGGGAAACTCAACAGATTTTCTGTCATGCCACCTCCTCCTAATCCTGCCCAGGATAAATTATATCCACAAAAACATCCCAGCTGCCATTCATGCTTTCCTTTCATGTTCCCAGTGTGATCACTGCTCTGCTGAACTCCCTTATTTTTTTTATAAATGCCATACCAGTCTGGAMAACACTGTTAATCTCCATTCCTTCTAAACCTCCCAGTTCTTTATTGTGGCTGTTATGGGCTGTGTCAGGAGCTCTCTGGTATTCCATTTCTTGGTTTAACTGTTTGTCAAAAGTCCTGAATCCCAATTCCCAGTCTCTTCTGAAATTCAAGTCCTGAAACATTTCCAGTTTCGGCATCATGGCCCCTGTCCTCCTCCTGCCAAACTCACCATGCAGGCCTGCCATTCTACCTTCATGGCATTTTGTGACTTTTCTTTAGACCCAGGGATACACCAGAGCCCTTTGGGACCAAACTGAACCTCCAGCTATTGAATATCTGATGTCTCCTCACTGCAATGTGGCAAATCTCAAGCACTGAGGAGTGGTTTCTGTCAATATTTCATTTAATAACAGGTTTGACTGGCATCATTAAAAGTTTCAACCCCAAAATATTAACTTTGG
The DNA here is from genome assembly GCF_030028575.1 of Malurus melanocephalus. NCBI lineage: Eukaryota > Metazoa > Chordata > Aves > Passeriformes > Maluridae > Malurus > Malurus melanocephalus. The sequence goes on along the minus strand of NW_026623248.1, from coordinate 815,164 downwards.
CCTACCAGCCTTCCCCATGAATACGCAGTTTTAAAAATTCACTTCCTTTGGTATCCCAGACTTAACAGGCATTCGCAAGCATTTATTGCTCCTCGTCCTGTGGAAATCTGCCTAGTGAAAAAGATGTGGGCTGGTATAAAGATTGCATCCCTTCTAGGTCTGGTTTTCATGATCGTGCTGTTCAGGGAGGAATTCCCATTTTAGAGAGCATCTCTACCTACCTCCACTTTCAAGGACCCATCTGTAGAACTCCTGAGTTTTCTGCCAAGTTGAAGCCATCACAAGTTCTGGAAAGAAATTAGCTTGACTGAGTCTAGAATAAGGAAGGTCCTTAGAAAAAGGGTCAGGACTACAGCTAATGAAARGACAACAGTTTGCTTTCTAAAAATGTAACTTTTAAACCAGGATTAAAGTCCCATTTAAGAAAAAGAAAGAAAGGGAACCCCTTCTGTAATGATTAGTTATTAAACTTCCAATTTTTTTAATTTATAAATTGAAATATTTCATTATTTAATTCCCAGATTTCGATATTTCAGAGGTTTTATCTTTAAAAAATGCTCTGAGCAGCTGCATGTGAGCCAGGAGCTTCATGTACCACTGGGAAATCAGTCACATGGTATTTTTTTCCTAAAGCAGTGTGGGCACAACATTTACACGAGGACACACACCAGGTGGCATAACTGCATCCTTCTGCAGGTATTATTGGACACTCCCAGTGCTAGAMACCAGCTAGGGACTAAATCAGTGCTGCTGCAACTACAGAGATGTGAACAGAGCTGATTATTTGGCTTTCTGAGGCCCCATTTTATACATGAAATTTGTTTTATCTGGCATAGATTCCATAATATAGTAAATAAAGTGGAATACTTATATATACATATATTATGATCGTTCTCCTCTTCTCTCCTTTAGCAGGGAGATGTTTTCAATGGCGCTTGGAAGTTCACCTAGAAGATACTTTTCYGCAGTTAGTTTCAACAGTTTGTGTTACCTGATCCAGTTCTCTCCATCAGCAAATACACAGGGCCAGCTCCCTCCCAGCTCCATCTCCTGYTGGCCCTGGGAAAAGCACATTTTCYCTYTGACTCCTCCTCCCAGACTGTGASACCCAMACCCAACAGRGTGTCGGTGACAGACACGCACTCGCCCAAACTTCTCTCCTGCAGTTCATCCTTGCAGCCGAGCCCCTTTTTGGGGCGTTCCCCCGGCACAAAGGCCGGGACCCCAGCAGGTCTCGCACACCCGGACACACAGACAGAAGCACACCCTCGTAATCCGGGTGGAATCTGCCAGCGCCGGGATTAGTCGGTGATTATCAGCTTGCTCACAGTCCATCCAGCAGGGATTTCGTACGGTTACATGCCCTCAAACAATCCACACGCATTCCAGCTCACTCCACGCCCTTCCCWTCCCCCCCAAAGCGTCGGGAAAAGCCGGGCAGAGGAGCAGACTCACCGCAGCAGCGCATTCGGCTCCGAGCATCCCTTGGTCCAGGGCTGGCCCCAGGTCAGAGCGGCAAACAGGACACTGCGGACTGCGCTCAGCTTCTTCTCACAAGGGAGGCGAGAGCATCACCTGCCGGGTCTCCCACAGTCGTGCTGGATCTTCACACCCCTCTGGACCTTCCTGCCTCTCTTTCAGTGTCCCAGCGGCGGCCGCAAAATCCCGCCAGGAGCGGCAGGCACCGCGGGATTGTCGGACAACTTTGCCGGAGTCAGAGGTTACATCACACGCTCCTSCCCCGCCCTCTCTTGCTCTCCCCACACGGTTTATCAGATTAGGGGACTGGAACGAGGAGGGAAATAAATGCCCAAGAGGGCTGGGATTCCGCAGGAGTGAACCACTGACCTTTAGTGTCATGCTCAGGACCCCGGCCAAGCGGGAACCGGGCCAGCATTTCTTCTGCGGGTTTCTTCAGGACATGGCACGACAGCTTTGCAGGCAGTAAAAGATGGGGGATCACGCCTGGAAACCAGTGTGTTCAGGGTCCTCCTTCAGCCCAGCACAAGGGGCTGTCAACAAGCCTTTGGTGTGCTCAAAATAGGTCCAAACCACCAAATACGGGGTCAGAGAACAGCAGGAACAAACATTCACTCACTCACTCACTCACTCAGTTGCTCACTCACGGAAGGCAGAGAAAACCCAGCTGGAGTTACCCCTTCATATCCAGCCTGTATTCCGGGAGACTCACATTTACCATTTTTAAAGATACAGGAAAGTATTTGGAGGGATGTGACAGTGATGCCAAGTGATCTCAAGCAACTGCACTAAGGAAAAAAGGAGGGAGCCACAATGAGCAGCGCACCCGGTGATTCAGCCCCATATGGGGGTACCAACGCAGAACCAGGAGCCTGGACCCCCACCCTCCAACAAACAGCTCAAAGAGAAGTGATGGGGTTCTGCTTGGTCACCTGGGGTTACCTGGGGTGTGGATATATTCTCTTGCTTTCCCAGTGGGTGCAGTTTATTAGCAGAACTCCAAACAAAATAGAGGGTAGCACCATTTCTCATACCCTGGCATTGTGTCTGCCACCAGATCCATCACAAGCCCTTCTGAAGGGCAAAGCACCAAAGATTAGCTTCTCAAAGCAGCTTTTGGAATTAGGCATATCATGTGCTGGGAGTTTTCACTGAAACACATCATGTGCTGATGCTGCTGGACAACTACTGTGTTTCTATGATTTGTGAGATCTGTGAAAGAATTTAAAGACATGTTTTGGGGAAAGGTGCTTTAGGGTGAGGGGTTTGAATTTTGGGGGTCAGGGTGTTAGAAAGGCAACCCAGTTTATAAGATGGTTTAACTGACCTTTGCTATCATCTATTTTTTTTGCTGACCCAGGTGCAGGGAGACAATTATAGCAAACTTTACAATTATAGTGAACTTCATGCTGCTTTTTGTTGTTGTTGTTGTTGTTGTTGTTGTTGTCCTCACAGAACTTCCTATAAAGGCCCTTTCTTGAAGTTTTCTAATGCATGAACCAGCAGGTTTCATTTCTATACTTTTGGTGGCCCAATCCTTAAAATGGTTTGGAGATTTATCAGTGTGAATTGAGGGAAGTAATAAATCAGATCAGTGATTTCTATCACTGACTGTATTTCATTATATCTGTCTGGTAATTTAAGTAGTGTTTGTTGAGCTATTTATATTGATGTATAAGACTCAGATTTACAGACAAAACTTTTCCATCAAACTTCTTTTACCTTGGTGAAAAAAAATCAGCTGCAGTGACTTTTCACAAATTTCATTTGGGGCAAACTCTTTTATTGTTCACATAAATGAGATATTTTTTTTAATACCATGAAATGTATTTAGTTTTTTAAAACCTGCCCTGTTCCTGAAGTATTCCCAGTGGGGCTGTTGCAGATGTTCACTAACACGGCTGGCAGATGGAGAGATGTCATCAGTAACATGGTGCTTTTACACTCCAGGAATGGGTGTCCTTTGATGAATGTCAGTGCAACTGTGAGGGTGGCTCTGCGGGACCTCACACAAAAGCCTCAGGGCTTTCACTTTCAGCAAGGACTCAGTAGGAAAAAACCCAACAACACTGCTCCTTCACAGAAATAGTATTAGGGGAGCTCTGCATGCCACAGTGAATTGGGCTTTTCATTCTGGGACTTGGCAAGGGTATTGCAGGAACATGGGCGACAGTAAAAAGGAACATGTTATGTAGAGTGTGTGACAGCTCAGACAACTCCATCAAACATTAAAAAATATCTTAACAAATGAAAAACCTGGCTATCTCCAGCATAACTTATAAGTGGTTGCCCCAAAATTATTGTCAATAGCAAGTACCAACAGTAAACCACTCCTGAGGGCTTCTAGACAGTGCAGCTTTTGCTCTTTGGTCCTTTGAATGCTGCTGCTTTCAAGCAAAGCTGTACTAAAAGCACAAATTACCAAAAGAATTGTTTCAGTACTTGAAAAAGCCAAGGAGCAGGGAGCCAGTCTCATCTGGATATCGAGACTACATCATGGTGCTGCTCTGAACACCACAGCAGAGATTTGGCAGATCATAGAATGGTTTGGCTTTGTTCCAGGACCTCACCACCCTCACAGGGATGAATTTCTTCCCAATATCCTATCTAAAGCTGCTCTCTGTCAGTGTGAAGCCATTCCCCCTTGTCCAGGTCCTGGTCAAGAGTCTCTCTCCATCTTTCCTGTGGGCTCCGTTCAGGCACTGCAAAGCCACAATGAGGTCACTCCAAAGCCTTCTCTTCCCCAGGGTGAAGAGCAAGATGATCTTTAAGGTCCCTTCCAACCCAAACCATTCTGTGATTCTGTGATCCTTTCGCAGMAGAACACACTTTGAAATGATATCACCAACCTGCTCAAGCCAACAAAACACCAAGTAACAGCAGCAGGAATTTCAACCTGGGTCAAAGGAGACCTAACCACAACCTTAACTACCAACACACACTCAAAGACTTCTTGTGGCCAGATGCCTTCTAAAACTTGCTCACACCTGGCCCTTGGAACACCTGAATGGCATCAAATTCACTTCCTATGCAATTCACCTGAGTCAAACTGCTCAAGGGTTTGTGGCCTGCAGATATTCATATGTAGTGGTTTAGRTGTAGGTAATAAACATTACTGGTAACTTGTGTATGGAACTGGCTTCAATGAGAGGTGAATATCAGAGCTGAGGATGCCACAGAACAGGAAGGAAGGTGACAAACYCACAAATCTCTTGTTCAGCTCAGATCTACATCAAGCTGCTCTTGGGATAACACATTTACAAATCAGGAGAAGTTCAAGGATCAGATTGTCAGCACTTTCAGCAGATGAAGCACCACCTTGCTCCTTGGAAAAAGTGTCCTCCATAGAAAGCTCTGAACTCCTGAAATGGCATCTTTGTGAATATGTTGCCAAGGGAGGTTCATGTCATCTCCCCTAATTCTCGCTTTTAACAATCACTCAGCTCTCTAGTGCTCGTAACAGAAATAAATTATAGTTAATTCTAAGAATGCTCTCTCAACAATGGGTAACACAGTAATAGATGTTTTTACAGCAATAGAAYTTCCCACAGAATAATAAYTGAATTACTTTGTTTTGCTGATATRCAATTACCAGCTGATACATGCTTCTGGGGAAATACAGTGATTTCAGGTGACAATCAGCCATCGCTAAAACACTCTGAAAACCTCGTCAAACTTTTCAGTACATTTGGGTCTAGTCCACAAAGCCCTTGTGCATGAAAAGCTCCAAACTTACATCTGTTTAGAACAAAAAGAAGTCCTCAAGATGCACAGTGAAGCAGTTGAAGCTGCTTCTGGGATTCTGTTTCTCAATTTGCTGTTTCTCACTTTTGCACCATGCAACCAATTGCACAGACCTTGAAAGGTTTAGAACAGATTACAGGAACAAAATTTTGGCAGAGGAACTGAGCAGCCTGTCTCTGTGCATAGGACTGGGAGATTGCATCAACTCTTGTGTAAACTACGGTCTTAAACCCCAGTATTTTAGTTTTACCAGCATAGATTTTTAAGTTTAATTAATCCATGGGGTCTCAGAAAAGTCATCCACCCTCTCCGTGCCTCAGTTCCCAGAGCTGTAATGGACAGCTGGGAAGCTTCATCTCTCGCACAGGAGTGTGGTGAAGGTGACTGAAGCRAGTGGAGAGCCAAATCTGCCACATTCCACCTATCTGGGTGCAAACTAGGGTATTTTCTGATTTTGGAGCTGTTTGTTGTCTTTTTGACCTTGGGCCAGTAATTTCAAGTGTGAAATCATCTCACAAACCCCTCACTTTAGGTGTCTACATCTAATTAATCTCTGCAAGGCTTAAGGGAGTTCTGAGGGCTGATCCAGCCACCCACACAGAGGAATGTGCTGACATTCCGGGTGCTCTAAGGTACCTCACCTGAGCTCCCACTGTTCTGGTAGGAACAGGATTTCTGCAAGTTCTGAGCCATATCTGTGAGATCCACATGGATATCAGAGCTATGTGAGGGTATCTCCAGTGGCACTGGACCTTTGTACAGGCYTCTGAACTGAGTCCTCTTCACTTCTATACCCACTTCTTGTCAGCCTTGCCTACTTACTTGAGCAGTTCTCTGAGATAAAAACCTTCTCTCACAATTTGTGACCAAGCATCAGTCTTGATTGTAGGAGCCTGAAACAGTCCTGTCTCCAAAAATTCATTCCCAAATAACCCTTAGRCCTGAAGAACTCAGAAACCTTTGACTTTCATCTCCAAATCTGCTGTCCTTTCAGCATGTCTTGACTCAGTGTTATTTCAAAGCTGCATTGTGACTGGCAAGGAGGAGGGACTTAATGCTGATCCCAAACATCGTTCAAAAACCTCCCAGAAACCAGCTCAAAAATATGTGCTGATCAATTGGGTAATAACAGCCTCTTTAAAAAAAACCAAAAAACAAAAAACCAAACCTTAGGCATCATGGTAGCAATAAGGTTTTTATGCCAAGATCTTGGCACAAAAGGATTGAGAAGCTAAAAGAAAGAAAAGGTGATGAGGCTTCATTTCAACATACAAGAGATGCCAGGAATATTGTTCTAGTCCTAGAGCTCTACAAAGAACACAGAATGAAGTAGATTGTCCAAGGGCTCCAATAGAAGCAGCCTATGGATCTCCAAACCCCGATCTCATGACATTTCCAATAGGTTAGAGCCACTGGTAGAACAGAGTTAAATTCCTGCTATAATTAGTGCAACACCCAGATAACRAGAGCACAGTGCTGATGACTCCTGCCTCTTGTTTTCCCTTCCAAAATCAAGGGAATACAGAATCTTCATGCACCTGTCTCTTGGTGCTACTTGAATGTTTCAGTGCTTCTGRGAATTCTCCTCTTCCATTTCACTCCCACACAAACCCACCAACAGCACTGAGCTGAGAAATTAATTCTGACCAGCTGCTCCTATCAAAGGGAGAGTGCATAATAGGATTTGCCACTGAATTTCCACTGCCACTGGAGAAGGGATTGTTCTTCCTTTTGCCTCTGCATTCTGGTAGTGCTSCACTATGTGCACTCAGCTGATCAAACATGCCAGTCACACCAGATGCTACTTCAGAAGCCAAAGAGAGATATTAAATGGTGCACAAATGTTGTGAAGGCCACCTGCACATGTCTGGGGTTCTATTAAAAGAAAGAGGATGCTCTTGCAATTGAAATGCTGCTGTTGAAAGAAAATAATGYGTATTCTGTTTTTAAAATCAGATGTCATGAACTACCACACCAACATCTGTCAGCCTCGATTCTGGAAGTCTAAGACAACTCTTCTTTTTTTTGTTTGCCTGGCAGATACTTGCATCATCCTCCCTCTGCAAGGATGTCTCCAGCAGGTTAGACTTACATAAATCCCTCTGTGATGGTRCCATGCTTTCATTCTCTTCTGTTCCTGCCCTACAGCTGGAAAAACCTCCCCACAGAAATTAGTATGGCAACTGTCTCACTGCTTTACATGATCAGAACTTTTACCCTAATTGCACCTGCAGAGCACTGACATGTGGTGGTCAGCCAGGCCGTGATGTATCCCCAACTCTTTCCACTTCACCTTTTATTCCCATTTTCCCTGCTCCTGCTGTTACCCTGCCCAAATCTGCAAAGCACTAACATGCAGATTGCTGGCTCTGCAGATTCCCTGTGCAGTGACTACCAAAGTATTTATGGCAGCAATAAAAATTGAGGATGCAAAATCCTCTTTCCTCCTCTAATGATCTGGTACATCTGCTCCCAGTGATCTGGAAGCCAAATAGAGCAGATATTTATAGGAGCCAGAAAATGAGCAGTTTGACTTTCCAACTTCCAATGGTGGATTTTGGAGCCAATAGGCAGCACAGAGTGTTCTGATCTCTGTCCTTCCAAAGCAATTACTGTTTGGAGAACAGCAGACACCTTCCTGAAATTGCCTTACATTTACAATAGCAAATAAGATTCAGTTCTACCATGGTCCATCCTGATTTTCTCTCTGTTCACAGCCTGTGTGAAATAGAAGATTTTGTAACTCACGTCAACGTAACTCATGACAAAAGACAAAAAAAGAAATCTTTACCGAGGCAAAAAATTCCTCCATGCAGAAAGAATGGCAGTATCTCTACTGGAATGGACTTTGGCTGGATTTTATAWATTGCTCTCACAGTGATGAACACGGTGTTCAAGTCCTCAAGGCCAGGTTGGATGRGGCTCTGAGCAACCTGGGATAGTGGAAGGTGTCCCTGCCCATGGCAGGGGGTTGGAACTGGACAATCTTTAAGGTCCCTCCCAACCCAAGCCATTTTGGGATTCTCTGAAAACAATGTGGGAGATCACTGGAGAAAAAACCTGCTCTTCCCCCTCCATTTATTGCACAAAAAGGATGTGGTTGGGACGCCAGTTCTCCAGTTCAGACTCCTTAGGCCTGTGGTGAATCAGTCAATAACACAAGGGCCATAGGCAGTCAAACAGCTGCAGAGCCGCATCATAAAAGCTGCATGAATCCTTTGCAACTCCACAGTGTTAKGAGGTTAATTACTGTTTTATTCTTAGGGATTCTCACAGAAAGGCAATCTGTTCATGGGAAGCACTGTTAATAYCATTGCTGCTGCTGGCAAGTACAGTCCTGGTAAAGGTGGCAACAAAAGAGTCAGAAGAATATGCAGGAATTCCCTCTCCTCCTGTTTTTCATTCACCTGCAACTGCAGTAGGTATTAGGGAAAGTTAACCTGCCTGATAGGCACAGGTCTTGTCAAAATTCCAAGCTACAGACCAAATCCTGAGGGATGATGTGGACAAGCAATCCTGCTTGGGTAACTCACCACATTTCAATATGTTTCATCCTTCCTTCTCATCTTAACTGTGTAAGAAGTTTGGAACTGATCCATTTGGGATTGTACATGCTCCTTTGGTTTGTGGGTTTGTCCTTGCTGCCCTTCAGTGCTTTGAGACAATCTTTTACACACCAGCATGGGAAAAACACACTTAGTGATAGAGTATACTCCTAGCTGGAAGCCAACAACCACCCCTCTGAGAGGAAAATACTGATCTCTGCCACAAGAGATACGATGGAATACAGAGCAGGCATGACCTTGGAAAGCAAGCCTGGTTCTGAGTATGCTGGTCACATACCTCTGTCTCATTTGTTTGTTAAAAAAAATGTACAATCTGTCTTATACCAGATCAAGGAAGCCTTTCAAATCACTTTCTGTCATGAGAAGATGCAGACAATTAAAATATGATATAATGACTCTGCATCTAGCAAGGCCCAAACTAATGATATAAAGAAAGCAGACAGAAGAAAAAGGGCCTCCTTTTGCAAAAAAAAAAAAAAAAAAAAATCTACATGGCTCATGGTCTTCCTTAAGACTAAGCAGATTGTGCACTGAAATTAGGATAATATGCTGAGTCCCAGGCTGATAGCTCCATGTCTGTGCTCAGTAGGTAAGTAAGAAGGTTTAAGGGCAGATTTCAAGTCCTCTGGTGCTTTCCTGAAGCAAAAGCATCTCCAAAGGCATGCATTTAGGACTCTGAGAGGACCAGGCTGCTGTGTACAGTGCCAGAAGAACCCTCCACACAATTCATCAACAGGTCCCTCTCTTCTGCTTACAAATGGATTCACCTCAGGATTTCATGGCCTCACCTGCCCAGCCCCGTCCCCCAGCAGCAATCCTGCAGCCAAAAAACAGCTGCCAGAAGTAAAAGGTGATGAGAGAAGGGCCTAATGTCACATTTGAGAGCTTGCAGTGGTATCCTGGGGAGCTGGTGATGCTCCCTCAGCACTGTGGGAGGGATGCAGCAAGGTCCCCACCCCCAGGAATGGCAGGGATTTCTCATAAAGAGGATGGAACAGCTGTGGCCCTAAATTAATAGAATAACCCACCCTCTGCACTATCAGGAAATCTCTTCTGGGGGATCAGTCATACCTCAGTTAAATGGATTGTCAGAGATATCCTGCAGATCCCACGCAAATACTCATTCTCTCTGAGCTACCTGGAAGTCAGCCATAGATGCCAGGGCTCAGTTGGGGACTAGAGACTTATGCCAGATATTTTGTTAACTGAACTTTTTTTTTGCCATGTAGCCAAGAGTTTTTAGTCATGTCTCATGCATCATGGTCTCTTCTTCTGTACTTGGGAACATATAACAGCTGCACCTGCTGCAAAAAAAATCTGTTAAAAAAGTTGATTTAGCATTAGAATCATAGAATCTCCTGAACTGGAATGGACATGGAAGGATCATCGAGTCCAGCTCCTGTCCCCGCACAGACACCCAACAATCCCACCCTGTGCATCACTGAGAGTATTATCCAAATGCTCCTGGAGCTCTGGCAGCTTTGGGACAGTGCCTGCCCATTCCCTGGGGACCCTGTTCACTGCCCCACCACCCTCCAGGGGAAGAACCTTTTCCTAAAATCCACCCTGACCCTCCCCTGACACAGCTCCAGCCGTTCCCTGGGTTCTGTCCCTGGTCACAGAGAGCTGAGATCAGTGCCTGCCCCTCCTCTTCCCCTCGTGAGGAAGCTGCAGAACTGCTGGGAGGCCCCCTCAGGATGCCCTGCAACTGGACTATTGTGCTGAATGCAAGATTTTTTATTCACTGTGGATCATGAGAGGGAATGTTTGAGAAATGTTGGCACTATTTGTACCAAAATGGTCCAGCTCACACATCCCCTGGACAGGACTGGTGAGAGTAACAAGGGAAACCCAAAGAAAGTGACACWTGAGTGCATGAAAGGATGAGGAAATTATTTTCTTACTCTACCTGACAATCTTCAACAGTGTAGATTCTTCCTTTCCTTTCCTTTCCTGGCTGATAAGCAAAGATAAATCATAGAATCACAGAATGGCCTGGGTTGGAAGGGAGCTTAAAGCTCATCCAGTTCCAACTCACCTTCCACTAGACCAGGTCCATTCCATAGATCCATGAGAGCGTCTACAGACACTTAAGCTCAAGATGATGCATCTTATAGGATTGCATTCACTTCCAAATATGATGGTCTGGTTTCAATGCCACCCTCAACAGAATTTTACCCTCTTCTGCCATCACTTCTTCCATGGTCTGTGTTCACAGAGATCTTGATGCAGATGCTGCTCACACACCCCCTCTGTCACCTGTGTTCCAGAATGACCTTATGCTTTTCTCTGCAGCTCTTTAGTCCCCACATCTACAGCATTTCAGTTAACCTCTTCTGAAGCCTCTCAGATTTGCCTCCTTCTTCACCAAAATGCAGTGTCCTGTGACAAACCCCATTGTACAATAAAAAAACACCTAAYGGGGAAAATCCTTCTCTCACTTCTCACTTTTTTTTACAAATAGTACTCCTCTCCAGAGTGTTAACTCCCTTTAAAATGTAGTAAAATGCTGAGAATTTTGGGAGGTATAAGTTTGCATCATATTTATCTCAGAAATTAAGAGTTTGAGAGTATTAATATAAGTGAAAAATTGTAATTAAAAAAATCAGAAAACCAAAACCAAACAACCCTATGGACTTGCTGAGTCACTGCCTTGCACTTTATGCAAGATAAGCAAATTTGTGCTGCGTAAATAAAATGTTAAACGCTAAGAGATCAGCCTTGGCAGGAGGATATGCTCYTTTTGCAAGGACTGAAAGGAGGGTGCTGCTGGACAACTCCCACCTGGGAATTTGGCAGGGAGGTAACAGCAACCTCAGGCTTTGAGATGGACTGGTAGTGCTGTCCTGTGCACGCACAGAYCTGGCAGAAAAAGGGGTGGTAAGGCTGGAACCTTGGCAGGTGTGGTGTGGCATGGTTGTCACCATGGCAGACTCCCAGCATTCTACCTCTTTTGGCTACTGCAATTAATCAATTAATTAATTGAGCAAGACTAGGGCTATGCACCATGTGCTTTTAAATTTTTTTGAACCTAGTTTACTTTCTCAGTGTGTTTTTCAGATCAACAGAGAATTGTCACTGACATCTCTGACCTCTGCTGAATTTACATTTCCCTCAGGTGAGCAAACTAGAAGGCCAAATCTATAAACAGAAAGCATTATGCAACTTATGAAGACTAGAATTGAGTGTCATCAAGAACTGTTACAGTTAGGATGGATTCTAAGGTAGATTTTTTTATTTCTGCCACTAGAGGCCCGTAAAGTGCTGCACACTTGGAAAAATCCACATTATCTGTCAGTGGCGCAAGAGTACCACGAGTACAAATCTGCACCAGKATTGGAAAGAAGTTTCTGCGTATTTAACTGCAACTTCTGAAGACAACTTTCTGCCAATGGCAGAACAATTTCAAATAAGTAATTATTCAGTGGTTTAACAAGAGGAAACACTTAATAATCAAATCATTTAATATTTATGAACACAAGCAACTKTCCTCATCTCTCTTTAAAACTCCTGGACCGATCTCTTCTGTAATGCTGCTTAGATTGGGGTTTACTGAACAGACACACAGCCAGCTGTTTGCAAGTTAGGAATAAATAGACATTTAGGAATAAATATTCACATCTAGTATGTTTGTGCATTTGTTTTGACAATATAGCACATCTGACATCTTCACTGGTGTTGGTGAGCTGGAAAAGGTACCTCACCTATGCATGAAGCCTTAATGCTATTAGAGAAATACTTTTTTATTCCAAAGTAGTCATAAGAGATGGGTATTTTCACAACAATAGTGCTGTTTATCATGTTTATCATGTTTCAGAGTGACCCCTGAGATCTGTCTGTAACTGAATCCCTGTGGGTAAAAACAAGCTGAGCTCTCAGACTGGTGGTTTTCTACTCCTGACATCCTCCCAGAGCAGGTCTAACAGTTACTCTCTTACAAGCTGGCCACAGGTCCATGGGCAGAGGCACTGACATTTCCCAATATTCATTTCAGAGCTGCTGCTTCATCCTGCAGAGCGCATTTCTACCACACACCTCTCACTGGAGGTGTTTGCAGAGGAAGGCASCAGAAATTGCTTCCTGGGATAAGATTCATCTCACCTAAGTTTACCCACCTGAAAGCTGGATGTCTTCAGCAAACCCACAGACCCTGGAGACAAACCAGCGTTACTGGGAGTGAGTCACGGTGCCTGTCAGCTCTGCCATGAATCACCGCTTAGCAGCGCCTGGGTTTTGTACTGACAAAATAAAGAGCCCAGACAATTAACTGAGGCTTTATGCCTGAGTGTCACAGTTCAAATCAGGGGAAATATCCCTCTCGCTGCCCCCAGTGCTGTGTATCGAGGGCAGTATTGGAATTGTGCCGGTGTGAAGCTCTCTGCTGAGGGCTCTGTGCGGTAATTTCTCTGTGTAGGACACAACTCAAAGCAAGAAAAGAAAACGCTTTTCTGTCGAGTGCAAAGACAKGGAGACGCTTTGATTTGCTGGTGCTTCCTCCCCCAGTGCAGTGGGTGCTAAGTGACTMCATAAAACATGAGGGAGTCAGAGTGAGCCAGGGCCCCGTGGCCAGCCCTCTGACAGCCACGGATGGCACAGGGACAAGGCAGCGCTGTGACATCCCCGCAGGAGAAGGTGCTGTGCCTTCCTTCCTGCCCTTCCCACGCTGGGCACTGCCACCGTCCCTCTCTCAGCACAGAACCGGGGGTCAYTGCAGAGCCTGAGCACAGCAAGGCAGTGAAAAAGCGAGAGGAGGAGGCGTTTTGGAGGTGGAAGCGCTTCCCTTGCCACCCAAGCCAAAGCCTGAAGGTGACTCATCCTCCTCTGCGCTCGCTCTTGCACAGYTCCTTCATTTGCTGTTCTTCCCCTTTCTCCCTCCCCATAGAGGTGATCAAAAAAGCTCTTCTTTCCCCAGAAAGTGATGGTTTTTTGCTTGGTCACTGGTGGATCAGCCATAAAAAGCCCTGTTTCTATGCATTGCTTCAGGCAGTGCACGAGTCTTTAGGCATTTACTGCAGAACAGGGCAGCGAATCTGACACACTTGGTGGAATAAGCATTCCAAGTCAGGGGCTCAGCAGATACGAACTGATGTGGCTCCAGAGAAAATATGACCCTCAGAACTCCTTTTGTGGCTTGGGACAGCAAATGCAAAATGCCCCCGGTGAAGACTTTGAAAGCAGACTGGTTTAAACTGGGCACAGCTTCGCTGATTTTCAAAACTGTGCTGCTTCTAATTCACACCAGCATGGGAATGTTCGATAACAGCCTTATTGTGTGCTTCAGCACCCAGCAAAACCCATCTTCCCACACACAGAAAGGAGGTGTCTGCTAAAATTAAACGTCATTCTCGTTAGCATTGTAACACRCCGAAATTTCGTACTGAAATGTGGCATGTGGAAGAGCTGATAAACAAATCCTCCGGGCTGAGGCTTCAAACAGGAGAAGGCAGTAAAGCAGAATTATGCTGCCTTTTCCCTGCTGCAGATTTGGTGCTGTAACTCTCTGGAASAGAGACCATCTGAGCCTTGGTGTCCTTGGCACACTCATCCTAACAAAGCAGAAGAGCCAGAGGACTCAGTGACCCTGGGAAGACAATCAGCTTCTCCCTCCAGGATCTCTCACCATGGGAAGCCAGCATTCCCTTTCTGGGGTTGTTAAGGAAGACATGCACCCCTGGAGTCCTCAGGGAAGGCTTCTCTCCTCTCTTTCTCAAGGCTACATCAGTAAGCTGATGCAAAYATTTCAAAAACTACAGGGGAAGTACAGAAGCATCCATCTCATCCTGAAGCAAGTCCTYCAGCCTGGCTGAGGCTGCTCTTTGGGCAAACAGCTCAGCTTTACACACAGGAGACAGACTCCCTCAGCTGCCYTGAGCAGGTGTGGCTCTCTGACATCAGGGGACACCAGCTGAGGCTCRGCTCAGACCTTTCTCCCGGGCCCATATGTTTCACAGGACACTGGGGCCATGCTGTTGCACTAGAAGCAGTCACTCGGCTCCTGCAATTATTGAAAAGCAAAAATGAGCCTTCTGGCAATGGGGGCAGAATGCCTCAGCATGACTCCACTGCAATTTGCTCTCTTCCCTCAAAAAACATGGGGAGCCATCAGATAAAAGGGAGGTGGTAACAATCCAACAACCAGGGCCAGGGATGAGATCCACCAGCCCTAATTTCATTTTCRGCACCAGCTCTCTAATGAGCTTGCTTCAGCCCTTCTGGAAAGTCCTTACCTTCTCAAAGGAGATGGACATTCACAGSGGGATCCTTTAGACAAGCTCAAACCACCACTGAAAGAGGTGCAGGATCACCTCTCTGATCCTGTTACACCTTCTCYGGGAGAGCGGGGAGGAAAAGCAAGTTCCTACTGGCTTTCAAAGGTAACCCCTAATTTAGCACTCCTGAGCAGCTTATGCATTTGGTTTGAGCCAGGTTCAAGGCAGGCAGGTGCTGGATCAGCAGCCTCTGCAGTGCTGTCAATGCTTTTCACTCCTGATCTGCAGTTCATTACCATCTTGGCATGTGGGCACTGCTCTGGCATCCACTTYTCTTGAAATCTGCTGCCCACAGTCTCAGGGAAGGGCCGTGTCCTTTGGGACCCTCATTCCCTCTTTTCCCCCTGTTGGCAGAGGAGACAGTGACAGCAAGAGTACAATGGAATAGAATGGAACAGAATACCATCGATCAGAATATTTCACTGGAAGTGATCTACAATCATCACCCAGTCCAACAGCCTGAGCACTTCTGGGCTGACCAAACAYTAAGGGCAYTGTCCAAATGCCTCTCAAGCAATGACAGAACTTGGGGCACCAACCACCCCTTCAGGAAGCCTGGTCCAGTGTCTCATCACCCTTTTGCTAAAGAAATGCTTCCTAATGTCTAGTCTAAAAATCACACAGGGCAGGGCAATATACTGCATTTTCTGCTATTGACAAGACAGAGAACTGGGRAAAGGAAGAATAAATGTCCCCAGAAATCTTTCTCCTGAAACACAGACTTTGATATTTGAGCTACATTTGCCCTTGTGCCGTCATTCATGCTGGTATTTGCTGTTGTGCTCAACTATTAAATTMAGGTGAGGAAACTCTCAAGTAAAAGTTGAATGAAGACCAGCAATTTCTCATCTTCCCGTTCTTTATATCATATGGGCATACTTTAGGGAAAGGTGGTATAGAAATGTCTGCTTTCTTTCCTTTTAGCCCTTTTGCCAATCTGGGATATCTGCCACTTGTCTAAGTTGACTTTGAACTTTTTCTAYAATAAATAGCATTTAGCTGAAGCTACTCTAGTGAGTTAGGCATGAGGATCTAGAAATGAAAAACTGGTTGTTACTGTGAAAGCTGTTATTACTTCAGTCTCTGACCCTGATTGTGCTGGCCCTCAATTTCTTGTCAGAAATGACAGTAAATGACATCCTGTCCTCCCCAGTTTCTGACTATCAGTGTCTGGGAGGAGACCTGCTGCACTTACAAACTAAAATTAAGTCTGTCCCTCTGCTGAAATAATAAAAAGAATAAAATAATGGACACTGAGACCTACTGGGACTTCCCTGCACTTGCAGAGGATGTGTATATGCTGAGTGCTGTCTGTTGTTGCCATCTCAAATGCACAGGAAACATTTCTTTCATTAATGTGAGCCCTTCTGTTGCAATTCTCCACGCATAGGAGGTGGCAGGATTTCCTCCAAGAAGAAATGAAAGTCCTTGTTTCCCCCACACTGATTTATCCTTCAGGATTCCTGCAAAGACTTTGAGCATCKTATTTGTCATTTGTTAATGAAACTCAGGGGGATTTTCGATGTGAAAAGAGTCCTTTGAACAAGACAGTTGAGAACACCCAGTGGGGGTTGCTCTAAGATGCAGACTGGCCATCATTACAGCTGATATTTGGTTCCAGAACTTTGACCCAAAGACTGACAATCTTTTTTTTTTAGCATTTCTTTGAATTCT
>NW_026623248.1:792495-798377 GCF_030028575.1 Malurus melanocephalus | reverse complement strand
GGGGGGAGGGGGAGGGAGGTGGTGCTGGAAAATTACTCATTTAAAATCTTCCACACCCTGCCACAGAATACAGAGCAAGAGACTCACCAATTCACCAACAGTTATGACTCCAGGGTCAGCACTGCTAATTGAATTAATTGAGGCTGTGCTGATTTGCACCATCAAAGAACATGACCCCAAAATGCTGCATTTCAATTCATTTTCTCCATGTTTCCAGAGTTCTAACAAGAGACAAACTGCCTCAGCAATCATAGGGTACGGGGGTATATAAGATAAGAAAAGAGCTGTTTGACTCTCTGTGTCAAATTAGGGGCAGGGGATGAGGAGAGAACACAGATGGAGAGAGCCTGTTTGTCAAGGATGAACAGGGTGGGGATAGAGATCCGCTGATGCTGACAGAATTTCCATGATCTCCAAATCTCCCCCCGTAGCATCCTGCTAATCCCACCCCTGCCAAGGCACCCCTTCCTCCAAACAGAGTGCTTTAGGACACTGCTGTGGCTTCTTTAGGCTTTAGTGCTTTAGGCTTTAGTGCTTTAGGCACTGCTGTGCCAGAGCAGAAGTCACTCACCAGGGCTGCTGTAGGAAGCAGGGATCCTCTTTCCTATGCATCTCTCCGGGACCCAACCCAGCAACTCTGACAGTTTGTCCCTAGAGACTGATCACCTCCTGCCCAGCTTTAGAACCTTCTGACCATCCCACTTCCACAGGGGTTTGCTGCCTGCCCATCCCTCCAACTGCTCTGCATGAAACCCAGTGAATGCCATGCACAGAGCCCTGGAAACCAGCTGAACTGCCTCACCCAGCTGTTGCTCTCTGCTTACACCTTCRCTGCCTCCTCCAAACGATGGCTGCTGACCTGGTAACTGAAGCCTGGTCTCCCTTCACTGATTACATCATTCCCAGAAACTTCCGTTGGCTTTGTAATGGAGCAGTTCCTCTGTGGTTCAAGGGTGCTTTCTAGGATGCTCTGTGACCCTCACAAATTCCCCTGCACTCCAGGTGTCACTTGGGGCATCACCAGACATCACTTGGCTTGGATACAGAGCACTGTGCACACCATGGATTTTCCAAGTTCCAGTACCAATAAACCACTTGCTCATTCCTCYTGCTGGCTGTTGTTCGTGAATAGCATGAAAATTGTAAGCCACGACTCTAAACAAAGTATCTAAACCATGTCCTTATGTGATTCCCATCAAAAGAGCATGGGAGAACTTCTAGTGGGAGGTGTCCCTGCTCRTGGCACGRGGTTTGGAACAAAATGATCTTTWAGGTSCCTTCCAACCCAAAGCTTTGTCATCTTTGGGGCAAAACCTTATGGGCACAGGAAAGAGCTGTCTTCTCTTACACATAAACTGGGGTACAGGATACCTTCCCCTTTCCAAGAGGAGACAGAAGTTTGTGGAGCTGAAGGCATGTAATGCACAAGGGATTTTCCACCCCTCAGTCCCTGGAATGAGCTCTGCTGAGAGAGGCCAACTTGAACTGCTGCCTGAATCCTGCAGAAACAAACTGGCCAAGCTGGCAGCTGCTGAACCACCGGTGGTCACACTCCCACAATGGCCATCAGCTGCCACTTTGACAGGAATCCAGCATTGTTTGGTGGCATTTACCTTAGGGGACAGATATTTCTCTGCATCAGGGAGAGCAATTTAAGCTTTCAGAACTGTGTCTGTATGTTTATTGGTTTCTTTGCCTCCAAGAATTATTCATGTCACAACTCAGACACTGACTCAACTTAATTAGCATTGGAAAGGTCATCTCACAGATACTTAGGTAGATGAAGGACAGGAAGCCTTACACCATTTGTCTTCCTTGCTCCAGAAGGGGAAGTCTAAACATTTCTATGCTTTTTCATGTCTCTGGTCCTTTGCAGGGCCAGGAGTTGGACTTTATGATTCCTGTGGGTCCCTTCCAACTCAGGATATTCCATGATTCTGYGAGATGACATTTGATTAGTTGTGACTGTTAAATTTTGCCTTTAAGTGTAGCCAGCAGAGAAACYTTCCAAAACAGTGCTTCTGCTTTTTTTTCTGTGGCTATGAAATGTGTTTGAAAGAGAGTGGAAACCACTGAATTAGCTGGGACTGCTGGCCCTCAGGCAGTGTGCTCCTGGATGTATCAAATTTAGTAATGTGTATTTAATAGTATGTCGTTAAGAGGATGTCGAGTTGGCTTTTCCTTCATAAATCACACATCTCACTGCATGACCCAACTGGATTGTTCCAATTTTGTTTCAATAATATTTCATGGACTAGGCCAAGTTAACAGGCTAATTTTCATGCAGTTCATGCCTAAAAGTACAGCTTTGCCTGATATTTCTATGTCTCATTCAGCAGCCCCTGGATTCTTTCCAAGATGGCAAAGGTGGGGTTACTATTCAATTCTTATCTGTGTTTCTGCTAAAAAAAAAACAACAAAACACCGTGGATTTGCTGTCTATAGAGTACCTGACCATCCCTCCTGGAGCAAGATGCTGGARAWGTGTTCCACCTCATTATTCAAGKATTAATTCTAGCATTRAAAACTAACTTTCAGCTGGGAAAACTCACTCCTAATGTCCAATCTAAACCTCCCCTCTGTCAGTGTGAAGTTATTCCTCCTTATCCTGCCACTCCAGGCCTTTGTCAATGGTCTCTYTCATCYTWCCTGTAGGCTATTTCAGGCACTGGAAGGCTGCATRTKGTGTGGATGTTGAGGGCTGCAAAAGGACAGTGGAGAGACCCAGAYATGTAATTTTACAGGCAYAGCCTTGAGCCATGGTTTCCCCACCATGACATGATAGCTACTGAATGCAACAGCCCTGCAGGGTCCTGACGCTGGAAAATTGGAGCTGACCTCACTGTTTGGTCTAGCACGCCAAGGCTCACACAGCCACGTTTTTCACTCCCSCCTTCCCCTAGAAACCAGGGTTTCCCAATTGTCTGAGCAGCACATTGCACAGTTTTGCCCTTAGTTCCCTGCAGGGACTGGTGTTAATCTGGTGGTTCTCATCATCTCTGCTTGTGCCTGTCCTCTGCCTTAAGGATAAGCTTGATCAACATTTCAGGAATTGCTTATGTGGTACAAGTTATTCCAGCAGATTCTAACATGAGAGAGGAACCACTGATAACAGCACGAGGCCGGTGGGAGGTGTCGCTTGGAAAACATCCAGGAGCAGAGCAGCAGACCCAGGAAGGAGAAGGCTCTAGGCAGCCCTGAGAGCAGAGTCAGAGGCAATCTGTGTGTGGCAGCATTGTGCATCTCCACAGGAACTGTCTGATGGGGTCAGAGAGAGACATCTGAGACACAGCACAACAGTGATGAGAGCACAGGCTCTGGGCTGGCTTTCCTTCACTGCCTCATCTCACCRTCACCGTCACATCCACAAGCTTACCAGCAACATCTTTCCCCCARAACCACCATGATTGCCACCATCTCTGCTCACCAGCACTCCCCTGGATTTCAGCAAGACTGCTGAAAGGAGAGAGAAAACCATCAGAAAGGACTGTCCTTGGTGCTCTGTGGATGCAGTTTATCCTGTGTCTAAGCACAGCCAACTTGTATTCTCAGCAATCCATAGTTCAGCTGGGGCCAAACCCCCTCTCCGTGTCTGCTGGGCTGAAGCTCACCTGTAGCTCAGGATCAGATGGAAGTGTGGGGGTGGTGACATGCTTGGAGGCACTTCCAGTTGCACACATACACATATCTGAAAGAAATTTCACGGAGGAGCCACCTGCAGCAGAGCAGTCTCTGCAAATGCCACCTCCCTGCCATCATGGAGCGCATTCAAAGCACAGGGGTTTCCACAGGTCAGGGACACAGCAGCAAAAACAAGGCAAAGATAATCTGCTGGGTATTAGTGGAAGGATATGTGTAATAAAAGGTCAGCTAGTTCAGGAGAAGCCCCTTTGATGTTTCAGATCTGCCTGACATCTGAGAAGTCTGCTGCCTTCCAAAGCCRGCAGCAGGAGCTACTGTTTTTCTCAGGCTCTTTTCTCCATGCCTGTGGCAAGCAAAGCAAGGACATACTCAGCACTGCCTGGCTTGGAAAYACTGCTTTTTTGGGGCAAGGGCACTCCAAACCCTTACAGGATTCATTCTAGGGAGACATGTTTTAAACAGAAAAGGTCCAGAATTCATTTTCACTCCTGTTCCCATATTGCCCAARCACTATGCCCCGTTCCCTAGGTTCTGCCTAGGGCTGCCATCCAAGAACACAGATTCAAGTTCTTCCACCCAACAGCAACAACCACATCCCCAGCCTTGCTAAGGGGGTAAAATGCCTGAGGGCTTTTTCWGGGGTCTGCACGTGGCTTCACATTGACAGAGAGCACGTTCAGATTGGACATTGGAAAGAAATTGTTCCCTGTGAGGATGCTGAGGCCCTGGCACAGGTTGCCCAGAGAAGCTGTGGCTGCCCCATTCCCTGGAAGTGTCCCAGGCCAGGTTGGATGGGCCTTTGAGCAACCTGGGATAGTGGAAGGTGTCCCTGCCCATAGCAGAGGTTGGAATGAGATGATCTTCAAGGTCTGTTCCAACCCAAACCGTTCTAGGATTCCATGCTGATTCTTTGTGGATCACAACTGAGAAACAAAGGGTGCCAGCCAGCTCAGGGAGCTRTATGCTTTAGATGGCAGAGCAGGAGCAAAACCTTTACAGTCCTGCTTTTTGGCAAAATCCAGCTTCAAGAAGTGAGGGCTACAGCTAAGCCARCAGCCTGAAACCCAACCTGCATTTATTCCATGAGCATGTTTCCCTGTGCTCGGACGTGGGGATGGCACGAGGAGCGCAGATYGGGTTGCACAATTAATCCTTCATTAGAAAGGTACTTGTGGGATTCTCATCTGGTGGGAGGGATGGAGATAGACACATGAAGCCCTGACATTTTGTCTGCACAGAAGCAGAGACMGGGACTTCCCCAAAGAGGAAATGCTGCTGGATACTGCCAAGAGAGGGCTTTGCTGTGCTCAGGTTTCYCTGACTTAGATCTGTTTGGGGATACAGAGAGGGAGCTGCTGCTACAAAATCTCTCCTAYCCACAGAGCTCTTGGTAACATTTTCCTCCTGGTTCCCAAGCTCCTCTGTCTGCAGACAGAACAAAAGAATATTTCCACTGCATTTACAACACAAATGCATCCTCACTCAGCCAGCTGCATCARTCCCGAGCCTTTTGTAAAGGAACTCCTGTTTGAGGAGCCCCACTTTGAGCTCCAGTGCCTGGCTCCTGCGGGCAGAGCGCTCCAGTGCTTTGCCTCAGCTCAGGTCACTCCGTGCGCTGCAGCAGCATCTGCAAAGTCATCGAGACTTGGCTGCAGTGCGCTGTGCCGAGCCCAGCACAGCTCCGCGGGCACTGCGCATTCCTGCCGCCAGGAAAAGGCTCCGGGAGCCCGGACAGCCGCGCCGTGACCTTTCAGAGTCCGGGGAGAAGCGAGGGGAGAGCAGCCAGGCTCTCTCTTGCAGTGGGGCGCAGTGTGGCACCTGCCACAGTGGCACATTTAAATTCCCCACTTGCTCTGCCCTGTCTTCCTCCCCGTCTCTGGTGGAGGACAGGGGAGGTCACTGGATCACCTGGTCATTTCCAGCCATCGTCATGCCCCTGACGACTGCGGTGTAATTATAGGAAGTGCACTTGGCCCAGCTCCAGAAGCCAAGGACTCAGATTTGGTATGCAATCATTTCTRTTCCCCACGACTCAGGAACTCCAGCCCCTGCAACAGGAGCAAACAACTCCAGGTTCTTCAGATTACCAAACCAGTACTTTAGAGATGGTTGTTCCTTRGGTTTTAAGAAATGGCTTCACCTTACAGGGTATTTCAGGTAGACACATCAGGGCAGAGCCACATCACTATAAAATAATGAGCACACAATCCTGAAAAATGAGCTGCAGTAGCATTTCATAC
>NW_026623248.1:731582-792452 GCF_030028575.1 Malurus melanocephalus | reverse complement strand
AAAAAAAAAAAAAAAAAAAAAAAAAAAAAAAAAAAAAAAAAAAAAAAGGAAAAAGGGGAGGAGGAGGAGAAGAAAAAAAACACTGATCACATCTGGATGTACCCACAGTGTCACTATTGCACTGGCAATTATTCCAAGCCCGTACATCTTTTAAAAAGCATAAAGAGGATAGTTTCTTTAATCCCACACCTCTTCTAATCAAAACCAGGGATGTCTGTGCAGCTGTGTGAAGCCATTTCACACACCTGTAACCCCCATCTCTTGTGTCTATAATGCTCTCATGCTTACGTAAGAGAGAGGGATGAAAACCTCTGCAGTGACAGCTGCAAGAGAAGAGATTACTTTTCCCCCCTTTTCCAACACAGAGGAATCTGTGTTGGAATCTGCTAKACCAGGCACAGCTTTCACTTGAGAAATGCTGCTCTTACAGGAACCAGTCAGGTCCAAGCTGATTCCTCACTCTGAGAAGGAGACGGCTCCACATCGGTGAGCTGCACACTCCCCACAGCTGGCAAAGGAACGAGGAGCTCAGGGGGTCTGTGACAGCGTTTGACAAAAGAGCTGGAGAAAGCCACCCCTGCTGTGAGCACAGACATCATTCCTGCTGCAGGAAATGGAACACTAGGGCAGGCTTTCTAGGGACACAAGGATTAGCTGGGACAGATAAAAACGGCAGCAACAGAAAATKAAATACAAGGCATTCCTTGCAAATTTAATTCTCCTCTTAGTGATGCATGTCCTTGTCATTTGTGAGGCTGGCACTGTCACCAAGGTCAACGCAAATGTGCTGTCAGCTGCAGGAAATTGGTGGGGAACTGAGCATTTCTGAGTGTCCCYGGGATTTCTGATGGCCTCTGCAAAATTGCACTGGGCTTCATTCTCTTGTCACAAGTCCCACTTGCACTGCTAAATCATTTTTTTTCCATTTAGGGTAGAGAAGACATCTCCATTAATCTGATCTGCCCCAACTCCCATCCAAAAAGAAGCTTTCCCCATATTGTGCTAAGACAGAGGKTTTGCTGAAATTTCAGAAGGGATAAGAACATCACTCCACCAGTTCTCTTCTAAAAGCACCCCAGCAGCCAAGATTGTTTGGCTTTCTTCCCTACAGTCCAGTTCTCACCCTAAATGGCAGAGCTGGTCCAGCCAGAGCAGTACCCACTCTCCATCAGAGGTGTTCCAAAAGCTGTGCAGGCAGCTGTGGAACAAAAAAAAAGGTGCCAGAAGAGAACACTGGTAAAATATCACTTGTGAGAGCAGTGARTTCTCTGAAACGTAAGAACATTGCTCTTGCATTGTCTGCCAGCACCATGGCACTGCAGAGATCTCCTCTCTGTAGGCACTCTTCAGAATGGGTGGGCTCCACCATCTGTCTCCTGAGCTGCAGAGAGCACAACAACTCCCTGTGCACATGCTCTGGCATGCAGCAGCAGCGAGAGATGGCCCCAGCCCTGGSTCTGAGTGGGCAGATGCCAGCAAAGAGGATTTATCAATTCATCACTCTTTGCTTTCAACTTTGCCTTGGTACAACTGCATCAATTCCACCGAGCTGAGCTGGAGTAATGCCTCGGGGAACCTGCTGCTCCTCCCCCTGCCCACACACACCCACAGCCCACTCCAAACACAGCTTTTACCCAGTGGACAGGTGGCTTTGGGAAGCAAATTCTTCTAAGAAGGAAGCACTGGCAGAGGAGACAGCTTGAGGAAAGTTTCTTTCCCAGTGAAGCCACCTATGAAATGTACCGGGCAGCCAGAGCATCAAAGACCAGTGATAACACTCAGTACCTAGAGAGTGATTTTTGTTCCCAGAACCCATTCATCTCATAGCAGAGGGCAGGAAGGGTTGCTTGTAGCTACTGAATGSACCAAACAGCAGGATCCATGTTACCTGTCTCCCAGACAGGCTGTTCCATTGCCTTACAGACACTGATYATTTCTGAAAACCGACATTCAGCCAGGTTAAAGGAGATGAGACTTGGCCACCAGGTCATCTCCTCTCCATCAAACTCATCCCAATGTAATGTGAGTGGATGATGTCAAAGATGTCACATCTACCAAAGCTGCTGTTTCCCTCTTAGCAACCCTGACAGTTGCCAGGAGACKACGCTTTGCTGTTACTACGGTGACACGGGGGCCCAAAGCCACACAACACCCACCTGCAAGGGAAGGGGACACGTGCTCATCCCCACTGTCCCATCGCTTCACAGGTGAGGAAAGTCTCCTCTCAAGCCACAGAAATTCCGACAGCATAAATCAGGAGCAGTGCTCCTGCACCTCTGATGTAAAAAGGGCTTGGACCAGCTGCCCAGGTCACCAATAGGTTTGTGTTCACTGCTTCCTGCCAGCACCCAGGAGGTGTTGCTGTGGAGTGACATGAATGCCAAGRAAAGGTCTCAAAAGTGGCAGCAATTTATCAAGTGATCCAGAAACATCATAACCAAAAAACAKCCCATGAAAAAGGGAAGAAAAGCCCCATTCTTGGTGTCATTAGATGACAYCACAGCCTGTTCTAGAAGGAGCAGTAACAGGGAGAGGACGAGGCCYTTTTTTTTTCTTTTTTGTTATTTACTTGGCACTTTTCAGATCTCAAACAGTGCCACATAAACCAGCAGGCCTGTGTGAGTACCAGCTCCTTCTGAGGGATCCACTCAGGGTGTGGAAGGTGGTGAGGGCTACAGTGAARGGTCTGCAGGTGAAGCCCCACAGGAGTGGCTGAGGGCACTTGTTCTGTTCAGATGGAGGAGACTGAGGTCAGAGCTGCTGCCAGCAGTTCTGCAGCTYCCTCACGAGGGGAAGAGGAGGGGCAGGCACTGATCTCTGCTCTCTGTGACCAGRGACASGACCCAGGGAAYGGCTGGAGCTGGGCGAGGGGAGGGCTGGACATCAGGAAAAGGATTTTTTTCCCAGAAGGTGCTCAGGCACTGAACAGGCTCTCCAGGGAATGGGCACAGCCCCAAAGCTATCAGAGYTCCAGGAGTGTTTGGACAAYGCTCTCAGAGATGCACAGTGTTGGGGTGTCTGKGCGGGGCCAGGAGGTGGGCTGGGTGATCCTTGCAAGTCCTTTCCAACTCAGTGGACTCAATGATTCTATGACTGAAAGAACCAAGACCCCACACAGCAGAGACAGACACAGCCTGCTGTAGGGTCATATCAGGGATTGTTTAYTCAGGAGCTCTGTTCTCTCTCTGAGCCACCACCTCAGCATAGAAAATGACAGGATTCCAGCCCCTTGCAAAGATGGGAAAGAGGTTTCCTGCACCTCCTCCAGTCTGTTCCTGACCCCTGATACTGCACATCCATGGCTTTATGCAGAACAGGTACAGGATTCCAGCTCTGACTTTGCCAATGTGTTAACTCTGCCTTTTCCTGCCTCGGGAGAAACCAAGTGTCAGCCCAGACAGAGCCTTTTGGAAGAATGAACTACCAGTGTCTGCTAAATGGGAGCCTGACACCGACACAGATTCGTGTCCCCTCTTAATAGAAGCTGGGTTCCTTTCCTTGCCACAGAGGAAGAAAAATGGCCTGAGATTTAAATCTCCTGGCCTAAAACYGCTTGAGCGTGCCTCGCACTCCAAAGGCAAAGTAGGTGGAATTGAAGATGGATGGGAAGACTGAYGTATTCCCTCTCCCCCATCCCAGCCCGTGTGGAGGGGAGCCAAGAGGAGCAGGGTGTTCCAGATGAATGGGTGGTGCAAAGTCCTTCCCTCCTGCAGAGGGAACAGCAGGCAATGTTTTGCTTTCACTCCATGCAAAACAGCACAGCTCCTCACCACATCCCACCCAGTGGGTGAGGGCAGAAGCGACCAAGACTTCAGAGCTGCCACTTTTCCACACATCACAGCCAAGAGGATTAAGTCAGTAAGGGCAGATATGAAGCTCTGATCATCTTTTTCCAAGAGTACAGATTACTGCAATATGAGCCATGGGAGAAAAACATTAAAAAAAAAAAAAAAAAAAAAGAAAAAGAAAAAAAACATGAAAACCAGCTGACAACAAACCAAGCCAAAACGTTTTTCTCAGAATGGGTAATGACAGAAAAAAAAAATGCTTTTCTTTTTTTGATCAGTTTCAGAAGCTGATTAGAAATGCTTTGCTCCAAACCCTTAACAGACAAGAGAGGCAAAGGATTTTCTGAAAATGGTAAGCACAAAGGAGCCGTTTGATCTCCTGGTGTCATCCCCTTGTGTTCCACAGACTTCAATTTCATCCATTCACTTCTTCATTAAATACAATGAGAGATATTGAGCTAAAGCTTCTCCTYCCTGAAAGCCATCCAGATTTGAAAACATCAGGAGGTGGTGATGCTTCCCTTGATCATTTCCTCCAGGGAATAACCATGAGATTCACAAGAGGCACTCATTTTCTGTTCTTTTGCACAYCACTAACAAACACTAGCTCACCTGAAGGACACAGACATGCACTCAAACCATCCAGTACATTCTATCAAAATTCTTAGCRCATTTCAGAAACAGCCATCATTGGAGCCATTTATTATTTATCCAGCTCTGGAAGGTTATCAGCTCCCAGCTGAGATCATCAGAGACACTCTTCCTCCATCCTATCTGATTGAAGAGCAATGGAAATCCTGTCTGGGCTTTCTGACTGTGGGAATCGTGCCAGTTGACCTCCCTTGGTGCTTCCAACAACCCTGTTTATGTAACCACACAGCCATCCCCTGCCTTGGGGCAGTTGGCCAGGAAGCTGATGGGTAGTCTGGAATTACAGTAAATTTAGATATGAGGTATGGCTTCTGTTAGGAACTGGGAGTGTCTTCTTATGGCTGACACAAGCAGGCCTGCATGCAAGGTTTACAAAGCACAACACTGCAGGTCATCAGAGAAATCAAAGGCTGAGACTTTCATGAGAGACTAGGAACAAAGATCCAGCTTAAACTCAATGCRAAAGAATTTGCTGGTTCTCCTTGATGAGTCCCAACCCAAACAGACAAACCCAAAATTACCTGGAAGCTTCGAATCCCWAACAGGGAGCAGTGGAACTGGCATTTAGATGATGATTTGAGCTTTCTCTGATACTTAAGGCAGGCTCAGCAAGGAAAAAATTCTCTTAGAAAAATTCTTGAACAGATTCCCTGTGATTCACTGTGTTCCTTGCTCCATCTGTTTCCCTTAATATCCAATGTAGCTACACATTAACCTCRCATTTTAAGAATGAATTATGAAGGCTGTAGCCAGCTTTATAGTCTGCAGTGAAAAGGCTCCATAAGGCTAAGCTAAAAGAAGTTAACACCTCTAAGTGGTATCTTTCAGTGTAAACCTGTCAAATCTTCCCAGCAGTGCAACCCTGGAACACTAACCTGCTTTAATATGCAAGTGGCAACTGCTTCTCCTGGGTTACCCTTTTTTTCTTTTTTCTTTTTTTTAACTTTTTCTTTATTTTCCCCAACACTTATTTTCTATTTTTGAGCTAAATATTAAGCCAGGGTCCCTCAGCTACTGGGAGTTTTTGTGGAAGCAGTGGTCACCCTTTCCTAGTTTGAGCTGTCCAGTGCAAGCCAGGCTTGACACAAACTGTAGGGAAGAAGAGGAGCTGCTGAGGTGCTTTGCARCCCAGCACATCCCTCAGGAGAGGTTTTAGCAAGGGCAGACACTGAAGGAGGCATTTTGCAATGTCCCACTCTTCAACGTGAGAGGGAAATGCTTCCAGCACAGCCTGCCCACCCTGTCTCCTCCAGCCTTCTTCTTTATCTCACACAAGTCCAGAAATCCCCCTGAACTTCCAGCTAGAATGGGAGGGAATTCTGTGACCTTCAGGAATTTGCCCACAGGAAAAAAAAAAAAAGAACTCAAAAATCTCATTTCGTGTTGTTAAATCAAGAATAGGGCTCAGGCTTATTTTTCTGAGGAAATATCCTGTCTACGATACTGGGTGTTTCTCACCAACCCAAGGTAATGGAGCACAGTGAAAAATCATACAGGGAAATCACACAGGGAAATCATACAGAGAAATCATATAGGGATCTTCATGGATTGGTAGTGAGGTGTTAWATGGCCTTCAAGAAAGATGGAGAGGGACCAATGACGAGGGCCAGGAGTGACAGGACAAGGGGCAATGGCTTCACAYWGACAGAGAGCAGGKTTAGGTGGGATAGTGGGAAGAAATTGTTCCATGTGAGGGTGCTGAGGCCCTGGCACAGGYTGCCCAGAGAAGCTGTGGCTGCYTCACAGCAGAAGTGTTCCAGGCCAGGTTGGATGGGGCTCTGAGCAACCTGGGATAGTGKAAGTGTCCCTGCCCATGGCAGAGGTTGGAACAAAATTATTTTTAAATTCCATTCTATGAGTCTATGGCCAAATTATGCTCTCCCTTATCTATCTTCAGGTTAGATTTGGAATAAACTGAATTTCATTAAGCAAAGTTCCAGCTGTTTGTTAGTAAGCAAAACGTAAGWGTGCCATTGGATATGCCACACAGACTCCCTCCAGGCAAGTTCTTATTCTCATTGATAATTGTGGTGCAGTTAATCACAATGAGATCCATCTCTCTGAACTTCAGGCATTTGATGTGGCCAATTAGGCTTCCAGAGGCAATGAACAGAACCAGAGACTTCCAGGGTGTATCTCATCTCCATCCCAGTGTGGACAGCTCCTTACATCAGTCAAGTCCTTCTCCTTGTTTCTGGATATCATGGGAGTTATCTTGCCCAGAATTACTTCTAAGTCTTTGCTGTCAATGTCTACAGATAAATGAAATAAATCCTGTTTCAGTTGCCTCTGAGATTGTAAAGAAGTGTTCCACCCAGCTTTGAATCCATGAAACTGTAATTAAATAGTTAATGTAACATGGGCTGATATCCCAGGCTCTTTRGAGCTTTAGGAGTTTAATGTTCTACCCAGAGTGTTTCATATCTTCCTTGTCTAATGCCCATGTCAAGAAAAAATTCACATTGCCTGGATCAACCACTTCATAACGATTTGTGTAGGAGAAACTATTTCTACATATTCGGTTTGGGTTAATGTCACTATTAGGCTGCTATTCCTTTATCCCAACTCTTGACACAATGAAATTATTATTGTTTCGGCAGCATCTTCCCTGAAACTTGAACCAACAAAGTACCCAGAGCCTTGAGCAGAGCCTGCTATCTGCCTGCCATCAGGTCACRGCTGCTGGATATTGATTATCAGCTAATTAGCCAATTGAAATCTTCCCAGTTTTATTGTCTTGTTAAGGAGTTTATCATAAGATCTGTCAGACAATCCAAAAAGACTTCATTAGCATAGCACTAATAATTGAAGGCTTCAGATGAGTAATAAAATACAAGAYATAAATTTCTTATCACTCCTTCTTCCTACTTCCCTCCTGACGTGACAAAGCACAGTAGATGATGGTGATGCCTCACAAATCTGTTTCTCTTCTTCACCCCAGAGACTCTATYTGCTTGTACCTAATTTTGATAAGGAAAACATTGCTCAAAATAAGAGTAGAAATCAGAAGAGACAGCCTGGTCTACTCTGGAAGTCAATCCAAACCAGTCTTTCCRTAGTGTTGGAATGTATCAGTCAGAAAGATCAACCTCCTTTCAGAACTCTTGTGCAAGTACAGCTGCTTTGTTCCTATCTCATCCCCAGGAAGGGATGCTCTTACACCAAGCCTATCCAGCAACTTCAAATTAAGTTTGAACCCTTCAGGTTTGGGGATGGTCACCTTCCAGAGCTCATAAAACCATTTCACTCATTTGAGTCAGTATTCCATACAAACACCACTCTGGTTTAGCTTTGTGAGATAATCACAGCCAGGTGTGACTCAGTTTGGGTTATAAATGAACAAACTTGAATCTGCCCACTCACAAAGGCATAAAGACTTATCACTGAAAAGGTGACGCCAGATGGAAAGTACTATGCTAATATAAGTTAGACAGTGCAGATTGGATTCTCTCTCTTGGATTAAAACTAATTTTTTAATTACTACACCCAAATGCACTGCAAGATATAGGTGTGTCCATTTTAAAAAACCCCATATATATATGCATCAAATAATTTAAGCAAGATTTAGCATTTAGATACACCCTTCACTGACAAAAGGGAAAGGTGTCAAAAGCAGAGAAATTCTTTGCCCCACTCCTCTTGAAAACGAAGCAGGTTTTTCCCAGGTGAACTCTTCGTTCTTCAGAAAGCTTCTGACTGGACACCAAGAAAAAAAAAATACAGTAGCTGAACTGGTAAAACATTAATTAATGCTTTTTATCATTTATAGGAAAATGAACTAGAAATAAACTGTCTTTGAAGACATCCTTACTTTTACTGACACGTGGCACCTTGCTTTGCTATTTTCTGTTTGAATTCTATCCAGTGAARACCAAAATGCTTTACATGCGATGTCAGTTTAGAATATATGGTTTTAAACAAGGTCAAGGTACTTTTATATTCTCAAAGGACCTAAGTCTCAATAAATTAGCTCCAAGCAATCATCACAGACCTGAAACACCTGAGAGACTTTGGAATCTTGATACAGCGCTTGGCCAGTTTGAAATTTTAACCATTTTGTCTTTCACTGGATTTGATGCTCTGGGATGCTTGAAACACTTTGCAGGCCAATCTTACCGATGGAATTGACGCCTTTAAAGACTGTAGGAAGTACAGGGAGTCATGGCCTTCCAAACCAACAAGAGAAGCTACAGGCAGAGCCTATACCAACCTCCAGGAAGCCCTCCCTGGGAGGAAAAGAAGATTGACCCTTTCTGACCTCCTTCTGCAATGCGGCTTTGAAAGCTGGATGTCAAACCCTCCCCCTTCCTGCTAAATAGAGACATTTTCAGAAGTCAAAGGCAGTTTCCTGACTCGTGTATGTGTTTATCCTGCACACAGGATGATATTTATCTCCCCATATTTCTTCCCCTCGAGCTGGCCTGTCATCCAAGGGWGTGATTAGTTCATCAAAAGAATGAAGGGCACTCCAGTCTGCCCGAAGAGAGGTGATGGAAAATAGAGTCTTCGCTAACAAGAGCGGCAGGACAGGGGTCACATATTGGTAGAAGTGATGAAAGCTCCTGCAGGTCTATTCAGTGTGGCTGTTGCTATGAGAGTGAAGAGATTTGCTGGCCTTGAAGCAGGGTGAGGACACAGATGCTGTTTTCTCCCGTATCAGTTACAGATTCTGGTCACTTGTGTA
Source organism: Malurus melanocephalus (assembly GCF_030028575.1). NCBI lineage: Eukaryota > Metazoa > Chordata > Aves > Passeriformes > Maluridae > Malurus > Malurus melanocephalus. Next base: position 783,329 of record NW_026623248.1, on the reverse strand, counting down.
AGTTAATACTCGGCAACTTCTTTGAGGCTCATTACAGCTCTTCTTCTGTTACAGCTTGGCAGTGCCTCTCTTTCCACAGGGAAAACACGCTGCCTTCTACCCCTAACAGGCACACGGTGGCAAAGGGCAGATTTTATTGTCTGAATCTGCACTGGTGGTTCTGTCTAACTCAGGTTAACTCAGACATCCTTTCAGGCATACAAAAGCCTCTAATCTCAGCAGCGCTCTCCCATTCAGAACCAGTCTAAGGCTCTGTTTGTGCTGATGAGAAAATACCTTTGCACCACTTTGTCCTGTTCTCAACAGGATTGTGTGGGCCACCACCTGCCATGTCCTGCAGTCTTGGAGGGTTTCTATTGAAAACAATAAAGTGTAAATAGGGAAGGAAATATGGACTAGATTCTGCCTACCCAGGTGAAATAAAAATATTGTAACTTAACAGGCAAGTTCCTGGTGCTGCTGAACTCTCTTTGGCAAGTTTGTTCCTACTACAATTAGATTYTGTTTAGGCTGTTGTTTTTAGGGTGACAGCATCAGAATCATTGCCCAGAGCCTTGCTTCAGAAATCAATTGTGTTTCAGTGATGATGACAGGTTTTGAGATAGCTAAGCAAACAACATGCTGAAGTACTGTGTTTTCTCACAGTATGCTGTGAATTATATTAAATACATGTTTAATCAGTTGTAATTAAGGGCAAATGGCAGAAACACAAGTTCTGCCTCCCTGTTTCAACTCTTGTAGCACTCAAGTGCTACACCCAGAGTTGAGCCTCCAGTACMAGACAGAAGTCACCACTCTAAGGGTAAATGCAAGGTGAGGGCCTCTGCTTCATTTTCCACCCTTTCMCTTCCAAGGGAATATTAAACAAAGGAGGAATTAATAAACAAGGACACAGGCCATGTGCACAGGAGAGAGAGAGGCACTGGGAAAGAGCAAAAGTCTTTAGCCACTAATTGATGGGAATATCAAGGACCTTCAGGCACAGCTTTGGAGAGGAGCAGCCTGGAATTTGTAACTGGTAAGAAGAAGGAAGCAAGAGGAACAGGACAKCTGAGGATAATTGAAGTGGGCCTGAGGGGCTGAACTTAACGAACAGAGCAGGGCAAAACAAGGGGGAAGAAAAAAAAAGGGGATGTAAAAGGATATAAAGAAGGGCCAGTCAAATGTAACCCCTCACTGATCAGCATGTTTGTCTGAACAAGCCTGCACCCAGTCACTGCAGCCCATCCCATATTTTTATTAAAGCCTTTCAAAAAGGTCTTTTTAAGGYTTTTAAAGCCTTTTACTGTCTTTCTGTACAATCTCACAGTCTGTACCATGTGTGGGAATGCTGTAAGSACAAGGTGCCAGCAGCTGGAGACAAAAGCTGACACAAACCAAATACAAAGCGTTTTGGAAAGGTAAGTAGAGCCMAATGTTTCTTTGTCTTCTGACCTCAAACTTACATTTTTACCCCAGACAAAAAACTCAAATTTCCCCTCAGAACTTTTATTTTCCAAATGCCTTCATGTGGCAGTTGCTGAGGCAACTCTCAACAAATTTAGATGCATAAATACAAAATGTTCAAGTTGTAAGGACCATATTTAAGGAGAAGATAGATGATCTTTTGGGATAACCCTAGGCAGTGTGCCTTCTGTGAGACGGACTGTATATATTCCATATATGTAAGTATATACACTAACGTAGCATTTAAAAAACCCAAAAACAAAACAGGAAATTATAAAAAAAGGTAATATCACATTCTAAACGTTTTCAGAGTCCTTGTTACAAGGCAAACCATCTCTCCTGAGCACCAGTGGGAAGGGCAACAAGTTTCTCCTATGAGCACATTACAGCAGWAGTGGTTTAGCAGCAGACTCTCTATGCCTGGGTCTCTGTTGAGAGATTCCTGATTTGAACAACTTTCAGCCAAGAAAGAGAAAAAAAAAATAGATCTCCATGGATATGGCTGAACCTAGGCATAATCTCTAATACAAGAAGAGCCTTGATTTCAGGTGGGAAGCAGATAAGGAGGCAATGCCCCGAAGGGGTTTAAGCTGAGGTTTAWTTTTTAATAGATTCCCCAGCTCTTCCTTATGTTGTGCATTTCTGGCCAGAGAAACAGGTGCAGGAGTTCCTGAAAACTGGAGTCCATAAGATTTTCTCATCACCATCTAACTCTACCCCAGAAACCCTTTTACTTTAAACATTTGTTGCTATAATTTTCTGTTCTGAGACCTTGTGGAGACAGGAAACCTTCACAGGCAATCATACACTAATGCCAACATCAATCAGCAACCACATTAGACAACAAAACCTCTTCCAATATGTCAATACAATAAACAGTGATCAAATTCCACTCAGTGCAGGCCACGAAGCTTTGCTTGCACTTCCTCATGATTTTTACATGACAACTGCTTAAATTTACGGGAACTGTTCTGCCCTGTTTTTAAAAGAAGGAGTCAAAGAACTGTAAGTATTCAACTAAATAATCAGGGAAGACAATTCTTTCTCTTCCSAGGGACAAATGCACAGCCATGTCATCTACACAATGGATAAATGTTATTTTTTAAGTTGCTTGAATTTGAACCCAAAACCAGCAGCAGGCAGGCTCAGGCAATGAGTGCTGTGCTGTGATGGAACAACGMCTGTGCTTTGCTGCAACCAAAGTTGCACCGAGGTCTCTCAGATTCATTTCAGACATGGCTGAAATTGACTTTTTTTGAGGAAAAAAAAAAGCTGCTTGTAAGTGAAAAGCATATTCCAGGAGGTGCACACACAGTGTTCCCTGCAGGTACCGTAGTGATGGCATGAGCCAGTCCACCACAACTTCTGGAGCCACACATTCCCTTCAGGAGCCTCTCTTGCTCTGTCCTTCAGAAACCCAGCATCCCTTGAATCCTGGGAAGGGAGAAGGCTGAACCTCATTATGAAATAGTGTGTCATTTTGGCCCCAATGAGATCTATGTAAATACAAATCCCATATATTATGATGGCAGGTTTTCCACCGAGATCACGGCTCTGATGAAACAGATTATAATGCCCACAMTCATGGTCCATTCCCTTCAGGAATTGTTGGCCCATCTGTCCTACTGGAATCTGACCCATACAGATRCCAGTGCCTCTGTGGTAAGTCACTAACCTTTTCCCAGCCTGTTTTTTTCTTTACCTGTTAACCAGCATATTCCACAATTCCAGTTTCCTCCAGTGATATGAGGAAGTTTCTCTAGGATGCCATCAGCAYTCCCTAGTCTACAGAGCCCAGGAACTGCACCAGTAGCATATTTCTAGCATTAAAGAAAAATGAGAGCTCAGAAAGCCAAATTCTCTAAAGCTATCTCCACAGATTCAGCACAGCATTTTTTATTTCAGAAGTAAATACTCTAAAATCCAATTTCATCTCCTACCAAGATTGCTATGCAATATTAATATGCATAACAGATTTTCCTAGTATTGCTTCCAGTTCTTATCTTTCCTACCACTGCACTTTTTCTGTGGAGTTATTTCTTATTGTGGAGAAACTTCTGCCACATAGAGCCGAAAAAATAATGTTTTGATTCCCGAAGGTCTTTTGGTAATACAGTAATGCAAACAATAAAGACGAAATTTCCCTGGGGAGTTTTCAATGTAGTATTACCCCCCCATCCCAAGAATTTACACCAGAATTTTCTTTTTCCTAGTGCTGATATTCAAAAGACAATATAGAAATGACAGAATTTAAAGCAAAAAGAGAAATGATGCAGACATATGTCATGCAGCCCTTCTATATATTTATTATACCTCATTCTGCTTTTCTCCTTCTGAACATAACTAATTTGGTTTGAAATTATTCCATTCTGCTGGAATCTGCAGTGAGAATCTTGATTGTTTTTGGAACAAATCATGCTCAGTTCATTTTAAAATAAGAGTTTATGTCCCACAAGGCCTTAAAACCCAYCTCTACTGTCTGCAGTATGTAGTAAAAATTACTTTCTTCACTCCACCGTCTCTTCCAGAATTCCCAYTCTGTGTTACTGCAGTATTTTTTGTGGGATCTCTGAAAAATTCCTGCCCCACCACCATGGAGGTAGCTCTGCAGTGCTTCCACATYCACATTCCTCAAGCATTTCCGTTGCATTTCATGGCATCTCCAACCACTCCCCAGCATTCCCTCAGCCCACATTCTCTGGAGGCAGCAAAACTCTCACTGCCAGGGACTGAGCTCCTTCATCCTCCTTGGAATGTGGCAAAGAGGACAGAGTCTGTGTGGGAGCTCAAATGGAACTGAGCCCTGGAAAASCCAGTGCTCACATTTCAAAAACTGACTCTCTCTAAACATGATTTTTTTTGCTGTGAATATGCATATAAAGTGTACTAATTATGTAAAAGAGCTTGATCTTAGCCCCATAAAAGGGCAGGAGACCCTATCCAAGGAAGCTACACTGAGCTCTCTGAGGTTTCTGGACCAAAGTTCCTTTCAGTTCCTTCTCCAGGAGATGATGTCAGTGCTGTTGGACAGGTGGATTACATGCAAACGCTGCAGGCCAGGCTTTGCTCATCCCCTGATTTGGACTCAGCACTCTGCACTGAAAAAATGTCAGCTGGCTCAGGTCCTGCAGGTGCCACGGGGGGCAGGCAGGAGAGCCCAATTCACCTTAGCTCACCTACCCCTCCTCCCTAAATCCTAAGCTTTACAATGAGTTGAAAATAAAACCAGAATCACAGAATCACAGGATGGGTCAGGTTAGAAAGGGATTACAGTGTGTTATTTGGTTTGGTTTTTTGTTTTCTGTGCTTTTTTTAACAGCTAATTCAGGAGATCCCTAAAGCTTCTGATAAGAATATCCTGATATTACAGGATAAATTTTGTTTACAGCAATATTATTGACTGGAATAGAACTGGACTCCTGTACATTTCTACCTCTACTTTTAGCAATGTTTTTGGATTTTTTKGGGAAAGATTCCTCTGTTTTGTATTGGAAACATAGGAGTCCATAGCCTTTAAGGAGGGAGGATACAMAAATGACTGCCAAAAGTTTGGTGTCCAAGTGCTGAGGGACTCAAAAAAGGGGAGGAAGGGAGGGCAGGTGGATACACTTTTAAAGGCTCAGAGAAAATCACAGTACATTTTTCCTGCTAATGGCAAGCACTTCCCCGTGGTATTTAGAGCATAAATAGGACCTAAAGTGCAGCCAGTAGCTGTTTTCTAAGCACTGCTAAAATCAGTTATATTCGTGGTGCAGAACAGACCAATGGAAGGACATTAATCAGTCTATAGGTATATTTAACYCATGAGGATGCCTCCCCTAAACCCTGGGACAGTACCTGTTTGCCTGGCCTGGCATTCTGGAGATCTGGAATTTGATGCTGCCTTTGAAGTTGATAGAATTTTCAGGTTCAGAATTCCAGAGTGACACCACCAGGGTGCTCTAGTTCAGGATATTGAGAATTATACGAAATCCTCCTCCCTCTTGCCATTTTCCAGTCCTTCCCACTTCAGAGGGAAGCTTTGATCCAACAAGGATCACAGGCACAAGGCTGCTGAAATCCCAGATGGAAGAAGGCCAGAGCAATTAGACACAATCCCACTTTTTATCTCATTATGTTTTCCCTAAGTAAATTATTGCTAATTTGATAYACCAGAAAACACAGCTGATGCTTTTGAATATAAAAACCCCTTTGTTCATGAAGACACAGCCCTACAGGCTACTGAAAGACTAAGCTATGCTTAAGAAGCAGCACTATTAGTGGATTATTGGAGTTGCTGAATTTGCCACAGCATCCTTGGAAGGTACACAAACCCAGTAGGTACCACAGGRGATGTGAATGGACAGACAACAAAAGTAATAGAGAATGAAATTTCTATTTAAAGACTAAGATAAATTAGTGGTATGACAGTTGGCAGCATATTTTCTTAAGGTTACCCATAAAAAATTATGAAGAAATAGAAATCATGCCACCACCATAGAAAAATATGACAGATTAGGTAAATTTGGAAGGAAACACTGTGGGGTATCTGGTCCCACCTCCCTGCTCAAGCAGGGTCAAAATTTATAGCCTAGATGGCAAGAACAAGAGAAGCTTGAATAAAAACCACATTTCAAACAGTGCTTCAAACTTTTTAAACGGTGCTTCTGAGACTGTGCTTTGGGTATGAACCTTGCAGCTTTAATTTTTTTTTTTTTTAAATGGACACACATACACTTCTAGCTTTGGGATAACTTCAGAAAACCCAGCATTCCACTTAATCAGAGTTTGTAGAAGATCATTTTTGGAAAGGCAGCTTGTATCCCCTCACTACAGACCAACTGTTCCACTCCTCCCTCATCCAAATTTAAGACAGAGATGAATTCATCTTCCTTACTCCCTATTGTGTAGAACAGGTTGTTCACTAAGTGGAAAAGCCTTCTGGAGTCTTTATTAGGGAAAAATAAGGGACAGAAGCTGACAATTAATAACAGTAAACTCCTGGAGTGACAATGACTGTGGCTTGTCCTCCAAGTTATTACTTTCCCACCCCCCATACAGATCTAAAAATCATGCTTTTCTGTTTGTGTGCTTTCCATCTGTTGCAAAGACAGCAAGAATAATTATTCCACATGCATTTCTCCCACCATGAAAGAGAAATGAGAGAAGGCAATATTCCTATATTGCTGTGCAGCAGCATCCAAAGACTTCCCTTCGGATCAATATCTGCTGGGCTGGGCTCTCTGTCAGCACAGAGGATTTCTAGACCATGCTGTTTACATCTTCAGGCAAAAGCAAGAGTGAATGTCTGTAAAAAACACTCTTGGAATTTCAATRTAAGTATTAAGATTTTAAGACTTCAGAGCAATGCAGAGGCAGGGACAACTTTTAAAAAAAAGGAGAGTCTTGGGCACTTTCTCAGATAAAACATTCCAACTTTCAATCAGCCATCAGTACTTCTCCTTCCACACTTGTCTACTCCCTCTGTGCATCACTGGGGACAGCAGCATTCCTCTGGGTAAAAACGCCCCTCTTATTTGTTCTGTAACACAGCACCCTCCTTTTCCTTAAGGCWGAGAGAAAAACAAAAACAAACCATCCATTCAAGCTGCTTCACCGCAGTTATGGATAAATCTTGTGTAGTGTGAGGTAAGAGAATAAATGTGAAGTTATTCACTGATGCCATTAGCAGGAAAACCCTGGACAGTCCACCAGTGAAAAAAAGCTCCCACTGATGCAAGTTTGTGGGAAATACAAGAGCCACAGAGCCTGGGAATCTGCTGAGCCCCCCCTGCAGAGCTGCATCCAGCCCTGGGCCCAGCACAGCAAGGACAGGGAGCTGCTGGAGCCAGTCCAGAGCAGGGACACCGAGGGGATCAGAGGGATGGAGCAGCTCTGCTGGGAGGAAAGGCTGAGAGARTTGGGATTGTTCACCTGGAGAAGAGAAGGCTTTGGGGTGACCTCACTGTGGCCTTGCAGTGCCTGAAGGGAGCCCACAGGAAAGATGGAGAGAGACTCTTGACAAGGGCCTGGAGTGAAAGGACAAGGGGAATGGCTTCACACTGGCAGAGAGCAGGTTTAGATTGGATATTAGGAAGAAATTCTTCCCTGTGAGGGTGATGAGGCCCTGGCACAGGTTGCCCACAGAAGCTGTGGCTGCCCCATCCCTGGCAGTGTCCAAGGCCAGGTTGGATGGGCTCTGAGCAACCTGGGATAGTAGAAGGTGTCCCTGCCTATGGCAAGGGGTTGAAATCTTTAAGATCTCTTCCAACCCAAACCATTCTGTGATTCTATGAATGTTAAAGAAATACTGATTTTCTGTAGGGTCATTGAAAAGACTGGGGAAGTGGGTTCCTGCCTTCATGTGGTGTTGTTGTGGTTTGAACTTGGCTGGAAGACAAAGCACCCAACGATGTTCCCTCCCCACCCCAYCTGAGAGGCAGAGGGGAGAGCAAAAGCCCAATTAACACTAAAATTTATGGCTTTTAGATAACATAACATAATTGAGAGAAAGATACGTATATGCTCCAGAAAAATGGTCAGATAGGCTGAATAACTTAAGTTGCAAAATAGATTTATTACTAAAAACTACTAAGAATACTACCACATCGGGGAGGAGAACAAAGATAGGGAAAAATTTACAAGGAGAAGAAATAAAAGTGGACATTTTAAGACACCTGGTATTCTCTCTGCAAACCTGTCTCTCCCAGGTCACCCTTCCCCATCGCCCATGCCTTCCCACTCACAAGGTGGGAAKGGATGAAAGTTTAACATAGATCAAACTGCTCATTACAGTTATTGTCCAGCACCACAGGAGGAGAGTTCTTACAGCTCCAAGCTGTGGAAGGTCTTTTCCCAAGAAACAGTCAGTGTATAACTGCTGATGGCATGGGATTCTTTTCTTTACCTCATGGGAGAAAGAAAACAGTCCTCCAAGGCTACTCRCTCAAATCTCCTGGCAGAACACATTTTCTTCTAAGTGTCAACTCGCTTCAGACATGAGGCGGGGCCAAGTCTCTTCCCCCTTTTTGGCTTCTGGTCAGTCCAGCCCTCCAAGGCCGGGTTTTTTCTCAGAGCAAGGTCACTCTCTTTTCTATACAGATGTCCCACTGAAGAAATAGTCCTTTCGACAACAGCTTGGTTTTTTCCATGTTCAAGCACCACAGCAAAAAMCAACAGCACCTGTCTTCTTTTTACTGTGATCTTGGGTSTCCATTYTTTTTTSTTACATCTCCTCACCCTCCTCCTCTGTCCTTCCCCAGTGCACGATACTAAAAACCTAAMAACTAAATGGCAGCCACACTCTATCATGTTTTGAATTCTTCTTAAGTACAAGACCATACATCATCACASAGGTGTAACCAGCCTGTGCAATTGGCCCAGCCTGACCAGCAGCCTGTCCATCAACCTCAGAGCCAYAATGGATTGGTTCTAAAACACAGGGGGTAGGGCTCCTTTTGCTGGAGAAGAAGGAGAAAGCTTCTAGAACTTTGTCACAGGAGCCATCTTTGTGGTTTCTTGGTCCCATAACCCCACCACCAAAAACCCGGACTGAGCAAAACCAGGACATGTTTTAGTGGAGAGGGGCTGACTGTACATAAATCTGTTTGCTGGGAACTCATTTTCCATTACCAGAAAACCCAGCAGGTTTTGTTTGTCACATACAGGGGAGTCCTTCTGGTTTCCCAATYACATCCAGCTCTTACACAACAAGAATTCCAGATTAACCTTAGTGGCTGTGATGGTGCATATGGACTACACTTCCCCAAACACATTTTTTAAAAGCCATCCCAATCCTTTGTTACAAGATTGGTGTGAGCAATTATTCTAATACCTTCATCTGTGTGAGGCCACCTCACACACAGAAGCCACCAGCAGAACTCACTGATTACCAGGCTTGGTGCTCTAAATGGCAAGAGAAAAAAATCAACCTAAAGAGGGTAAGAAAGACAAATTGCTCATTCATAGGCAGCAGAACAACCCCTTCTGTCAAACTGCTCAGAGGTGCAACCACTCCATTCCATACAGAATCTTACCCATATCCACACTCTCACACACATTCCTCCTCAGACACAGTGGCACACAGATATATTTTGCTCCTGTGGGTGCTTGTTACTACTAAGTTGCAAAGCATTAGTGGACTTTCCTCCCACTTCCCTATCTTTGACAAAAATACTTTTTTTTTTTTTTTTTTTTTTAAAGAAGTGCTCTCTTCCACCTCAATCTGGTGTGTTTTTGATAATGCACATAGCTCAGCCTTCTTATTTTTCAACTTGGTAGACTCATTTCCATGGAGATCTCTGGAAGGCCAGAGAACAGAACCATCACACTCCCCCCTTCTTTCATCCCTACGTGAGTCTTCAGTGTTTTTTTCCACATTTTCTTTTCATCCTCTCTCTTGTTGCACTTGTGCTTGACTAGAAAGCCRTGTTTACCACTACAGCACTGTCCTGACTCATACAAAATGTGAGATCCAACATTAACACAATTCATGAGAAGGCAATTGGAGAACAGAGAAAACGATGTCACCCTCTCCATCTCACCACCCACTCCATCTCTGTGGCCCCAGTTGAAGTGGTAACTGAGCACTTCAGTGCCTATCACTTAGTGGATCTATCCCTAAAAAACTCCATGTAGCAATGCATTCATACATCTATTTAAGTTAGCAATGAACCATCAAACATGAGCCAAACAGGAGTCTGATATTTAGAGACTAAAAAAAAAAAAAAAAAAAAAAAAAAAAAAAAAAAAAAAAAAAAAAAAAAAAAAAAAAAAAAAAAAAAAAAAAGCAAAAAAAAAGCTTAAAACCCAAAAGATTATTCTGAAATGCCACTACATCAGTGGAATCACAGGCTTTTCTGTAAATGTTTCAATATTGTGCTCTAGAACTTCTCAGGTACCTCACAGGTCATCTGGGCCTCTCAAAGGCACGGGGTCTCTCCATAAGGCTGAAAACTTGCATCAGACCTGTAACTAATCTCTAAGGGGTTTTAGAAATTAGGGGTGGGATTTACCCTGGTTATCTCTAGCCATTTATGGACTCACTGAACATCTCAGTCAGTGATCTGAGCTCCCATTACAGTCACTGGAGTCAAACTGGTATTTCTGCAGCACAATCCTCTTATTGTCAGGCCAACATTTAAGGTTGTCAGTGAATCACACCCATCTATTCCTTTTCCTCTCAACTGATTGTAAAAAACAGAGTGAGCCAAATGCAGTGCTCGTAGGTGTCTAGAAAGGAGATCATCCCTTGCTCTGTGCATCCTGGGATAGTGGAAGGTGTCCCTGTCCATGGCAGGGGAGTTGGAACGAGATGATCTTTAAGGTCCCTTCCAAACCAAACTATTCTGTGATTCTGTGGTCCTATTATTAAGTAATATTTATTGATCTAATAGTTTAGCACCAGTTTGTAGCCTGGTCCCCTGTTATCACTGACAACAATGCACAGATGGCATTCACAGGGCACACAAAAATAGAAACCTTGAAACCRGAATCCCCTAAACCCAAATAATATAGTGAAGGGATACAAAAATGCTTCCAGAGACTCTGTGAGAGAAATATAAACAAGATTAATGCTTTTTCTGTCATTTGTTCTCCTAAACAACAGAATTAGCATGACCCTGCTGCCCTGGCCAGCTCAGATTCTCAGGCATTGTATATTATCCACATAAATACAAATATGTATACAAATAACTTCCTACCCACATTGCAGCTCTGACTGCTTCTGTAACTCTGATTTTTTTTTTTTTTTTTGGCAGACTTCAAGAAGCCAGAATGCAGTGAATGTCACCAAATGCTTTAACAARTTGTTTTAACAAGCTGGATTGTGATATATTTAAGGCTTAAAAAGGGAGACATGCTGCGGGAAGGAGACCTGGATAGTGATACCGCTGAAGAATGGCACTAAAGGCCAAAAAGGGAAATRCAGAGCAGCCAGTTTGATGATGCAGACACCAAATGAGTCTCCAGCCAGGTTCTCTAACAGGCTGTAACAACCTTAGCAATTCTGAAAACTGGAAACAGCAGAAAGACACTAAACTCTACCCACCACTATCGACATCTTGAGGTGTTACACAGGCACACTCTCAAGTGAGGGAGAGAAATAACCATCTCCAGGCATTTGGGATTCTCACAGGACACTGGATGGAGAATGAAAATGGGAGTCTGCAACTAGAACTGATGAATTTAAGTGCAAAAAATGACAAGCGTCAARAAAAATGTCCTAATGGACAGATATGCAAAATAGCCTATTGAGAGGTATGAAATAATATGAAGAGCAGTCTACAAACCAGTCTTTTCTTAAAAGGAAGAAAAGAGGTTTAAAGAGATGTCTAATACAGGGATATAGGTCATGTTGTTATTTATAGAATGGTGATTCCTCTCATTATTTCTACTACATTACTGAACTTTATCAGTGACAACAGCAGAGTTGGTACAAGAGTCCCTTCAGGCTTCTGTTCTGCAGAACTGTCCAGAGAATTTAGGAAGGAATTCAAGAGTTAAATACAGCCACCTTCAGCAGAAGCTTTTCCCAAATCAGACCTTGTGTCCATACACTGAGAAGAAACCCAGGGGTTTATTTTCACTATTGATCACAGAAAGGCTGAAGTTAGCAGGCACCTCTGGAGGTCACCTGGTCCAACCCTGCTCAAGTAGGGCCAGCCACAGCTGCCTGCCCATGACCAGTCAGCTTTGGAATATCTCCAAGGATGAAAACTCCAAAAYCTCCCTAGGCAACCTGTGCTGGTACTCAGTCACCCTCATACTTTAAAAAAAATTCCAAACAAACAAAAAACCAASCACACAACAACCAAAAAACCAGTTTGTGTTCTAGTCTGTGCCCATTGCCTTTGGTCCTGTAGCKGGGTACCATGGGAAAAACCCTGGCTCCATCTAATTTACCTCTTCCTGTCAGGTAATTCTACACCTTGATAAGATCCCTGGAGATCTCTCAAGAGTTACAGCACTCAGAGGGGAAAAGCTCCAGTCCCTTCATCAAACCCTCTCCAGCACATCCATGTCTTTCTTTTACTGGGCCCCCAGAACTGAAGACAACACTGCAGGTGTGGCTTCAGCAGTGCTGAACAGAGGGGAAGGATTCCCTCCTTGACAATGATCCTCAGGATCCTTTTAACTGTCTCTGCTCTGGCCTGGCTCACATCCATCGTGCTGCCTGCCAGGACCTTTCCTGCCAAGCTGCTTTCCARTCACTCAGTCCCCAGCAAACACYGGTGCCTGTTCCTCCCCGGGTCCACTGGACTTTGCTCTCCTCCTTCTTGAACTCCAGGAGGCTGCTACCACCCATTTCTTCAGCCTGCTCCTCTTATTTTCAAGAAAAGAAAGCTGACAAGTGTCTGGCACCTACCCTGTGTTCCAAAGGAGGGAATGTTAGATCCAGCCACAGAGAGAATCCTCAGCAACATTTCACTGGTAATTTGAAGATTTCAATGCCATAGAAATGATACATTTCACTTTGAACTTCCCCAAAAGTGACTGGTTTTCCCTCCACAAGGACAAAAATGTCTAACACAGGCATCCAGCAGCCCTCAGGAGAAACAAAAAGGGAACTTTACATGCTGATAAGAACACATTATGGTAGGCAACATACAAAAATGTATCTAGAAAATTAAAAAAAAATAGTGAAAGGTATCTTCCATCTAAGAGCAATGCCTTTTTTGAAAGCAGATGGTCTGGATTCTGAAATAAAATCAGACTTCCCCCTGACTGCTTCCATCCCCCATTACGTGATTAWTTTTCCTCAAAGCATTTGGATGTAACTGAACTCCAACCATTGAATCAGCGACAACATAAACATATCTTGTTGTCCTTAGGCTGAGCTGCTGCATCTTAAAATAGTATTCCAGTGGAAGTTAAAGTCTATTCTATGCAAGAATTATTAATAACTCCTTTTATTAACATTCCTTTGGCTGAACTGTTTGGGGTCAGCTAAAAATGTTTTCTTTGGGAAGAAGATATTCTGGAAGAATCAGTGCTCTATCAGTTGAGGAGGCAAACCCAGTGAAGACAAAGAAAAAGGAATTATTATCATTTGGGTGTTTTAATTGCTGTTATTAACAAGCCAAAATTACAGAATGTGACAAGTTTGGGGTTTGGTTGTTYTTTTGGTTTTGGTTTGTTTTGGGGKTTTTTTTGGGAAGGAGGCAGAAAATATGCTTTAAATACTTTTCTCTAGGCACCTGAATTAGCAGATGTCATCAGTTTAAACAGATGCATTTCTTCAGATCTACCTGGAAATGTGCACACAATCGGTTGCTGCTGGGCAAATATTCATTATTTGCAAGGTGCAGCTATCACCAATGGCTCATCTGTTTCTGCAGCATTATTGATTTCCAACAATGAGATGCAGAGATGACAGCTTCATGGACCAAGGCATGGAGAGTGAGGTGCTGCCCTGTTTTCTGTCTGCACCAGAACAATGCCACTCAGCATTATCTAACTTGGGACCATCACCTGACTGGCAGCAAGAAAGCCTGATGAATCATTTTTATTCCAAAGCACATTAAAATGTGAAAGGGCACTGCATTAGATCCTCCCAGTGGAAAACCTTACTTCTTCATGGAAGAACCTTGATCAATATAAAATTTTACCTGTCACAGGACTCACAGCAAATCTATCCTGCATATCAGAACAACTTCCACCTTTATTGGTAAGCACACCTAAAGCTCCGTTCACCATTTCAGGAGAGAAGTTTCTCTCAAAACCAGTAGTTGGGACTTGTACAAAAGCTCAATTACCTTTGAGGGGCTAAAACTACTCCTAGGATTCAGAAGGTTTCCACAAACTTATGTGTGGAAAAGCWATGTGCCATCAACAGAACAGAAAGCAGCCTCTTATTCAAACAYATCCCTGCAGCTGCCGCTGCACTGGAAGCATGCAGCAACCCAAAAATTGACTCTGAGACCCAGTCACACTGACTGCAAACCCAACATTTCCAAGAAAGCCTTCATTAAGTCCTGGAGATGAGCCAGATGGAAAATGAAGCACTTCTATGAAAAGTCACTGATTCATTTCTATGGGCTGCAAAGTTGTTTGTTTAAAAACGTTTCATTCCCACCATGCATTTCAAATAAACAGGTACAGAGAAAGCTTTAGGACTTTTMCATCCTTTCCCCTCTCTCCCTATTTCCTCCCTGCCTCCCCAAGTTCTTAAGCTTCTCTCAGCAGCTTGCAAATGGTGYCTCATTCCAGCACTGCAGAGGCATCAATTCCCTCCTTCCAGCAGAATTGTGGAGAAGCATGAGCTGAGCATAGAAACACAGAATGGTTTGGGTTGGAAGGAACCATAAGGATTCCAATTTCAGGAATCTTAAATCCCATGGGCAGGGACACCTTCCACTATCTCAGGTTGCTCAGAGCCCTTGGATGGGACACTGGCCTGGCCTGGAACACTGCCAGGGATCCAGGGGTGGGGCAGCTTCTCCAGGCAAYCTGTGCCAGGGCCTCAGCACCCTCACAGGGAAGAATTTCTTCCCAATATCCAATCTAATCCTACTCTCTGTCAGTGTGAAGCCATTCCCCTCGTCCTGTCACTCCAGGAATGTCACTTATSTCACTCCCTTGTCAAGAGTCTCTCTCCATCTTTCCTGTGGGCTCCCTTCAGGCACTGCAAGGTCCCGGTGAGGTCACCCCAAAGCCTTCTCTTCTCCAGGTGAACAATCCCAATTCTCTCAGCCTTTCCTCCCAGCAGAGCTGCTCCATCCCTCTGATCCCCTTCCCTCGTTCAGCACTGAAAGCAGAGGGAAGTGGTGACTTGCACTGCCGGGCCTCAGCATTTCAGAATGGGTTGATTTTCCTACCTGGYGCCTACATACCACATCTGGTACATCAATTCATTTGTCATGGGGTTTTTGCTTGCTTGCTTTTGAGCAAAAGAATGAAAGCATTTTCTCAGGGAACAAAAACCACTAGGCACAGTCTCCAAAAATGGGTAGTTTTCAGCCAATTCAACTTAATTCACAATTCATCCTAATTGACAATRCAAGGAATCTGTCTAAGCAAGTGCATGTTAGTGAAAAAGTGAAATGACCACAATGAATCACTTAACACGTGAAGTGGGAAGAGCATTCCTGGGACAGTTATTACTCTTCTGTTAAAGCAAGGACTTCCAAGGCAAGATCTCAGACACTTTTAGAATCACAGAATAGAACCATCGAATCATTAATGTTGGAAAAGACCCCCAAAATCATTGAGTACAACCTTTGAACAACCCTCACCTTGTCAACTAAAGCATTAAGAGCCACATCCAGTCATTTCTTGGACACATCCATTCCAGGGATGGGGACTCCACCACCTCCTTGGGCAGCCCCTTCCAATTCTTGACAACCTTTTCCATGAAGAAATTCCTCCTGATGTCCAACCTGAAYGTCCCCTGGCACATCTTGAGGCCATTTCATCTCGTTCTGTCCCTTGTTCCCTSGGAKCAGASCCCGATMYCCCCTGGCTGTCCCCTCCTGTCAGGGARTTGTGCAGAGCCAGAAGGTCCCCCCTGAGCCTCCTTTTCTCCAGGCTGAGCCCCCCCAGCTCCCTCAGCCCCTCCTGGTGCTCCAGACCCTTCCCCAGCTCCATTCCCTTCTCTGGACATTCTCCAGCYCCTCAATGTCCATCTGGCARTGAGGGGCCCAGAACTGGACACAGGATTTGAGGTGTGRCCTCAGCAGTGCCCAGCACAGGGGACAGTCACTGCCCTGGCCCTGCTGCCAGGGAGACCCACATGAGATTCTGCTACCACTTAAAGGAGTGAGCCCACCTTTTGCCCAGACAACTTTGGACACYCCGTTCTTCTTCCACTCCCCCATTTTTCCACCAGCACCATCAATCCTCCAGCYCCACGGTGACTGAATCCACAGGCTGGTGAAGCTGAAATTGAGTTTTCAGCCAAGCTCAGGGAGCTGCTGTGAGTCACAGCCCAGCTCCCAGAACTCCCAAGTAGACTGGGGCTCTGGGAATGTTGGCTGAGCACAGGCAGAGGAGCTCCTCCTTTTGGCAGCACATCACACACAATTCAGTYGGGGTGAGCTGGCTGTGAAGCCACATTCCCAGGCAAACACTTCTTTTACCWCAGCTCCAACAGCTGCAGCCACAGAGCAAAATCCAGGGAGCCAAAAGGTTGCAAAGTTCCCTCGCCTAAGGACTGAGTTTTCATTTGTCTTTGTACAAGCCTCAGAACTAAAGGCACCCCAGCTCAAGTGACATCCTTGAGCAATCTCAGCTTTCAAACTTTCAGTTATTTTCATAGCTTCTCCTAGATCCACACTGATCACACCCCATCAGAGCCCAGCTCCTGCTTCCCCACAGTAAACAGACATATGTTTTATGAGCATTTTTCACTCCTAAGCACACCCTGTCCCCAATAACCAAGATCTTGGTTCTTTTCCCTCTGAACCCTGTCAGGGCTTTCTGCCATCTGCTCTGCCTGTGACAGATGCTTGTATAACTGACAGATCAAGCTAAATATAAGATACCAACACCCCCGTCTGCTCAAAACATTCCAAGTTTAGTACTCCTATTGTAAGTGAGGCCTAAATATAGCAAGGTAAACCAAAAACATCTTTTATGTTGAAGCTTTCTTAAGACTTATGACACCTCGGCACAAGTCCTCCAAAGCTGAGCAAGGGAGGGAGGGATGGCATCTCCTGAGGGTGTTATTTGGAGATTAAAAGCACCATTGCCAGGGCTGTGGCAAACCCTTCCCCCACGTGAGGACACTCTGCTCTGGAGCAGCATGGCTTGGTGGTGTTTGTCACTGAGGATACACATCCAGAGTGCCATGGAAGCTCCCTGGTTGGAGAGCAGCTCTGTGCAGGCACAGCAGCTCAGCCCGGGAGGGGACTGATACAATTTCTGCTCCTGTAGGCCAGGAGCAGCTATTTCTCCTCTTGCTCAGCAGAGGAAAATCACCCTCTTTCCCATGCTCCAGGGACCAACATGGGCAGAAAAACTGTCCTGTTCTCCACCCCCACAAAGCAACAAGGCTCCCCTGTCCGAAAAGACTGAAATCAAGGAATGGAGACCCTTTGCAGGCTGAAGAACACCCAGCAGCACAGAAACTGCTSTCTCAGGAGAGCTTTTCACCTTGAAGTAACTGACAGCACTTGAGACACACCAAGTAGATGYCATGTCACCCACCCCATAAACCCAGGTACCCACAGGGTAAGGTGACAGCTGCTTAGGCAGCCTGATGGGGGAAAAACACTTTAAATGTGGAGGTGGAACATAACCCTGAGCAAACATCAGCAGAGAGGGGGGAGAGGCACATTTAATGAAGGAAATACAGGTGCCCACACTGGACTGCAGCCACCTACTCTGTCTTGAGAGGTCTATTAACCACAAGGAGCCAAAGCCTTTTGTTTTTTTTGTCTCAAAACCACATTGATAACACAGATACTACACTGTTACACCATTGCAATGCCCACAATGCATCTGGTGAAACAGATTTACCAAGATTGCAACTTCTTCCTCCCAGGTTTCACTTAGGAATCTCCTGCTCAGGCACAGTTTATGTGACAATACAAATTGTTTTGGGAATTAAAGTGCAGCCTGAACTTCTCACAGAGTTTGTGCCATCCTGCTTACTGCAAACAAAGCTGAGCTGTCCCTTCTGACTGTGCATTTCATTTCCACTGAAGACTGAGCTGTGGGTGACTTCAGAGAGCTTCAGAGTAGAGCCCAAAGGGTTGAACACCTCTCTCCAACAACACAGAGCTGGCTAAAATCCTAAACATGTGAGGAGAAGGAGGATGAGGGGATGTTGGGAGTGATGGTGCTTGTTTTCCCAAACCAGTGTTGCACGATGGAGCCCTGCTTTCCTGGAGAGAGCTGAAYCATGGGCAGTGCTGAAYGAATTCCCTGTCTTGCTTTGCTTGCAGCCCACGRGTTTCCTCACTTTCACCTTCTGGCTCTGTCCCCCACCCCACTGCGGGGCAGTGAGTGGCCTTGGGGCTGAGCTGCCAGCTGAGGCTCTGTGACAAAAGGTCATCAAGGCCAACGTCCTGCTCAGAGCAGCACCACCATCAGCGCTAGACCAGCTCACCTGCAGCTTCATCCAGCCAAATGCTGCAAATTCCAGAGGCTGGAGTTGGCCCAGCAGCTCTCCAGATGACTCATTTCAGCGCTAAACTACCCACATGGTAACTTCTGGGTTTTTTTTCTAATGTCCATTCTGAACCTCAGTAATCTCACTGGAGACCTCACACAGAGATTTCTCTCCAATTTAATGTTTTTCCCCTTTCAGATAACTCCCAGTCCTACCCACTGAACTCCCACACTAACACACACTGCCCTGGCCCTACATTTTCAAAGATTTATATAGGACATACAGCTGTAAAGCTCCTGTAAAATATGACCTAATTTAGTTCCAAGTTTAGCATTACCAGGACATTTTCAGGGATGGGAATTTCACAGGCCTGTGCCAGTGTAGMCATGTGATTTTATGAAATAGCATTCAAGTGCAACATTGTCAGTGAGGCACTCCAGAAGAGGATGTTTACAGGSGATCACTGTTTTCCAGGGTTTCTAGGGTCCTGAAAGTTACTGAGCATCATTTGGCTTCTGTCTCACACCAACACAAATTTGGGATTCCATTTCAAGCCTGCCTCCGTCACAGGATGCCCACAGAGCTGTTAGACACCTCGAGCATTATTTCAAARGCATCACAGAGAGACCGTGCAAAAGGTCGAGGGATCTGTGTGCCGGAGCACCAAGTGCAATACCAGCCCTTCCAAATATGAAAGAAGCCAGCTGGGCAGGTCCTGCCTCTGCATTCTCAATGGAAGACAAAAAATCAAAGGCAACCTGCAGACTGTGAGGCTGTAAGTGCCCTCGGTCACAGTGTGCAGCTCCCTTTGAAGCCAGCAGGACCAAGCAGAAAACACCTCTGAGATGATGCAGTGGCTCTTAAAGCATCGTTTGGCTTTAGAGGGGAAAAAAAGCCCCAAACCATAAACCCCATGTTGGATAAATTTGATGATGCATTCTGACAGAAGAACAAAATGAATGGGCATAAGGAGTCAGGGGATGCAGTGTAGGAAATGCTCAGCACAGCACTTAACAGCGCTTCCACAATTACACTGGAAATAGAATTTGGACATAATAAATGGAATTGTACCACAGAGCACCAACAYCTTGGAGGTGATAAGAGCTCCTTAATTGCATCAGTGCAAACACCTGGATTTCAAAGGAGGGAAGCAAGGGAAATCAGAATGGTAGGGAGCAGCTCATGGGGTAATGACAAAATGGGATTCTTCACTGACCAGGACATCAATGCTTAAGGACAGCCACAGTTTTCAGAACAATCTGGTGTATTCAGACAATGAAAAACTGGATGAACCCTGTTACCTGGYGTGGCCAAGCTGGGTTTCTGCAGGGTTTCTCTGTGGGGAAATGAGTGAGTGGGCAGAAAGCCCTCCCTAACCAAGGAGCTACAGAAACAGCTTTAAAGCCTCATCACCAATGAAGTGCCCAGGAGTCAATGAACTAATTTAAGCTACAACTTCTCAGCAGACATAAGGTCCATGTCTACATAGTGCCTTAAATAGCACACAGTATGGATTCTCCAGCTGGCCCCATGTAGAAAAACTGCACAGACAGAGAGAGGGAGAGAGAGAGAGACTGTTCCTCAAATTATTGCATTGATTCCTGGGATCATCGCTATTGCAAGCGTGGAGAGAACCTGGAACAATTCCATTTCAGTGTCACAAAAAGGGCTCTGTTCAGRAAGAAATTATTTCTACCCTGATTTTATTCCCCCTTTTACTTTCAGAGATATGCCCATTCCCTTGCAGACGAAAAACTGCATAAAGTGGAGGTAAAAAAACCAAGTGAAGTGACAGACATCTGCCATGTGCTTGGAAAGAACCAAGGAGAAGAGTGGGGAATTAACTGTCACTATAGGGAAAAGACACAGTAAAAAGAAAATGTAGGATGTCACATTTTCCAGTGATTAAACCCTTTCTGAAGATGTTTGAATGGCAACAAGGATTGCTGAAGATTTTTGCCTCTCATATGAACTGGGAACTCAAAGGTCCTGCGGTCAAAGGACTAGATTTGTATCTTTTAGATGTATTAATCAAGATTTACTCTGACTCAAGATTAAAATAGTCTCTAGAATGGGCAAGCACAAGTTCACTGAACAGGGAATTTCTTTAGGCCTATTTACCATGTTGATGGGATTCCCATTATTTGAAACTTGTGGTTAAAGTCCATGCAAGCCCTAAAAAGATCAAAATATTAATCATGTCCTCTGACTGAACATTATCCATCAAAGCCTTGTTAGGCCAAAAAATGGGATAAAAGTTGTGCTTTCTTGTCTATAAAACATTGATGTTCAGAGAGTCTCTAAAGACTCTGGGATTTTTGTTGATGCCCCAATGAGTTCTGCTCTCTCTACACTACAGGTTCTGCTCTCTCCCCCACAGCAAGCAGAGAAAGATGCAGCTGAACTGGAGCTGTGGGAGGTGGCACCCTCTGGAAAAATTGAGCCTGTGCTGCAGCAGCTCCAATAATACCCTTCTTGGTAGGACAACACTCAGTTTCACAGGTAATGATTTAATAAATCAGGGAACTCACTAGAATTAAGCCTGCTAAATGTGTGAACACATTTTTCAGCTCCCTTTCACACTCAAAAAATGGTATTTTTCCATAGTCTAGAAGACAAAATAGTTTTTTGTTTGAGGACTCTTTTCTTCCTCTTGGACAGCCAAATGTCTTCTTCTGCCAACAAGAGAACTCTCAGGTGGTGTTGCTGAAAAATTCTGGAGAAAAGAGAATGCTTCTACTTCAAATTGTGTTTTTGCATGTTTCAAGAATCTTTTTCGCTAGTTTTTTCTATCTGAGATTTTTATATTGATGGAATAAATTAAAATAAGGAAAGCAGAAGTTCCTCTCTCTTCTACTTCAGCTGCTGGTTTGTGAAAACATCAGTATTTCCCCAATACTGATGGAATATTCACGTCTCTTTCATCCGACAAGCAGGGGAGTGAGCTCTGCTCTGTGACACACGTGCTTTGTGTGACTCCAGATCTCTTTGTTTTCTCTGACTCCTACTCACATCAAAACTTCTGTAAGTGGACAAAACCCAACACCCTTTCTTCCACTCCTCAGAAAATCAGATTTCAAGTCAGAAGATTCTCGAAACCAGAAGAATCTAAGCATCCTTTTTATTTTTTTTTTTCCTGATCTGCAGAAACTGATAATCCTAGATGAAGATGAGACTCCGGGCCTATAACTTTGTCCATGTTTTTTTTCAGACAATGATTTACTAGAATGGGGATATGAGTGATTTATAATATTGGATTCCAGTGCAGAGTTTGTCCTGTGTGCCTGGATTTTTACAGTGGCAGCATCTGTTTCACGCTGCCATCAAATCACAGTGCTGTTTCCACTCTCTCCTCAGGCTATGATGAATGTAATTTCCCAATGTTTGCCTGAATCCCACACAGCACTAATCAGCAATTATCAAAAGCAGCAAACACAAATAATTAAGATATTTCCACGGCATGCAGGCACAGTCTTCTGTGGGATGTGTGCCTCACAGTGCCTTGGATAGAAATGTTGTCTTTAGAACCCAGGAGAAACCGTGAGAGGAAGAGCACCTTCATTGCCACATCTCGACCCCAGCGTGAGCAAAACAACAGGGATGAGGCATCCAAGGGATTTTATGTTCTCAGAGGAAACAAGGGGCTTAGAAGTGACACCTCTCTGTTCCATTATCAGCCTTGTGAACATGGGGAAACCCCWCAGATACAACAGCATCACCTTTAGTGTCTGTGATTATTTGTGCTGTTCCAGATCAACCAGTGCCCTTCATRCCCCTCACTCCAAATTGCTCCCAAATGCAGCCCAAACCCAAGAGATTTCAATTTTCCTTCCACTGCCACGTTATTTCTCAGCCACATTTCCCCATTTGCTCCAGTCTGGGCTCCTCAGCCAGCCYCCGTTTCTTTAATTCACTGCAGCCAGGGGCTCCTATCAAACTTTGACGTAGGGGATTTATTTTTGTTAATGTGTAATATTTCCCCCTGCTTCAGTTAGAGGGATACCAAATAAGCACGTTTACATATGCAAGTGTACTTATCTCCAACTCCCAGGAATAATCCGTGCATCTGTGTGAGCATACTGAATGGGTGGGAATGCTTGCTGAGAAACCTACACACCCAGCTCTCCTCTCCCATCTCCAGTTTATTTTTGCTGCTGAAATCACCRTTCCAGTTTGGACCTGCTGTAAACTGGCAGAGCTTAGAGGAAATCAAATGACTACAGCAGTTCCCATTACCCATGATTCAAACCAGGTACCTGTAATTTGAGCAACTTTTATTCAAACAAGGTACTTGTAATTCGAGCAGGTTTGATTTGACCACTGGTCTACCAAAAATCCAAACCTGAGAACTTCTCTTCCCAGAATATACATCTTATTTAAACGTCTGCTTTAATCTTTCTGTGTGTAAATCTGCACAGAAACAACTTCATTCAAGTGACTTGAATAAACATCAGCTCAAACAGGTGTCCCCCATGTGAATCATTCCTTAAGGAACAAGAAACATGAAAGATTTTGCCTCCAGATTCTGTATTTTGATTCTTGCCTTGACCAAGGCCTCAACCACATATTGGAAGAAAGAAAGAAAAAAGTGCTCATTTCTACAACTGCTGAACTTCTGAAAGATATACTGAGCATCTCCCTTGTAGTGATTCTGTTCCAAAGACCAAAATTCAGGTGAGCACAAGGACCCCAAGACACTCCCATGTGCCCTAGAGTCCAGCACACCAGGAATTCTCTCTGTCTCTATGGCCAGGGATTTTGCAGAGTCAGGCAGTGATGGAGGCAGTATTGGTACCCAACTTTTCTCAGAGCGAACTGCGACGTGTTTTGGACAGCATGTTTGTAGATGTGGCTTTTTTCTGTAGTGATTTATCCTAAAGACTTGGAAGGCTCAAAAAGTACTTGGTAGGCTGGAACTTTGTCACAGCATCAGTAGATTATAATGTCCCTTCACCATATTTATGAGCAGAGAGACATTCAGCAAATTCCTTTTCTAGCAGACCCATACTCTTGCTGCTTCTACCAAGCTTTACTTCATGTTACTCAACAGAAACCCTGAAAGAAAGAGTGCAGCAAAGAATAATTCAGTCTTCTATCCAAGCAATAAAAAGTATTACCTGGAAAAGTTCAGAAAAATGGGAATTTTTATGTCTCAGTTTCTCCATCAGTCACAATCTCATCGTCCACAGAGATGCTGCACACAGGTTGTAAATAAAATGAGTCAGAGAGCTTTTCTCCCATTTATCCATAAAACACCTGCCTCACTCCAGCTGTTACTGAATAGAAATAATCAGAGAGGGCTTTATTTTGAACACTAATCACCAAGATTATATTAAAAAAAAATAAAAATCCTTCGTTTAACTCATGTTTTTAGTGTAGTCACACTCGGGGATCCATGGCTCCCTTTTCCTTGGTGCTTTGCACCAGCAGTTCCTGTCTTGAGTGGGTGACAAGCACGGGAATTTCATCTGGGTTAACCACAGAACATCATTCAAGCAGCAGCATCTATTGCCTTGCCACATGTCATTGTTAATGCAATTCCTGCTCAGTAACATATTAAGAGGTGCTGMACTCCACAGCAATTTAGGGCACTTGGAAAGATCAGCTCAAAAATGCACGGGTACTCACAGACAAATGGCCTCAATTGCTCCCTGCTGCCATAAGCTGCTTTTGTACTACAATTTCATGGCTGATTCGTGCCCATTCACTTCCCACTGGTAATCTCACAGGGCCACTGGCTTCCCCAGAACCCAGCCCATTTAAGCCAGTTGAGCATCTAAATGGTCCTTAGTCATCCTCCCTGCTACAGAGGCAAGAGCATCATTCCCTCCTGTGGCACCATCCTGGGGTGGGACAGGACAAGGGGAATGGCTTCACACTGACAGACAGGATATCAGGAAGAAATAGCTCCCTGTGAGGRTGGGGAGGCCCAGGTTGCCCAGAGAAGCTGTGGCTGCCCCATCCCTGGCAGTSTCCAAGGCCAGGCTGAATGGGGCTCTGAGCAACCTGGGATAGTGGAAGGTRTYCCTGCCCTGGGCAGGGAGATGATCTTTAAGAATCTATGATTTTATGTTCCTCCCCCATCCTGAAACAAACAGAAAAATCCCCTGGGATGTATCTAATAACTCTCTGTGTGATGTAGAAGAGTCAGTCACATCCTACCAGCAGTGATCCTCTGAAAAGATCCAGCTGTTTTAATTGCTTTGTCATCATCACTGCTCATCAGTGTTTTACCATGGACTGTGAGTAGTCCTGAAACTGGGTGTAAGTTTTGGTGCAATTTGGACTGAAATTGAGAAGATTCACCTCCGAAGTGCACATAGGTTTTGTTTGTAGAAAAGAAAAATGCTGGTGTGTGTTTTTAACAATGTTCTGCACAAAGTGAGATACACAAGCAGATYTAACGCATCACAGCAGAGATTTACTGTGAGATAAAAAGTGACTCCTTCCCCTACACTTTCAGATAATATTTATCTGCAGGAAGTTTTAGGTTTTCTTGTAAAAGCAAATGAAGCCTGGAGCATAATAACTTCCCCTGCAGTAAATCCTATTTTTTTGATACTGCTACAGTAACTTTATCGCAGGAGTGTTAAAAAATTCCGGAGAAGAGTAGGAATTAACAAGTTTGCTCACTMTGTAGATAAGCTGACATTTTCCATGTATCTTATATAGTGTAAAATTAATTCTCCATCTTTCACTTGTGTTTTTCATAAACTGTTCCATATTAAGTTCAAATCTATGCACAGTGAAAGAGAAGAATTTAAGTCTTCACTAAAACAGCATCACAGTTGTGAGGCCTATGTGCAAAATAAAGGATGCTCATGTCTATATTTCATGCCTCCAATTTTTATTGTCTTGAATTATAGAYTCTGTGTGATCAYAGAACACTGCCCAGAGTCACAAAACAYCACTAGATGAAAATATATTTGGTGTCACTTTAATGTATCTCTCCTTTAAAAGAGGTGGGTTTTTTCCTCTTTATTGTACTACAGTGAAACCTGATAGGAAAGATTCTGTCCTGTTGGCCAAACTAAAGCTCTTGTTTATCTAAGACTTTATCAGATGTGGATAGAAAGGATACTCTGAGCTGGTTACTTCAGAACAAATGAGTTATGTGGATTTGCACCAGGACATTCTTCATTTTATATGAGAGCAATAAGCTTATGCATTCATTTTGGCACCCAAGTCACAGGAGTGAGAACTGAATGAGTATTACCAAAAAAGAGACACAGAAATCAAAAGACCAACACTCCCCCACTCTGTCTGCCAGTCACAAATATTGCAGCCAGCACGTGGGGCTGTGTGGACACACTGATCTGATCTGAGGCAYGACAGAGCTGCTCTCTGTGCTGGGGGATTTCAGCAGCCCTTTGAAGGTGTCACAAACGGGTGAGATCACAGACATCTGCACATCAGGAGAAGCATATCCCAGTCCTGTCAGACAGAATGCATGTTTTGAATACRCATTAGCAATGGTGCCTCTGTACCCTGCAGTGATAGCCAGCCTCCATTTGCCACCTTTAATTAATAATTGAAGGTATTGACTCCTATAATTTCYGATTGCTGTTTAGGATCCCCCAATAAACAGATTGATACCTGACACAGCACTGCCTGAGCATCCCCAAACCCTTGACTGGTCCCAGGGACTGACACACGAGCTCCCTTCCCATTTCTGGAACTCCTGAGACAGGACACAGTTTCTCTCCAACACTGGAATGCTACCAAACGATGAGAGCAGCACATGAAATATTCACAGGGCAAGCAGACACAGAGCCAAAGCAGACAGGAGCAGAACTCTAGGGCTGCCCAGGCACCAGGAAGGCACCACAGTTTGTCTTGACACCGAGATCTCATTGCATTTCTCATCCCAAGTGCTGGCAAGGAGCACTTGGTGCACTGGAGACCAATTCAACATTACTGCAGGAGGACCAAAATCTCCACACCAGACACCCAGAATTGCTGGCGCACTCAGCAAAAATTTCACACAATGTATGCTTTTGACAGACTAGCCACAGCACAAAACAAGGCAGTGCCCTGGTTCATGCCACTTTTATGTCTCAAACACAGGAGGATAAACAAAAACATAAAGAAAAAAGTGCCAAATGTTAAGAGCCAAAATGCCAGAAGCCAGTGTGACATGAAGTCCACAGAAAGACATCAACCCACCATGATTTATTGCACAAATTTGTTCAGGACAAGCAAGTTTGTATCAGATCAGTGTTTTCCTCATAGRCAAAAAGGTATTGGGAGCCTTAAAATGAATCTATTCTTTTATTGAACTAAAGCAAACACCCCGGGTAACTTTGGGGTCTCAGCTCAGCAGCCAATCCTCAGTTCCAGCTGCATYCCCACACTCCTGTGACCACTTGTTGATTTTACTCCAGAAGTGCACAGCCCTCTGAATACCTCCCTGTCACTGAACAAACCCAGCACATCTTACCCTCTGCAGGATTTAAACAGTAAATATCAGAAGAATTTACATTAAAGCCTAATTAGTAGTAAYCCTCTTCTCTTAGAACACCAGTCTTTTTTTTTTATTCATCTAAATAATCACAACAATGGTATGTACTCCAAGTAGCACAGATTTTTTAATTTCTTTTAAATTCTTTCCCAAATAAGTAGTGCTAAGATAACTCAATTTAACAGGGGGTGAGCAAGACCGTTTCAAAAATCCCCCCATTCAAAGTACACATAGGGAAATATTTATTTCTCCTTCTATCTTTTCAAATTCCATCAAAACAGAATTTTGCAACTGAAACAACCAAACAATGATACTAATTAAGCTGCAGGTATCAGGGTAGATGGAAATATGCACATCCATGAGTATTTTAGGAACATCTTCAAGTGATTTATTTGTATCAAAAGACACAGCAACAGTCAAAGTCCAGCAAATTTGGTTTATAATAATGTTTAGGCTGAGCAGAAAAGCACCAAAGGAAAGCTACATCCCTGAAAGCTGGATTTGGCTTTTTGTCCTGAAGACAAATATTGGAACAAACTGAAAACAGAAGACTCAAAGAAGAAGGCAAAGATACATCTAAACACCTACCATGGCCTGAGTGATTCCACTTGAAGGCAGGASCCTGTTGCCAGTCCCAGCTCCCACCATCAATCCAGAACGTGTCAGGACCCAAATGTCATGGAAACTRGGAGATCCTTCATTTGAGTTTAGAGCAGAATTGTGCATGCAGATTTGTGTTCAGAACGGCCAAACAGCAATGAACTGAATATTCAATTAATTGAAAACATTTTTTTTTCTCTCCCAACCTGAAAAAAGTACTTTTAAGTGTATTTGGCGTTCTCAGTGCTCATGACAAAATGGCTGGAGAATCCAGCTGGGTWCCAGTCTTGGTGATGTGGGGCTCTAAATGCCACTCCCCTTGCACCTGGGTTTCACTCAGCAAAATTCTTAGGTGAACTGCAAACRTGTGAGGGAGCATGAAAAGGGTGACCCATGAAGTGCACCTGTCCTTGACCTGTYCTCCTCCTAAGGATCAAACCAGTGCTTTTTCTGCAGCTCTCCCTGTCACAGTGACAACTGCAGGCTCTCCTGCTCCAAAGTCAAGTGTGCTGCTGCTCCTACCTAGTGAGAGGAGGTCACCAAATATACCATCTACAATTACAGTTTCATCTGCTAGCTCTAAAAGGTTTCTATTCAAGAGTCCTAATTGTCTTCTCGTTGGAATAAAATGTGAGGTATTTTAGGAAGCTCTTAGAGAAGCTGAGTGGATTGAAGCATTGTTGTGCTAATTAAAGCTTCTTTGATTTTTGAACGCTTAATCTAACACTCTATGAAGTGAGCATTTTTATAGCAAGGCCAACCATGGGAGATAATGCAACTCCAAAAGTGCCTGGTAGAAGCCTTGAGCACAGAATGTTTCTTATCTTCTTTTCTCAGCAGACTGAAAAGGAGCACAAAATCGTGGTCTTTCTACTGCCTTCTGAGGGGAAAAGCCACAACTCTGTTTACTCCTGTGGGCTCTGGGTTAGTTCAAGAGCCTGTGTTTGGTTGTAGCAGGACAAAGCAGCTGCTCTCGGGGACAGCCCTGAATCAGACAGTCTGATTTGCTTTGGCAGTCAGGCCATCTGACTTAACTGTCAGCTCTGAAGGCACCTGCTCCAGGTGCTGCAGAGGATGGGCAACACTTGAACAGTGGGGAATGGTGCAGAGACAAGTTTAGTTTTGCTTTCAGAATCATTTAACGCCTTGGAGTTTTGGGATTCTTATTCATTGAAGCATAAATAGCTGTTTTCTGCATGGCAAGAGAGTGTATATTCACACCTGAGATTCACAGGATTCCATCAAGCAAGTATTTTGCAGCCATTAAACAGTGCACAAAAACTGATCAGCCTCCAAGATTAACTGCTAGATGAAYCAAATTTATGTTGAAATAATCAATATTATACAAAGAAGGTARTAGGAAAATAGCATCTTGTTACTGAATGGACTCAGTGAGTCTGGAATGGACTTCCCTCTCTGTGATGAAAGTCTGYTGAATTATTGCCCCTTTGTGAAACCATTTGACACCCACCCAGCAGCTGAAGAGGGAAGAGGAGYTTATTCCATGGATCATCGTGTCTGTTATCTATGCTATACCTGCAGACACACCTCTTTTCTTCAGAGCAGGATCCTTTAGAAAGAACCTTTACAAGGAGGTGGCTTGGTGAAACCAAAGGAAGGACTCAACATGCAACCCTTCTGCATATTAAGAAGTATAAAAGACAGAATAGAAGGATTTGTATTTTGGGGCAAAACCCCACACATTTACCTCTGAGTAAGGAATTAACAGAAAGATTCAACTAACCCAGTACACTGTGTTGGTTGAGTTTTTTGATTGGTTTTTTTTTGGTTTTTTTTTTTTTTTGGTGGTGGGGTATGTTTGCTTGTTTTTTTATGGAGTGATTTTAGAAGGTAAAATCATGTCCTAGGACTGGTCCTGAATGCTTGCAAACCTCCACTCAGCAAAAGTGACCTCATCACTGTGAGTATGAGACACACCGAGGGGGCAGTGACTGCACAGGCTGGGGCAAAAATGAGGAATGCCAGGGTGTGAGATGTTATCTTGTCAGCAGCACGGCCAAAAGAACCTCATGGGGGCATTTCCCACACCCAGGAGGCAGCACTGTTGGACACAAGCAAGGTCTTTCTTTGGAAAGATAATGTACAATTGTGATACAAGAATTGCATTTCCAGTCCTAAGGAAAAGGAGCCTCTGAGCCTGACCCGTGATGAGACAGATCACGCAGACCACAGCAGCGAAAGCTCTGGTTTTTCAMAAGATGAAGTGTGGAGGTAGAGGGATACAGCTCACACAGCAAGSAAACCAGAGAGTCAGGAAAACAGGTTACACAGCAACATCACATTTGGATCTAAACAACGCAACAGGAGCTCTGCTACGAGCAAATGGAAAAAAATTGCTACTGCAGAGATGAGAAACAACGTTTTTTTTTTTTGTTTGTTTGTTGGGGTTTTTTTTTAACACAAGAGAGAGAAAAGAAAGAAGCAATGAGACTTTAGACACACCTAGACCCAGCAAAACTCAATGACAGCCCCCTGGAAGGACGGCACAGACACGAGCACCTCATTGAATGACGAACACCACCACAAGGCAGCCAACAACAGACAAACAGCTTGGACTAAACCCATGTAAGATCACTGCAAATCCTTACTGACAGCTCAACGAAATGATTTCTGACAGTTTGTAAGTGATATTCAATCAACTGACTAAACACTCAAGGCTATCAATGAATGAGAGTTTCACTGACAAAAGCTTTTCTCGACCAAGAAAGCAAAACAAGTAAGGAAATAAAATCACAGGACAGGCCACACAAAATGTTCTGCCTCATGTAATGCCAGGGTGTTTTCACTTCATTTCACCAATATATGATCAACACTCTGTATGCATCCCACTGTTAGAAACTGCACCTATCCCCTGAAAAACCCATCTCTGTATCTGGACTCCCAACACACAACAATTTTGGCACAAAATAATTAGCATTGAAYTAGCACTTATGTCATGGCCTTCTTTGTGTACAACAAAACTCCRGGACACGCTTGGCTCTATTGGAGAATTCTGCACATTCTGCTATGCTAAAAAGGGATTTTCCAAAGGAAACAACATCGAGTCACTTGGATTTGCTGACATCCAACCCAACCCAAAGTGTGGTCAATCACACAATGGTTTGAAACCCGATTCAAGTCTGCACTTGGATGATAAAGTTAATTAATTCCCACAAGTTTTTGGAGGATGCAATCAGTGTTCACAGCCAGTAGGTTTAACCTGATTTCTACTGGTTTTGGGGACTGAGGGATGTCTCAGCAGCAAAGGCAGCACAGTTTGGCCCCAGAATATTACACAGGGCTAGATCCAAAGTCTGTAGAAGCCAAACCTTAGAATTAATTGTGCTGTAAAGCTTGAGTTGACATTTACAAGCCTCTCAAAGCCTACACTCACTGCATTGCCACTTCTTATGCCATTCAGCAGGAACGCCGTCAATAAACCAACCATTCATTTCAGACAGAGCCAGCCAATACTGACAGCAGAGAAACCAGACTCCAGAAAATAACCAGACAGAATAAACCTGGATAAGATCCTTAAAAATATCTTTAATTGATGTCAAGTATGAACAGATGAACGAGTACAGAAGCAGGTAAAACTGCATAGATGAAAACTATGCATTTCAAATAGTTCAAGAACTCATAACAT
Organism: Malurus melanocephalus; assembly: GCF_030028575.1. Taxonomy (NCBI): domain Eukaryota; kingdom Metazoa; phylum Chordata; class Aves; order Passeriformes; family Maluridae; genus Malurus; species Malurus melanocephalus. The sequence continues at coordinate 752,144 of NW_026623248.1, read as the reverse complement.
CAGATGTTCTAAAAATGGTAAGTCAAACAATTTCACTACTGGAAGTAAAATGAGCTGTAATGTGACAATGAAGTACATACTTGACCCAAAGTATAAGCAATTTGTAAATGGTGGAAATAAGTACAGCTGTGTCAGCTTAAATGGTTTGTTGCCCTGATGGTGCACTTTCATATAGAGGCTTTTCATTTTACACATTTCACATCGGCAATATTTGATCTTTAAAGTTAGAGGTATGTCTGAGAGGCCATTTACAGTTCTATTGACAGCTGTTATTTATTCATTTCAAACCGACATACTGTAAAAAAACAGTGTTTTACATGTAAAGGAAAGGAAAAAGAAGATTTCATTGTAGCAGGTTATAGGTAAGGGTTTGCTGAATTTAGTCATAAAAATATCATTTTTACTTTTGTACAAAAGTAAAATATACATTTGATCCCAATTACATTGTAGAAATGTCACTGAAACAATAACATGGATCAAAGACTGATGCACCTAAAGGAACTGAATGCAGCGTCTTCATTTTATTATAGAAACTAGAAATGGAAGATGACTTTTTTTTAATATAACCTATAGTGACATTTGCTAGAGTCTGTGAGCAGGTGAAATATACAGAATTACATAGATATTAACAGAAACTTTGAGACAAATTTCAGTTAAGACCTCAGTTTCCTTTTATTTCCTTTGAAAATATCAGAGCATGCTATACCTTGACAGCATAAATTGTTGACCTCACCAGTGGCAAGTTCACCTGTACTGAGTGAAACTGTAGAACACCCTGAAGTTTCTTTTTTTTTTTTTTTTTTTTTGCAGATACAAATACTGACACCTTTAAGAATACTTGATAAGCATTTCAGGAAAACAAAATTCCCTACACCTGATTAAGTAAAGCCAGAACAGCAGAAATCAGAAAAATAAACTCAGCCTGAATTAAGTCCAACCAAAATTGAAGTGTAGGTCCCTGGTTAAAGCATCTCAGAAAAGGAGCCTATTCCAGACTTGCAGGAGGCAGGTCTGGGACAAACTTGCCCTGCTGTGCAATTGCAAGGACAGCTTTCCAGTTCCAGCTCTGCAGCTACACAGGGTAAATCACACCCCGGAGCTGACTCTGCATCCCTGCGAGTCTGAAATTACTCTGAGGATCGCTGGCATCAGGCTGCTGGAAGCCTACAGGATCAGACCATTCCTGGAAGAGCTGCAGTACCTCCCTCTTCTTCATCTTAGGGTAAAAGATTAATCCAGAATGGCACCCCACAAGGAACAATTATCAAGGTCCTATTTGGAAAGGAATATATTCTCTCCACRTATTGCAAAYGTATGCAGAAGATTTTGTTCTGAAATACAACTTTCCACCTATTTCTAATAAATTTCAGAATTTGGAAATGAATATATTCTCTCCACGTATTGCAAACRTATGCAGAAGATTTTGTTCTAAAATACAACTTTCTACCTAGTTCTAATAAATTTCAGATGTTCCTGACCTAGTGTTTGTTGTGTTCTGTTTAATAAATGTGCATATAAGAAACTGCRCTGTTCAAGTGTGGACTGTGGAAAAGTGAAACTCACCCTCAGTTATTTAAGATCAGCAGGTTTTGAAGTTACACATGGGCTTCAGCTCTCTCATAATAGAAACTAACTTCCTGTACTTCTGCCTAATGAAAACAATTGCCCCTTAGTGAAAAAACAATCCCTGTCAATGAAAGTTCCACTGCTCCAGTTGTTGATTTGGGCCACTGCAGCCTACAATGAATGACACATAGCTGATTTGCTAAGAAGGGTCTGATTTCTGAAATCTCTCTGTGGGCAAAAATCACTGCTGCAAACCAGAGGACTTTGGCTGAATTTTGTCCCATACCTATTGCTTTGTACTGTCTTTCAAGTGCTTGTCCACATGGCTAACAGTACATCAGGCTAAGCACTGATGGTTTTGCCAGCAGAAAYTCATTTCCTTGGGCCACGATCATTGCCAGCTTCCCCAAAGGCAGCGGGGTCCACTCTGCTCACAGAGGTGTAACCCAGGAACAAAGGGAGGGACTCACCAGAACTGGCACCAGGATCAAGTGTTAGGCACCCCCCTCAGTGAGCCAGGCTGTGAATCTGCAGCACTGGTGAAGCCAGAGCTTTGCTGCAYGTGGACACCCCGGCACGGTGGGGTCACTTCCAGCACATCTAATGATTACTGCGGGTTCATCTGTCTGAACGCACTTGTGAGGCAGATGAGGTAAACTGCATTAAGCCCCATTGTGTTCGGAATTAGAGCAGCCTTAATTCAATTCAGGTTACTTCCCTTTCAAAAAGAATTKACTCCAAATCAGATTAAGGCTGCTTTAATACTGCAACAGAATGTCCATGCTGGGCTTTAAAGCAGTTTAACAAATCTGCTTTAAATGCACACCTTTCATTAATTCGGATTAGCTTTCCTGAAGTCCCCAGTGGATCCAAGGCTTAAGAGACTCCATGCAGGGAATCTGCACGAGTTTGCTAGGATGCTGTGAACTCACAGCCTGGCTTACTGCACCCTAACTTCTTCATGAAGTGAGTAAATCCAGTTCGTGGTCTGTGCAGGAGCTGCCACCCTCAAACACAGAGGGTTTGAGCTCTTGGCAGCCTGGCAGCAATCCCTCAGTTCTGTGAAAGAATGGGGTACAGAGTCTTTCACTTTGACTCTCCCCCTTGCTCCTCTGCCTCTCCCTGGTGCTCTAGAGCTAAGTATGGTAGGACCAGATGGGGAATTCTGGCAGGGATACCAGCTTATGGGATTCCTGCCCGCTGCCTTTCCTCTTCATTCCTGCCTCTGCACTGCAGTGCATGCTGCCTTGCCCTTGCCAAATAAATCCCCTCATCCCCTTCCCCGAGTGGATGAAGGAAAAGCTGCCCAGGACCAGCTAAGAAGCACAGAGGCACAGAGCAGTGGGTGGTAAAGGGGGCTTGGGGAGTGACCCCTTCTGCTGGAAAAGCTGCCTTCCCTCATCACACTACAGCCCAGCTAAGACTGCCTCATCCACTGGTCTCCCTGTCCAGCATAACATTGGCATCGCTTCCAGGAGGTCCCTACCAAATGAACTCTCTTGACTCTTTCAGACAAGTGCTAAACTGGCCATCAGTTCATTTCCAGTCCTCTTCCAATTGCATAAAAACCCCTTAGTGTCCATGTGTGGCAAAAAGAAATGTAAGGGCCAAAAGAAAAAAAAAAAGAGAGATATATAAAGTAAAGAAAGTAAAGAAAGAAAGAAAGAAAGAACAAGACAAAGAAATAAAGAAATAAAGACATAAAAAAAAGAATACTTGCTGATAAGAACAGGCAGTTTGTTAAGTGCACCTTCAGGCCCACAAAGACATTTCAGCACTCCTGTGTAAAGGGAGTAAGAGCCTTGCTTTTGTTGYTTATTTTTTTGTGTCAAACTTGTCGAAAACAAATGCCTATGCTACATGAGGTTAATTCCTGTACTCCATGTGGATTGAGATCCTTTGCAGTGAGCTATAAATGGACAAAACAGCATTCAGGCTCCCCAAACCATGAGTCCTAATGATCCGTCCCAGTCTCCTGACAAAGAATTGCTGCATGCAGCACTTTTCCCTGTGCATAAGCAGAATGATCATCACTCTGTGCATTAAATTAAAGGTGTGCACACTCAGCTGGGGCAGAAGTCACCCAAGTGAGGCCTCATCTCCCAAATGTGTCCTTCTGATCATCGGTCCCATAGCACTGAATTGATTATTGCTGTTTAGTTTAGTCAGATGGTTGTTTTCTAAGCTGAGTGCAGCATTCAAGTCCATTTTGACATCAGAAGTCATATYCTAGGATTCAAGAGTTTGGGAAGATCAGGAGCAGTGGAATTTAATGGGGAGAGAGGTGCACAGCGGGCAGGAGTGGGAGCAGGGGGCAGGAAAGAAGCTTTACAACATCTACCTAGAGGATGTAATGCCCTGTTTTATCTGATGCTTTGCACTTCTCACAGGAGTTAGAGCTCCCTCAGTTCTTGATCCTTCTCATCACTAAGATTCACAGAAGTCACACAGTGAGAAATAAAGTCAAGTCTTTCTGGAAACCTGGCAGGTCAAGCTTGTGCGTAACTGCAGAGTTAGGGTTGGTTTTTAACTCCAAGTGCCTCGATTTTATTTTATATATACATGTGTCTGCATACGCATGTGACACACACAGGAGCAGACATATATATATATTTATACACATATATACATATATCAGAAAGATAGGGGAGGAAAGGATCTGTACAGCGTGGAAGGAGACGTGTTCAACAGCAGTTGGCCACATGCTAAGTGCAGAATGAAGATCCTCAACTTTGTCCATTTGAAAAATTAAGATTAGTGCCTACATTAGTTCAGATCAAAGGTTATAATCTTCCAGGGCCTAGCAGTCAAGGCTGGCATGTAGCAGAAAATACTTTCTCCCAGCATTGCTTCCCTCAGCAGGTGATGATGGGAGCAGAGTAAGATCAGGGACCATGAAGAAGAATATGGTTCATGGGCTGTGATGGGATCTGACATCTGGAAGGGGATGGAAGAGACASGGACAGGAGGGCCCTGCAAAGCCTTTCCCATCTACCTGCTGGGGAATCTAAGGGAAAGAAGGGCACAGTCCTTCAGTCTGGTTGCCTGGCTAGACCATGCCAGAAGAGCTCGTGTTCCTCCAGCACACTGCCCTGCAGGAATACGCTGCAGGGCAAAAAGCCGTCTCAGGGAAAGGAAGGGCAGATACAATGATGGCAGCGGTGTCCCTATAAACAACCTGGGGAAACCTGAAGACTTGTAAGAACACATCTGAGAGTTATTTGGCAGAAGCAAATGCTGAGCCCTGCAGCATCAGACTGGCTGGGGAAGGAAAGTATCCCATGGGCATCGGTGGTCTCTGCCCGCCTCTTCTGCATCCCTCTCACTCACACTTGGTCTTTCTCTCCCTAAACCCTCYTGTGCTGTGCCAGGAGTGCACAGGACCACTCCTAACAGTGCACTGACTTCCTGCCCTTTCTCTCGGTGTCTCTGATCTGCTCAGCTCCTGGAGGCACTTTCAGCAATTTGGGGGGTGTAAAATAAAGGCACTGTGCAACTCTCTACCTCAGTCTGCTGAGTCTCTTCAGTGAGTTTTCGGGGGATACAAAAAAGTCTCAACTGATGACTGCAAAAGAAACCAGCTGCTGCAATTTGGATGCATATAGTAGATAAGTTTCATTTACATTCTGAGAATGCACCAAAAAGCATGCATCTGCACCTTTCATCTATAGAGGATACTAAGTTTTAGGTGTTGCTATATATAACTTGAGTTCTTAATTTTCCATATAGCTTTCCCTTTAAGGGATGGGATGTGCTCCTTTCTGACAATGCCTGGACAAAAGCCAACACCTTTCCCCGAGCAAGGCAGGAAAACAATCAGGTTTCTCTAATCAGTTCATTCAGGCCCTCAGTCTATCAAGCGCATTTTTTTTATTGTTATCATTATTGTTGTTATTATCATTATTATTATTATCATTGAATTCATGCATTAATTAATTCAAGTTACACTTTAATCAAATAGGCCATAATGCTGAATATTTGAACATGCTTTGATCTCCAAAAGTTATTGTTCCCATTTGACTAACATACGCACTTAAATACAGTACTTTAAATTACTAGTCAACGATTTAATAAATTAAGGAGTGCACTTTTGGTGAATGCAAATCAAAAAGAAAAAGAAAAGAAATGAAAAAAGAGAGGAGAAAGGACCTATTTTTAGAAGATTCAGTTCAAACGAAAGCTTATCYGCTATTTGTCTGAGGTAACGTTTCAAGCATGCGATCATAAAATAAATAGTATCAAATTCAAACATGCTTATATTAAACTCCATTGTGCTATCTTGCAACAGAAGGGCTTAAAGTTTTGTGTCCAGTTCTGAACCGGGTAGGAGGGGAGAAGTGTGTTTCTACCATCTGCATGTGTGAGAACTTAGCAGCATTGCAGATGTTTCGTCTTCAGTTTTGTTTGTTATTCTCCTTTTAGGATATTTCTTGTACGGCCAGCAAAAGAGACCAGGCTTAAATAGTTTGTTTTTTTTTTTTAAATAAGGTGCTGTGTGGATCTGCAGGTTGGAAGGATGGAATCTTTCAGAGGGGGCGGAAGGAAAATTTGCACTCCTTCATAAAAACCATGGCAAATGCTCGCCGCGGGTTTTGGCTAATCTTTTTTTACTATTATTATCTGATGCACTTTCTTGCAACTGTGCAGTTTTGCAGAATATTTTTACTGGAATCCATGCATATGCTTAATAGCTCTAAAAACTGTCTTGCTTAGTTTAAGATAACCTTATCCAAAAAAAAAAAAAAAAAAAAAAAAAAAAAAAAAAAAAAAAAAAAAAAAAAAAAAAAAAAAAAAAAAAAAAAAAAAAGAAGAGATGGGAGAGGAAAAGTTTAGGTCTAGCGTCATAATAGCTTAAAACTAAACTAGTTCAAATGGTTCTCATTTACCAGGTGGAAAAATTTTGAAAATAAACAAAATTTTATCTTTCATGGATCCTGGAAGCTTCTTTATCGCAGAGCAAAGAGTCGCAATGCAACAATGCATTTACGAGGTCAATAAAGCATTCAAAGACTATCAGTAAAGCATCTACAAAGTGTGACTGTGTCACTAAAGTCTTCAAGCTGTGAGTGGGGATTTTGTTTTGTTTGTTTTTTTGTTTACACATCAGTCAGCAGCTTGCTTTTATTAACGCAGTTTTGGTTGGCTACAGTGCAGTTGCCAGTTCTGAGATTAGCCTCTCTAAAATTGTCTATGCTATTATTCATATCCTCTTCGATTTCCATGTACTCAGATTTGCTGATTGTGGAGGAGCTGCGGCGACTGAGATCACTGTCAGATGCTAAATTAGGGGAGCTAACGTGAAGTAACTGAGCCTGTTCTTCCCCTTCTGTTTCTCGGTGGTAGAAGTAGTTGAAGTTGGACACGATGACAGGTACAGGCAGGGCAATTGTCAGCACACCAGCGATGGCACACAAGGAGCCTACGATTTTGCCTCCAATTGTCACAGGGTACATGTCACCATAGCCCACAGTGGTCATGGATACCACCGCCCACCAGAAAGCATCAGGGATACTTGTGAAATGAGACTCAGGTTCTTCAGCCTCAGCAAAATAAACCGCACTAGAGAACAAAATCACCCCAATGAAGAGAAAGAAGATTAGTAAACCTAGCTCTCTCATACTCGCTTTGAGGGTCTGTCCCAAAATCTGGAGGCCCTTAGAGTGCCGGGAGAGTTTGAAGATTCGAAAGACTCTTACCAGTCTGATGACTCTCAGGATGGCCAAGGAGGTGGCCTGCTCTCCTTTCTGAGTCCCCTCCCGCTCAGCCATCTCGGTGCCCAGGGTGATGAAGTAAGGGATGATGGCCACAATGTCAATGAAGTTCATTATGTTCTTGAAAAAATCAGTCTTGCTAGGGCAAGCAAAGAAGCGCACCACCAGCTCAAAGGAGAACCAGATGATGCACAGGGTCTCCACAACAAAGAAGGGATCTGTGAAGATGTTGGATTTGTAGACTTGGGTGGTATTGTCAGTGCGGTGCACCGTGTACTCCTTGTCCTCCTTCAGCTCAGGTAACGTCTCTAGGCAGAAGATGACGATGGAGATGAGGATCACCATGACAGAGACTATGGCAATAACCCTTGCCGGCCCAGAGCTCTCTGGGTACTCAAAGAGGAGCCACACCTGGCGCTGGTACTCCCCCTCCGGCAAGGGTCTCTCCTCATCTTTAATGAATCCTTCATCTTCCCGGAACTTCTCCATGGCCTCCTCGCCCAGCTCGTAAAATTTGATCTCCTCGGAGAACATGTCCAGGGGGACGTTGACCGGCCGGCGCAGCCGCCCCCCGGACTGGTAATAGTAGAGGATGGCGTCGAAGCTGGGCCGGTTGCGGTCGAAGAAGTACTCGTTGCGGAGCGGGTCRAAGTAGCGCATGCGCTTCTTGGGGTTGCCCAGMAGCGTGTTGGGGAACTGGGCTAAAGTCTTGAGCTGCGTCTCGAAGCGCAGTCCCGCAATGTTGATCACCACGCGCTCACAGCACTCGTGGTCGTCGTGGGCAGCGGGCTGGTAGCTATCCTGGGGGTGGCCAGGTAGCGCGGAAGTCTCGTCCATGTTCTCTCCAGCCATCACGGTCATGGTGGCACACGGGAAAGGGGACCAAGGGGCAGGGGAGAAGTGAGGGAAAGGGAAAAGGAGGAGGAGGAGGAGGAGGAGGATGGGGGAGTGCAGAGAGACCCAGGGCGGTTCAAGGGTAGGGGGTTGAGGTGGGATAGGGAGCTTGAGGAAGGAGTGGATGAAGAGCCTAAAGGTTGGAAATACCCAAAAGGGGAAAAGAGAGGCAGGATGAAGGGAGTGGCATCAGGAATGATGGGAGGGTGAAGAAAGAGGGAAGAAGTACCTTTAGGGGGGGCAGAGGGCAGGTAAGGTGAGGGGTCCTGTCCCCCAAAGCGGGAGGCTGAAGGTCTATGGAGTGCACCCCCAGGCTGGGGCTCCCCTCCCCAGCCGTCTCCTTTAGCCTTTAACTCGATCCGTCCACTTTTCTCGCCGGCTCGACCATCGCTGCAGCTGCTGTCACGGAGCTACCACACACACACACACACAAACACACACACACACACACACACGCACATACACATAAAATAAATAAATAAATATAGAAATAAATATATAAATCACGGGCCGGCTGGGAGGCGAGTCCTTGCAATGCCAACTCAGCAAATTCCCATCACCTGACTCTTCTTCCCCCCACTCGCCCCCGCCCCCACCACTGCCCTGGTCCTCTCCTCTTTTGCGCTGGGGAGGGAGGGAGCGATGGAAATAYTCTGCTTTGAAGGTATAAAGCTCACTTGCCGGATGGAGGCTGCCAGGGAGGAGAGAAACAGAATAAACCAGCCCCGAAGCCCCTCCACACACAAACACACACACACTCTGAGGCGCAATGGATTGGCTTTCACACCAGCAGGAACATCCCGTTCTGCCCACTACGGCAGCACATGCGGAGTTCTACGCGTTCCTACACAKCCCCGGACATGCACCAAGGCCTCCAAGGCAGGAAGGTGCCCCGGACTCCTCGGGAGGGCTACCCAGGCAACTTCAACGGGGTCAGCTCCTTCAAGGAGTCTCCCGAGCACCGCGCTCCCCGCTGAGGAGACTTAGCTGAGCACTGACAACTTCATCGCACCAACCGGGGGGGATTAGGAGAGGGGGAGCAAAGCATCTCCTCTCCAGCTTTGCAGCAGCTAAACGTAACTGAGAGAGACAAGGGGAGGGAGGGAGGTCGACATCCCAGACCCAAACCGTCCAAAATCGAGCCTAACAGCGACAGGGAGAAGGGGCTTTTCCTTACCTGCTCCGAGGGAGACGCGCCGCTTAGGAGTTGGAGCCAGTGCCGGAATGCGTCAAGTTGCCTTGCAGCAGCATCCAAAAAAACCAAACCAAAACAAAARCCGCAGCGGCAAACTTAACCCTCCTCCTCCTCCTCTTGCGCCCCTCTTTATGACACTGCGATCGCTTTACAGGGCTGCCTGCGAGACACTGAAATATTCATACACCGTCTTAGGCTGCACCAAGGGCGAGTGGGTTTAATTAGTTTCTGCCGAGAACCGCAGTGGGGGGTGGGGGGGGGTGTGTGTGGAAAAGAGCACAAAGTACCTTTTCCAAAAGGCTTGAGTCAGTCAATAAAAGCAAGGAGTCCTAGATAGCTGCCGGCTCTGCAGCTCTCTTCCCTTAGGACTGCTGGAAAAGGAGCGGGGCGCTGGGCAGCGGCGGCGGGGGAGATGTCAGAGCGCCGCAGCCCTGCAGCCGCATCCCCGGAGTCGGTCTTGGCTCGTCCCGGCAGCAGCAGCGGCGGAGGCAGGAGGAGGCAGGAGCTGGGCGCGTGTGGCAGGAGCGAGAGGGCTGCTGAATGCATAAGAGCGAGGAACAAACTCGAGCCATTTCTTGACGCTGCAGTATCAGCAGAAACCTGAGAGCTGTTTGGTGCAGCTCGGGGAGCGGGAGGGCGGGGGAGCCGGGGGCCGGGGCCGGCGGAGGAGGGAGGGAGGGAGGGAGGGATGCGCGCTGCCCCCGGGCCGGCCGCCCCCGCACGCTGCGCGCCGCGCCCCCGACGCAATGCGGGCGGCCMCGGGATGGGGCTGCGGGAGCCCGGGGAGCCGGCAGGGCAGGCACGGGCAGCTCGGACAGGTGAGCGCAGCAGTCGCCTCCCGACGCGCCGAGGGACGCGGGACAGCGCTCGGTCCCCCGCAGGTCCTCCCGCAGCACCTGCGGCGGAGCGGGGCCGCACATCCCGCGCATCCCGCACATCCCGCACATCCCGCGCATCCCGCACATCCCGCGCATCCCGCACATCCCAGGAGCGCGGCTGCGGGCCCGGAGGGCGGCGGCTGCGCCCGCAATGCCCGGTGTGCCCCTGGCCCCTGATCCCGACCCCCGGCCCTCCTCGATACTGAACGGGGCTGCGCATCCGGAGCCTGCTGGACATGCTGGTGAAGGCTAAATCCCGAGCGGAGTGGCTGGAATTGGGAGGGTTAATCGGCAAGCAGGGAAATTGCCCTTTCATGCTCCTTTATCCCACTGAATTCGTTTAACTGATGAATCACATAACTTAGAGATGGAAGAGACCCATTGTGTCACCAGCTTGCCTCCCCTGCCAGCGCAGGATTGTTCCCCACAGTATATGATCGCTTACATGATCTAAAAGCCTGCTGCTCACTTTGTCAGAGCGGGAGCGGTGATCAAATACAACCCGTGCCTGTGTAATTTGAAGCACTCCGGAGCAAAGTAACACCAAGTCCGTGTTTAACAGACCTGGTCTCATTAGCTTTCCACTGCATAATACATTATCTTCACTTTAGATCACCACCTTGGTAGTCCAAAAATACTTAACCACCTGACCTCCTGGGTGGTTTCTATCTCTCCTTCCCTTCCTCATACTTATGCCCATGTTTTGTTGTTTTGGGGTGAGTTTTCTTGATACTTTTTTTTTTTTTTCTCTAAAGTAAAAGCCATTGTAGAATCCTCTACCCGTTGCAATGCTGCAATCACAGCTAGTTTGCATTCTGCATTCACCAGCCCCATGGAGGCATAAGTGCAAAGAAACAAACAGATTTCCTGTCTAGCCTGGTAAAGGGTGGTGTTGTTTGTTTGGGGCTTTTTCAGTGAGTGTCACACGTGCTGAAAGTTTTGTGATAAACTTCTGGTGAAGTTCTGAGCAAGAGAAAAGTCTCTTTCTGCCTCTCCCCGGTGAAACAATAAAAACACAAAAAGTCTTMTTGCAGTGAAAAATAAAGCACAATTTTCTGTCTGAAGTTCAGCAGCTCAGCATCAGCACTCAGCCTTGGACCCTGCAGTCCTGGACCCTGTACCAACTGACTGTCCCCCACTTTCCCCGTCCCCCCCAAGAAAGGCAGTCCCATCACCTGAACTAACCCGGCTGTTTTCCAACCTTTCAAGAAACTCAGTTACAGCTTTTGACTCGACATCCTCTTATGGCAGTGAATTCCATGTCTGGATGACAGGGCTGGCTGCAAAGTATTCCAGGAGCTCAGAGTGTATTCCAGTGTCTCAGCATTCAGTGCGCTCGGAGTTGCTGTGCTGAAGGAGCTCTGTGAGTGAGTGAGCGCTCACCCACCTCTGGTGCAGTGCTTTATCCCCATGTCCGAGCCCAAAGGATGCTCAGGAGTGTGTTAAAAATGCAGATCTGACAAGCAGAGGCTTGAGTTCGCGGTGCTGCTCTGCCCTTGGCTTCCTGCAGGATTGCAGGCAGGTCTATTTGTTCTGCTTTTGCATCTGGAAAACAGGACTGAAAGTGCTTCCTTTGCCTGTCACAGCTCCTTAGACTGCTGGTTTTTGAGAGCTGCCTTAGCACAGCAGAACCCAAATCCTCATTGGGAGCTGTGTGCATACCAGTCACAGAGGAAAAAAAACAGAAGTAATAGCGGCCTTTGTCAACCTTTGTTTTTACATTGCAGCAAAAGGACAAACTGTGATTTTGCTCTCCCCCTTCCTCATTTTGAGCAGCTTTGAACTGTGGGATTTCTCTTTGCAATCTAACTAAGATTACTGACAAACCATCATGCTGGAAGGGAGGAATCTTTCTAAGTGGGCTGTTAGCCACAGGGTCAATAAAATCTTGTTAAAGCACACAGACTAATGAGCAGTGTAACTAGGGCTTGCAAGGAGGTCGTATGTTACACATTACAGTGCTAAGTAGCTTCAATTAAATGTTGAGGAATGGAGGGAGAATCCAACTTGCTGCCAAATTTGAAGTCAGGCTGCTGCTATTTCCTACCTTCTCTMTTACAGAAAATGGCCAGCAGCAGTTGAACTGGTAATCCACCTAAAGAGCCAGACAGAGAAGTTCTCTTCAGGAACAAAATTTTTCACAGGGAAACTAAAATATTTTGAAAAAATATTTGCAGCTTTGTGTGATGGGAATTGTGGTGTTACTTTTTTTGAACAGAATTTCTTTCTTATTTTTTTAAGAGAGAAAGAATYAAGTTGTTGATTAAAAGTCCCTGTGTGTTGTAAGGATTACAGAAAAAARTTGTATTGAATCAATGTGAATCTGAAACTGGATTAAAAAATAAGCATTGGCTTTATAGAGTGAAAGAGGCTTTAAACACTGTCACCAGGGAACCTGGAAAATCCTGATTGAAATCAATGGATGCAGAAGCTCAGTGGATTTCTGAGCATGAGATCATTTCCTGTGAGTGTCTYGAGTGACCCTCAAAATTTCCATACCCCAAAGAGACAGTTTGTGTGACAGGAACCATTGTGAAATCCAGTAGCAGAGGATGTCCTGGTTGTTTGAATAACATGGATCCTCAAAAGGATTGTAATCSCCACCCACTAAGCCTGGAAACCAACCTGGAAACTTTTTAGCTCCATTTTGAGCTACCTAAACCCACAAATGAGTTGTACAGGTGTCACCACATACCTCATTTAATGGCCTTGGGAGGCAGAGGATAAAAGGAGGTGTTTTAACCTAAATTTGCCATGCAGAGCCTCTGTCAATCRTTCTGGTTCATGATATGGAAGGAGTCAACAGATGGAACCAAAGGTGATCTTGTGGTATTGACAGTTGGGTTTTCTTCCTTGAGAGGAACAAAGAATCCTTTAGATGGTTTTAATCTTGTGATACAGGGTTATGAGCTGTGCTTCAGTATTATTAAGCATTCCTGGGAGTAGGATAATCAGATCTCATGCTTCAAAGCATACTGATGGCTGATGGGAGATGACAAAGACTTTTGTTCCCTTCTGCCATATTATCTAATTGTTTGTCCTGCTCCTTTTAAACTCCTTAAATATGGGCCCWCTGTGATCACAAAAAGGCAAGGAGTAGACCCAGTCCTGTTGCTACGCAGGGAAAAGGAGAGCTTGGGAGTTATCCCTGTGAAGAAGGAAGCAAAAACTGCTCTCACTCATATGATAGTTTTGCCATTAGGACCAGCCTGGAGAGAAAAKATGTCCCTACCCTGCCTCTATATCCCACATCATAGGATTGGAAAGGCACAAAGTGTGGCAGTGGGAGGATGGCTGGGCAGGGATGAACAGAAAATGTTCTGTGTTAGGTCRGGGTTGAGCCTGCCTATGATCTCCCCAAAAGCAGCTGTATAATCAGAAATGGAAAGCAAAGTGTTAAGCCACCTCTSAGCCTATTTGGGTTTTTAATGCACAGGACTTTTTTCTTAACAGGACCCACTCTGGGCTTCCCCTAATTGGATGACTTAGTACGACATCATGTAAAAGCACCATGGCACCATTTATCAAGAGTGCTGCTGGTCACCAAGTGCAGAGAGCAGAGTGACTGTTCCCCATGTCATTAGGGTCAAGCACCACATGAAGTGTCAGAGAAGGGAACATCTGAGGGGGACAGAGCACCACCAGAGCCAGYACATTCCTGTAAAACCCCAAAAGCCGTTCCTGCAGTGAGTCCTTGCAATACACAACCATGAAGTCAGCTTTGGGAAGTCTGAGTTTTATCCTGTGGGAGCTGATTTGTASGATGATTCCACCCCATAAAAAAAGATGCTGAGACATATCTAAGCACAGCCCCACCTCATATGGCATCAAGCTGCCCAGGGGTGAATCAGAAAGTGGTGCTGCTTTTGAAACAACAAGTCTTGTTATGAAGCCCCCAGCTTGAGGCTGAAGACAGAGTGCTGATGAATCATAGAATTWCACATTCCTAGAATGGTTTGGGCTGRAAGGGACCTTAAWGATCCKCTCATTCTACCCCYTGCCATGGTCAGRGGCACCTTCCAGGTTGCTCAGAGCTCCATCCARCCCAGCCTTGGACACTTSCAGGGATGGGGCAGCCACAGCTGCTCTGGGMAACCTGTGCCAGGGCCTYCCACCCTCACAGGAAARAATTYCTTCCTWACAGCCAATCTAAATGAGSTCTCTGTCAGTYTGAACCCATTCTCCCTTGTCCTGTCACTCCAGGTCCTTSTCAAGAGTCCCTCTCCATCTTTCCTGTTGGMTCCCTTCAGGGACTGGAATGCTGCAATGAGGTCACCCCAAAGCCTTCTCTTCTCCAGGCTGAACCSAAGTTTAATCACTTAGTGGAGTTTTCTACAAAAACCGATTGTGCCTTAGGAACTCAAGGCATTTCAGGATATTCCATGTGCTTTAATAATCCACCAGTCTTGCCCTACCCCACAAAATCAGAGCAGGGTTTAGTCCTAGCTGGGCTGCAAGGTCACCTGCAACAGAACTCCAAGAGCAYTCATTAACAGCAACATTACACTGCAGCAATGGGACTTACAGTTTACAGTAGAGGATATTTTTAAGGCCAGCAGACAGTTGCAAGCTCTTGATAAGGTGTCATGAAATATGGCACATTATCACTTGGTCTTATGATAAAKGACATTCAGAAAGATCATCCATCACTAAGCAAGCCATGTGGAGGGAGAAGTCCTCACGGGTTTCATTTAGCCTTCCCAAAAAATATTGCCTTATAATTTAAGCCAGTTGATGCCTACCTCGAACGCTGACTATGGACCTGAAATTCAGGCTATCAAAACCYGGAAATCTGTTGGCACTCTCAGTGYSACYGAAGGAAAATTCCTTTAAAGGGGAGAKGTAAAGCAGAGATGTAAAGACACCTACAGAGCAAGGAGCAGAGTATACATCAGTGKCAGTGAAAGATAAAAACAATAGATACCTGCATAAAATGAGAATCYACACTGATRCCAAACCAGAGCCTACAGGACTGARGTCACYGCTCTTCAAGAGTAATAGAAGTCAGGCTCAATTAGATGTAKCAAATTCAAAAGTATTCAGTGTTTCTTATGAGCCAGGGCAGCATCTTACACTGGATTCATTATTATCTTGATCACACCTGACCGCATGTGAGTGCTGGAATCATGGTCATGTGTGCTCCCRGAAGAAATTACGACATGCAGTGGAGGGATTTCCAGGCACCAAGGCAGTGGCTGATGGTAGTTTCCACTGGAACTGGAAGTGTTGAAGAAGAAGGAGCCCCAGCCATTGTTCCAGATGCTGAGAATAGCATATTGGACTGAATATGCTGAAACTTGCAGAGAACTGTGGCCTGAACATTTATGAACTTTTCAGTGTTTCCAATTACATCTCAAAAACCTTACAGCCACWAAGGAACTGTCCAAAGCAAAAGTGGTGAAGAATTTCTAATGTTTCATAGAGAAGATAGCCTACTAGATTCTCCTTTTTGTCCTCCTCCCWGCACAAGAATCATAAAAGAAGTTATCACACAGAGACAAGATTTGATAGCAGTCAGGGCCCCTGATGTGATGGGGTAAAGGCAATCCAATGCAGGGAAMCAGTCCCAAATTGCTGTAAACCCCAGGAACAGACAGAGCCACAGAAATCTTGCTCCAAAGTCAGCACCTGGAGCACTTCCTGGAGGAGCCCTGACATGGCCAGGATGGAGTCAGATAAACAAGGAGCTGCTGCTCCTGCACACAGGGGTGGGACAATCCCAGAGTKTCACTTTGGGGCACAGCATGAGCTCCAGCTCAGAGAGAACATGCTGAGGAAGTTCATGCACTCAGGAGCCTCCTGTGTGCTCCTGGAAGCTGTCTGGGTKTGATGGTAAAGGCAGGAAACCACCTGATGTCCAGAGCATGCGGCTCTGCTGGGGGGAAGAAGAAGCACAGGCAGTGTCTGTCTCATTATGAGGCAAAGGACTGAGYGTTTGTGTGTGTGCACATGTGCAAGATGGGATTTTATTTAAAGCAGGGCAAGCAGTAATCCCTGAGGATGTAAGAGCTGGCATCAGGAAATGAGTAAGTTCATACCTAAGGATAGAGGGTGCTTTATTGGAGCCAGACCATTCCCCCACAATTCCACTGCAGAGCATAKATGACCCAGCATCATTTATCAGCTGGGATCTTCCTGCCATTCCAAAACACCTTTGCAAATGGTCATTTTTAAGGACAGGAGATGGATAGTGTGCTCTGTGGGAGGTGGCTCTGGAGGCAGCTCTGGCAGGAGCGGATCAGGAGTCGAGCAGAGACTGCCCACAGTCTGACAGGCCTTTCCTGCCCTGCTCTGACACGGCTCGCAGCACTCTGCAGCAGAATTTGTGCCATTCAGCACTTCACAGGCCAGATTTGAGCACCAGATGTCTTGCCGTGGGTATCAGAAATGAAGAACAGCAAGAGCAAACCAAGTTAGCAGCACAAACAGCGCAGGGACTGATAGTCAAAACAAGGCAGTCAGGAAAGAAATCCTTACCTGCCAAAGCTGGGCGAAAGCAAAGCTTTTTCCCTAAAACTAAACAGGGAATGACCGATGCCTCTACGGAAGGAAACGTGTGGAGGGGGGTGGGTCGCAGTCCCGCAGCCGGGCTTTAGAAGCAGTTACACTTAACAAGCCACTCACAATAAAGAAATGGAGAAAAGAGACAATTTTATTTGCAGAATGGAGCAGATATGAAGACAGACAGAGAGTAGCAGCACAGGCAAGGCCAAAGGAAAGCCCAAAGCAAAGCAGCTGCAGCCAGAGAGGGATCATAGGTGTCAGCCACAGCAACAGGACACTGCTAAAGGAAGGCCAGAGGAGGCTGCAGAGCTGGGAGAAATGTCATGATACAACCTGAGCAAAGAGCAAACCAGAAAACATCAGCCCCAAGGTGYTCGTGCAGCAGAGCCCCACCAGAGGAAATGGGGTAACTGAAAWGACATGAGGGAAATCAAAAGCCTGGCAATAAGGGTCTCGATCTCTCTTGGAGTGTCTTGGGATCTTCAGCCTCAGCTCTGAGCCTACAGGAAGCCTGAAAGAACYGCACAAGGGCAGAAAATGCTGAGCAGGTATTTGGAGTGTCTGGCTGTGGCAGAGGGCTGGAAATGCTCCCTGCTACTGTTGTCCTTCCCTGATGAAAATTCCAGGTCATTTTGCAGAGCTGCTTTGGCAGCAGGGCTTCCTCTTGCTTTATTTTCAGCACACAGGAGAGGAAAAAATGCTTAACAGGGTGCGTTTTAAACATATACTTACCTTAGAGCCCAATTTAGAGTTCCAGTTGCATGTCCTCTTTTGGGAATAGGGTGCTTGCTGACCTGCCTGCTCAGAATGCTTCTTGTCTGCTGGAGAGACAGCTCAAGTGAAGCAGAAGCAATTATTTAGAGAAAAAGAAGGAACTTGAGTAAACAAAAACACCAGCGGCTACTGTGGATTAAAGTGAAAGACCCAGATGCTTTGAAGCCTTATCCCCAGGTGATTGTAAGTGCTTCAAAATAATTCTAAGTCTTACCCAAAATGAAGGCAGCTAGGCACCCCTCAGACACTAGCAGGCCATCAGTGTCCCATCTTTTCTGTGCCTTGGGCACTGCTGTTGTTACAGCTTCTCGGTCTTGCTTTTCTGTGTCTTGTCCTACTTTTATATCTGGGCCAGGGTCTGTTCTGGACCCAAGAATTTTGTGACCCATTCCCTTCCTGGAGCCTCTTCTGTGCTGGCTGTGGCAGAAGGAGCTGTTCTGCTTCCTGTTGGTTGTATTCCTTAAGTGCTTTTTTGTATCTTAGCTCWTGAGTTCTGAGCACCTCTTTTTATGATTTATTTTCACTTCAAGTCTCAAAATCAAGTCTCATGGTGTTTAAAATGCCACTGAGTGCTTAGTGAGCACATTGCAGTAGGGCCATTACATTTCAGACAAATCTCTYCCTCCCGACATGGCAACTTGCTGATTTATTTACAAATTGCTTGCCTTTAGAATTTCTAAAGCTTTTGCCCTGGTATGTCCCCCTTTTCAAATCCTTGTGCATTATGTAGGAAAAAAGAAATGACATTCAGCTGCATTACCTCCTGTCTGTGTCCAATTGCCTCAAAGCAACAGTCAGAGAGTTAATATTCAACACTTAGAGCAGTATTTTCTCACTTCAGCAATGTCTAAGGACTGATCCCAGGATCATGAGCCCATTGTACTGTGGAGCAGAGAAACACAATGATGATGTGAGGCATGGCAGGAAGAGCCTTTTGACGAGGGACAGGGAGTAGTGAGCATGGCAAGATGGATGTTGTAGGGCAAACATAGCAGCACAGTGCAAAATAACTTGCCAGCATCTACTTCCAAATGTTCTCCTATCAGTGTCAATAAAGGTGAAGACACACACTGGGATGCTCCAAATCTGAGCCAGAATATCAGACCACTGTTCTGGGCCAGTTTTACCAAATAATCTGTTTTTCCTGCACTCTGAGATGTGCTTTGGAACAGGTTATCATTGTCAAAGCCACTTCCCCAGTGTGGGACTGCAGCAAGAGAACCCTTGGCAAAGATCTCAGCCTCTGGGATGTGTGGCAGSAACCAGCAGAACGCACTCTTGGAAGGAAGTTTGGGGTCTGCCTGAAACCTGAAAGTTTGATCATTTGGATTCAGAGCYCATCCTAATCATAATCTTTGGTTTCCCTCGTGACTATTAATACCGTTTAAAAACAGAAGCTGGTTTACAGATTAAAACCAACAGGTTGTGCTTTCCTCTGTGCTCACAAGCCAACATTTTGCSTATGGAAATTTCCATGGCCTGGTTGAAGTGAAAAGAATCCAGCCTACCTGCCACAACAGGTGATACCCACCCACCCAGGCCTCCAGTGTCCTGGCATATTTTACACATGGCAGATCCATCCCTTTCCTGCTGTCAGTGAATTTGGATTTATTTCGAATTCCCAAACTATTACTTGGATTTCTATGGAGGGATTTCAGGTTTCCTTATGAAAATTTTACCTAGRCCTGMTTRTGGTCACTGTRTGTGGTTCAATGAGGCAATTTTCCTACAACAGCAAAGCAATAGAGAAGTAATTATGATGTATTGTCTGACTGACAAAAATAAACAGAAATATAATCATTAAGATGGGATATTAGATGATATCTTCATCTGCAACACTATGTCTGTGTTTGGGTATCTTGTATTGTGGGGAAATAGCAGAGATTGAAAATGCATTAAATATAGCAGCTGAAGATGGTGAATGGTATAGAAAAAAAAGAGAAAATATGCAAAAATAATACACTTCAACCTAAACCAAATCTTTCTGTAACTGGTCTCTGCAATTTATTAAATTTATCACAAATCATGAGTAGTTTCAGGTTATSCACAGCTGTRAATTTTTAAAGTTAACCTTGTTAAAGAATGACCACCCTTCTAACACACAGGCACTTGTGACTGTGCGTATTTCATTGAACTGCTACCAGCTGGAAAATCAGAGCRTGGAGCAGAACTCTGACCTTTGTGCAGCAAAATCAGAGGAAACAATCAACTGAAGGAGATAAAGGAGAATCCTCCTCATTAAGGAGAAAGTGGTACAGAAATCAAATTCACTTGTGCAAAGATGCACTTTGCTAACCAGCTCACCGAGGCACAGAACTCCACCTACTCAGCCAGCAGCAGGAAGGATCTGGGAATTAGAACTCGGAGCATGAAATGAATCAGAGTGCTGTTAGGAGTTAGCACAGCAGGAGCTGGAGCGTCCATTTGATGTGGAATGCTGCTTGTGGAAGAGCAGACCAGGCTGCTCCTTCATTCCAGCCAGGGAAACAACAAAGACATCCAGTGACATTAGCACCAAGTAAACACAGAACGGCCAAAGGAGTTATTTCCTCGCATAATATGAAAGTCACCACTGTATTGAGGACAAGCACAAGTCATATGTTCCTCTTAAGTCCTCCTTAATCCCTGCTTTGAGGATTTAAAGGACATTCAAGTGATTCATAAACCCTGTGCGTGTTGTCTGCACAAGAATGATTTTTACCCACCACAGAGACAGCTGAGCCAAGGGAAATTCTGCAGTGGGTCTCATCAGTGGAATTATGCTGCTGTGCTCAGGAAGGGCTGGCTGAGGCTCTGTCTCACTTGCAGCTGTGGCTTTAACATCTGACATCCTGATAATCCAAACCTATGGTTTATGGTGTGCCCTGATTCCCCACAGGGTTCTGCAAGTAATGTATCTTACCAGCATCGTTACACATCTGGCTGGGAAAGTAAGTCAAGGAGGAGCTTTGCATCAAGCACAAGCCAGGAATAAAGACAGGAGGTCTCTTCTGACAGTTCATTGATCTGAGCCAGCATGACAAATTTCCTGTTTTCTTAA